>NC_142813.1:32344100-32719010 GCF_049724085.1 Artemia sp. Qi Xiang Cuo | reverse complement strand
TTGTGGTGTTATATTCGAATGTGCTTTTTTATTATTGTCTATGGATCTCGAAGAAATTGACTGTTATCATTGGTTAGTGAACTATAATCTGTTTGAATATGATAAAAGCTTGCGGAGTACTACATTACGTTGTATAAACACACTGGGATTCTATGATAGAGTGATTACACCACTTAATAATACTGGTCAGGAACTAAGAAATGTCCAGGAGGAAGTCAGTGAAATTTGCAGCTTTTTCGGAGTTGAAGCACTCTACGTAAAGGGCAATGTACCTACAGATAAAGTTTTAATTCAAAAGTGTGACCCTAGGATTCCACTTTTCAATCTAGAAGAGTTTAAGTGTCCTAAATTTGAAGGGGGTTATCGCCGTCCTGAAGACGAGGTTAGGTTCTTCGCACAGTGGATACCTAAGAACATACCTGATCGTGATAAATCCATAAGACATATTAAAAACTATTCTATATCATGGGACCATCGTTTGTGGATGTTTAAGAGTGAACTCTTAAGTACTATTTTTACGTAAACATTTGTTGTTTTTTTTTTTTTCAAAAAAAAAATCTGTTTATATATTTAAGCAATAAATAGCTGTAATCGTAACCCGTCTTTGTTCTTTAGAATAGTTCTTTTTTAAGCAAGTAACAAACTCTTTCCTGAAGTCACCTCTTGGATACACAATGCAGAAACTTCATTTAAGAAACTATGAAAAAAATTGTAAGTAAGTAAGTAACAAATTCTTTCTTGAAGTCACCTCTTGGATACACAATACAGAAATTTTCATTTAAAGAAATTATGAAAAAATTGTAAATAAGTAGCAAATTCTTTCTTGAATTCACCTGCTGGATAAACAAAGACATTTCGTTCAAGAAATTATGACAAAATTCTAAGTAAGTAACAAACTCTTTATTGTTTACATGACTTATATACACGATGTAGAAATTTAATTCAAGAAATAATGAAAAAATTCTCAGAAAGTAACAATTTCTTTCTTGAAGTCATCTCTTGGATACACAATATGGAAATTTCATTCAGGAAATTATGAAAATATTTGTAAGTAAGTAAAAAACTCTTTATTGATTTCACCTCTTGGATATACAGTACAGATACTTCATTCAAGAAATTATGAAAAAAATCGCAAGTAAGTAATTTTTTTCTCTTTATCACAAACAATTTTCACTTAGTTAAATGATGTAGAAATTATTGAAAAATTCTCAGTAAGTAACAATTTCTTTCTTGAAGTCAACTCTTGGATACGCAATACGGAAATTTCATTCAAAAATTATGACAATATTTGTTAGTAAGTAAAAAACTCATTATTGATTTCACCTCTTGGATATACAGTACAGATACTTCATTCAAGAAATTATGAAAAAAATCGCAAGTAAGTAACTTTTTTTTCTCATTATCACAAACAATTTTCACTTAGCTAAATGATGTAGAAATTTAATTCAAGAAATTATTAAAAAATTCTCAGTAAGTAACAATTTTATTCTTGAAGTCAACTCTTGGATGCACAATTTCATTCAAGAAATTATGAAAAAGTTGTAACTAAGTAGCAAATTCTTTCTTGAATTCACATGTTGGATTAACAAAAATACATTTCATTCAAGAAATTATGACAAAATTCTAAGTAAGTAACAAACTCTTTATTGTTTTCACGAGTTAGATATACGAGGTAGAAATTAAATTCAAGAAATTATGAAAAAAATTCTCAGTAAGTAACAATTTCTTTCTTGAAGTCAACTCTTGGATACACAATACGGAAATTTTATTCAAGAAATTATGAAAATATTTGTAAGTAAGTAACAAACTCTTTATTGATTTCACCTCTTGGATATACAGTACAGATACTTCATTCAAAATATTATGAAAAAATCACAAGTAAGTAACTTTTTTTTTCTCTTTATAAAAAACAAATTTCACATTCCTACACGATGTAGATATTTAATTCAAGAAATTATGAAAAAATTCTCAGTAAGTAACAATTTCTTTCTTGAAATCAACTCTTGGATACACACTATGGAAATTTCATTCAAGAATTTCATGACTTAGATACACGATGTAGAAATTTGATTCAAGAAATTATGAAAAAATTCTCAGTAAGTAACAATTTCTTTCTTGAAGTCAACTCTTGGATACACACTACGGAAATTTCATTTTAGAAATTATGAAAAAATTGTAAGCAAGTAACAAACTCTTTCGTAACAAACTCTTTCCTGAAGTCAAGTCTTGGATACACAATGCAGAAACTTCATTTAAGAAACTATGAAAAAATTGTAAGTAAGTAACAAATTCTTTCTTGAAGTCACCTCATAGATACACAATACAGAAATTTCATTAAAGAAATTATGAAAAAATTGTAAGTAAGTAGCAAATTCTTTCTTGAATTCACCTGCCGGATAAACAAAAAGACATTTCGCTCAAGAAATTATGACAAAATTATAAGTAAGTAACAAACTCTTAATTGTTTTCACGACTAAGATATACGATTCAGAAATTTAATTCCAGAAATTATGATGAAATTCTCAGTAAGTAACAAACTCTTTTTTTTTATTTCACCTCTTGGATATACAGTACAGATACTTCATTCAAGAAATTATGAAAAAAAAAATCGCAAGTAAGTAACTTTTTTTTTCTCTTTATCACAAACAATATTCACTTAGCTTTACGATGTAGAAATTTAATTCAAGAAATTATTAATAAAATCTCAGTAACCCCACTAGTTCCTACACATTACAAAAAAGTAAGCTGTACGAAAACTCCACGTTTTCAGCCAGACTGGTTTTTTAACTAGATCCTTGTAAACAGCGCTGCCTCTATTTCTGACCGTTTAAGTTTTGGTGTTAGTGTTGTCAGTCAAAAGCTATGACCTTGAGAAAAGAGCTTGAGAAAATTGCCTGATTATCGAAAAAATGAGAAGCCACATCGTGTCTCAGGGACAAGCATAGAGTACAATTCATTCAAGAAATTATGAAAATATTTGTAAGTGAGTAATAAACACGTTTTGAAACTACATGCTATTTGCATGCCTTTCCTTGGCACCTTTCCAAACGAGCGGGGATCCCCCAATGGTTCCTACACATTGCAAAAAGTGTGCAGTACGAAAACTTGGCACCTTTCCAAACGAGCGGGGATTCCCCACTGGTTCCTACACATTGCAAAAAGCAAGCAGTACCCTCGTCTAAATTAACCTTAAAAAATGAAATAAAGCTACGTCGACTTTGCATGTCTCTCCTGATTGGTCCCTAAAAAACCAGTCTGGTTGAAAACGTGGAGTTTTCGTACTGCTCGCTTTTTGCAATGTGTAGGAATCAGTGGGGAATCCCCGCTCGTTTGGAAAGATGCCAAGTTTTTCGTACTGCACACTTTTTGCAATGTGTAGGAACCAGTGGGGGATCCCCACTCGTTTGGAAAGGTGCCAAGGAAAGGCATGCAAATAGCATGTAGTTTCAAAACGTGTTTATTACTTACTTACAAATATTTTCATAATTTCTTGAATGAATTGTACTCTATGCTTGTCCCTGAGACACGATGTGGCTTCTCATTTTTCGATAATCAGGCAATTTTCTCAAGCTTTTTTCTCAAGGTCATAGCTTTTGACTGACAACACTAACATCAAAACTTAAACGATCAGAAATAGAGGCTGGGCTGTTTTCAAAGATTTAGCTAAAAAAACAGTCTGGTTGAAAACGTGGAGTTTTCGTACAGCTCACTTTTTTGCAATGTGTAGGAACCAGTGGGGTTACTGAGAATTTTTTCATAATTTCTTGAATTAAATTTCTACATCGTGTAGCTAAGTGAAAATTGTTTGTGATAAAGAGAAAAAAAAAGTTACTTGCGATTTTTTTTTCATAATTTCTTGAATGAAGTATCTGTACTGTATATCCAAGAGGTGAAATCAAAAAAAAAGAGTTTATTACTTACTGAGAATTTCATCATAATTTCTTGAATTAAATTTCTACATCGTGTATCTAAGTCGTGAAAACAATTAAGAGTTTGTTACTTACTTAGAATTTTGTCATAATTTCTCTAACGAAATGTCTTTTTGTTTATCCGGCAGGTGAATTCAAGAAAGAATTTGCTACTTACTTACAATTTTTTCATAATTTCTTTAATGAAATTTCTGTATTGTATATCCATGAGGTGACTTCAAGAAAGAATTTGTTACTTACTTACAATTTTTTCATAGTTTCTTAAATGAAGTTTCTGCATTGTGTATCCAAGAGGTGACTTCAGGAAAGAGTTTGTTTCGAAAGACTTTGTTACTTGCTTACAATTTTTTCATAATTTCTTAAATGAAATTTCCGTATTGTGTATCCAAGAGTTGACTTCAAGAAAGAAATTGTTACTTACTGAGAATTTTTTCATAATTTCTTGAATCAAATTTCTACATCGTGTAAGTCATGAAATTCTTGAATGAAATTTCCGTATTGTGTATTCATGAGTTGACTTCAAAAAAAGAAATTGTTACTTACTGAGAATTTTTCATAATTTCTTGAATTAAATTTCTACATCGTGTAGGTAAGTGAAAATTGTTTGTGATAAAGAGAAAAAAAAGTTACTTACTTGCGTTTTTTTCATAATTTTTTCAATGAAGTATCTGTACTGTATATCCAAGAGGTGAAATCAATAAAGAGTTTGTTACTTACTTACAAATATTTTCATAATTTCTTGAATGAAATTTCCGTATTGTGTATCCAAGAGTTGACTTCAAGAAAGAAATTGTTACTTACTGAGAATTTTTTCATAATTTCTTGAATTTAATTTCTACATCGTATATCTAACTCGTGAAAACAATAAAGAGTTTGTTACTTACTTAGAATTTGGTCATAATTTCTTGAACGAAATGTATTTTTGTTAATCCAACAGGTGAATTCAAGAAAGAATTTGCTACTTAGTTACAATTTTTTCATAATTTCTTGAATGAAATTGTGTATCCAAGAGTTGACTTCAAGAAAGAAATTGTTACTTACTGAGAATTTTTTAATAGTTTCTTGAATTAAATTTCTACATACTGAAGCTAAGTGAAAATTGTTTGTGATAAAGAGAAAAAAAAGTTACGTACTTGCGATTTATTCATAATTTATTGAATGAAGTATCTGTACTGTATATCCAAGAGGTGAAATCAATAAAGAGTTTTTTACTTACCAACAAATCTTTTCATAATTTCTTGAATGCAATTTCCGTATTGCGTATCCAAGAGTTGACTTCAAGAAAGAAATTGTTACTTACTGAGAATTTTTCAATAATTTCTACATCATTTAGCTAAGTGAAAATTTTTTGTTATAAAGATAAAAAAAGTTACTTACTTGCGATTTTTTTCATAATTTCTTGAATGAAGTATCTGAACTGTATATCCAAGAGGGGAAATCAATAAAGAGTTTGTTACTTACTTACAAATATTTTCATAATTTCCTGAATGAAATTTCCATATTGTGTATCCAAGAGATGACTTCAAGAAAGAAATTGTTACTTTCTGAGAATTTTTTCATAATTTCTTGAATTAAATTTCTACATCGTGTATTTAAGTCATGTAAACAATAAAGAGTTTGTTACTTACTTAGAATTTTGTCATAATTTCTTGAACGAAATGTCTTTGTTTATTCAGCAGGTGAATTCAAGAAAGAATTTGCTACTTATTTACAATTTTTTCATAATTTCTTTAATGAAAATTTCTGTATTGTGTATCCAAGAGGTGACTTTAAGAAAGAATTTGTTACTTACTTACTTACAATTTTTTTCATAGTTTCTTAAATGAAGTTTCTGTATTGTGTATCCAAGAGGTGACTTCAGGAAAGAGTTTGTTACTTGCTTACAATAGAACTATTCTAAAGAACAAGGACGGGTTAAGCTTAAAGATATTTATTGCTTAAATGTATTAACAGATTTTTTTTTGAGAAAAAAAAACAACAACAAATGTTTACATAAAAGAGTACTTAGAGTTCACTCTTAAACATCCACAAACGATGGTCCTATGATATAGAATAGTTTTTAACATGTCTTATGGATTTATCACGATCGGGTATGTTCTTAGGTATCCACTGTGTGAAGAACCTAACCTCGTCTTCAGGACGGTGATTACCCCCTTCAAATTTAGGGCATTTAAACTCTTCTAGATTGAAAATTGGAATCCTAGGGTCACACTTTTGAATTAAAACTTTATCTGTAGGTACATTGCCCTTTACGTAGAGTGCTTCAACTCCGAAAAAGCTGCAAATTTCACTGACTTCCTTCTGGACATTTCTCAGTTCCTGACCAGTATTATTAAGTGGTGTAATCACTCTATCATAGAATCCCAGTGTGTTTATACAACGTAATTTAGTACTCCACAAGCTTTTATCATACTCAAACAGATTATAGTTCACTAACCAATGATAACAGTCAATTTCTTCAAGATCCATAGACAATAATAAAAAAGCACATTCGAATATAACACCACAAGATGATTTTTTCAAACTGACAAATTCGGTGTCATACAGTCCTATCATCTTGTAGGCTATTAATGTAGTTGTTAAGTAGAGAAATACTTCATCAAACTTTTATACCTTCGCTCAAGGTTGAACGGAGTTATGACTAGTGAGATGAGTCTTAAAACCATCTGAATTCATTGTGGGGAGAAGTCATTGAACTCTCGGTAACTGATAAATTCTGTGTCATACTGTCCTATCATCTTGGAAGTTATTAATGTAGTTGTTAAGTAGAAAAATACTCCATCAAACTTTTATATCCTCGCTCAAGGTTGAATGGAGTTGTGGCTAGGGGGACGAGTCCTAAAACCATCAGAATTCATTAGGAGGAGGAGTCATAAAACCCTCCAGGAACCCAACACCCATGAACATCTAAAAAACTATGTCTGAAAACCTAAACAGCTAATTAACTATTCTAATTCATGATTTCAGGCACATAAAACCATAAAATACTAAAAGTTAACTTCTCAGCAAGAAGGATCTATTAGCATAGTTATAGTGGAGGCCGAGTTGCTAGCGAAAAAAAACCCGTGTGGATGAGTTGAAATAAAAAATTTTAACAAGAAATGGCTGAAAAGTGTTTTGGGGGAGATGGGTTGATTGGCAGAAGGATGTATTAGCGAAGTTATAGCGGAGGGCAAGTTGCTAGTGAAAAATCTAAGCTAATTGGACTTAAATTATGCCGCCAATTTTGCATTTAACCATTTATAGTTGAATAGGACGTGGTTGAACAAATCGTCAAACCTTTTTGATCTAATGAAGTGGAACGGAAGCTCACCAAACTGAAAAGATAAATGTAATCATTAACAATTATTTAGTAGATCATGGCTTAATCTAAATAAAATTGCTTTTGACTACTGACTGCCAAGCAGTAAGAGGGAATTACAATGTACCAATATATGATGTATGTACCTGTAAAGCTCTTTTAAAATATACAAAAACTACTTATTAGCACAAAAATTTCGTTTTTAATGACCACCAAGTGAAGAAAAACCACACGGAATTAGGCAACTGAGTCTCTCAAACCCTGTAAAGCTCTTTTAAAAGATACAAAAACTACTTATTTAACACAAAAATTTCGTTTTTAATGACCACCAAGTGAAGAAAAACCACACGGAATCAGACAACTGAGTCTCTCAAACCCTGTAAAGCTCTTTTAAAAGATACAAAAAAACTACTTATTTAACACAAAAATTTCGTTTTTAATGACCACCAGGTGAAGAAAAACCACACGGAATTAGGCAACTGAGTCTCTGAAACCCTGTAAAGCTCTTTAAAAAGATACAAAAAATAATTATTTAACTCAAAAATTTCGTTTTTAATGACCACCAAGTGAAGAAAAACCACACGGAATCAGGCAACTGAGTCTCTCAATCCCCTTAAAGCTATATTAAATTATACATATTATACTTATATATAACAATTTTTTCTATATTTATTACCACAAAGTTATTTAAAACTACAAGTTATTATGCATCTGAGGCTCTCAATCCCAATAATGCTATTTAAAAAGATACAAAAACTACTTATTTAAACCACAACTTTATTTTTTAATGACTATCAAGTAAAGAAAAACCACACGGAATCAGGCAACTGAGTCTCTAAAACCCCTTAAAGCTCTTTTAAAAGATACAAAAACTACTTATTTAACACAAAAATTTCGTTTTCAATGACCATCAAGTAAAGAAAAATCACACGGAATTAGGCAACTGAGTCTCTCAACTCCGTGCTACTCGACCCATTTAACTAATCCCCGTGTAACTGAATCCGTATGTAACTGAACCCTCGTGCAAGTCAACCCTCGTGCAACTCAACTCCCTCAAAATACTTTTCAGCCAATCTCCTCCAATTCACAAATCCCATTACCCTTTTTTTGCAAAGGTTAATCAAACATCTCCGATTGTAAAAGCATTAAAAAATTTTCCACTCACTAATTACTCCTTTTATTCAAATCCTAATCACCAATCAAGTTATACTCGTTCCTCTCGGCAAAGGTGTAATGACCTGTTTACCTACCAGAAAAACCGGAAGGAACGTAAAGGCCCGGAATTCAAAAGAAGGACTATACTAATATTCAAGCAGAACTGAAAATAAACAAAAATTACAACAAACATGAGTTTGGCTCCCCTCCCCTCTAACTATAAACCTTCTAAAGCCCATTGTGTCATTCACATCTTATTGAAAATAATATTTGTTTTGAACAGTGAGCTTGAAATTTTAAAAATATCAACGAAACCTAAAGAATAAATCACTATAATCATCAAGATGACTGGAATAATATTAATTCACGGAAACCTCAGCAATCCAAGATTGAAGATTTTATTTTACAGTATTTTTTTTTATATATCTTTAACTATATATCTTATTTTCAGTAGAACTCAAATGGCACAATAAACTTTATAAGGATAAGGGGGGGGGGCAGTAGCCAAACTCTTCTTTTTAGTAATTTCTGTTTGTTTTAAGTTCAATCTGAGGATTCATATTAAGTTTTACCCGTTTAGGAATAAGTTATTCATCTATATCAATATCTGTTATCTCTATCTTTGACGGAATTATTTGTTTTAATTTCTGTTGGTATTAGGTTTCATTTCTTCTTGAGTAGCAGTTTCTCGGTTGAATTTCGTTTTAAGTTTGAATTTCGAGACTTCATTTCTGCCTATCTGAAGTTTTAATATAGTTCTTCACTTTTTTTTGGAAAACTTCTGTTTTGGGAAGTTTTTTCAAAATTAGTTTCTGTTCGTTTTTTATTACGAAAATTTTATTATTAGTGAACATAATGAGTATTTCTCTAGTTTTTTAGGTCTTCCGCTTAAGAATTAAAATATCTGAATCTAATCCAAGTTCTTGAGGTGAGGTGAAATCAGATCAAGTGGTATGAGTATTGTCTTTTATTGTATTCAATATAATTATTGCATAGTTCTGTTCAATTTGTAATCAATGTATGGAACGGTTCTTGAGCTAAGATTTTGGAATAAACACCAATTCTACATAGTATATCCGAGAGAAATCTTTTGGGAAAATGAATCTTTTGGAAAAATGTTCTTAAAGATTACATATGGATGAAAATGGAATAAAATAATGAATATTTATTAGAGATAAGTTCATCACTCAGATGTCTCGCTATTTCTGACACTTTAAACTCTTCTATTTCTGATTTGACATGCTAAGTGGGGTGTGGAAAAGTTGCCATTCTGATAACCTGGATGCACATAATGCCTTTTGATTGAGTTTAAAGATTCCTCTCAAAATTTCCTGAAAGTTCAAACTTAACTAGTCATTCATGAAATATTTCACATACACCCATTTGCACATGATGTCTTTTCATTTGTTTCAACATCCAACTCAACATTCGCTGCAAATTTCGACCTAAAACTTACCGTTCCTGGGATATTACACATACTTTTCTGACAAATTGGACACACATCATCTTTTGATTTAGTTCAACATCCCCCAATATTTCCTGAAAGCTTCAACTTAATACCATTAGCAGTTCTTGAGATTTTGCATATACGCCGTTTTGACAATCGGGATGCATATACCGTCGATGATTAAGTTCAACATACCTAAATATCCTATGAAAGTTTCTACCTAATACCCTTAATTTTTCCTGAAATATCACAGAAATGAAATTTTGACAAGCTGGATGCACACGGTGTCTTTTGATTTGACATTTCCCGAAATTTTTAGCTTAATAATCTTAGCCTTTCTAAAATACTGCAGATACGTTCCTTTGAAAACTGGGATGCACAAAGAGTCCTTAAGTTCCAAATCCTCCTCTGTACTCTCTGAAAGTTCTAACTTTATAACCCTGACTGTTCTTCAGATATTGCACATATGCCATTTTGACAACCTAGATGCATTTAGGGTATTTTGATTTAGTTTAACCCCCCCCCCCCCTTAGCATTCCTGGGAGTTTCAACATGATACCCGTAGTCGTTCTTTAGATCAATATATGTATATACGGCCAAATATGCCTTTTTGACAGCCTGGTTGCACCTTGTGCCATTTGATTTAGAGCAACAACCCCCTTAGCGTTTTCTGAAAGTCTCCACTTAATACTCTTAGCAGTTCCTGAGATACTACAGATACACCCTTTTGAGCACCTAAATGCGCATAGAATCTTTTGATTTAATCCAAGATCCCCCACAACATTCCCTGAAATCTTCAACTTAATAACCTTAGACATTCCTGAAGTATTGTAGATAAGCTCTTTTGACAACCTGAATGCCCTTAAACTCTTTTAATTCAGTTCAACGGCATTAGAAGTAGTAGCGGCAGAAGCAGCAGCAGCAGCAGTAGTAGTAGCGGCAGCAGCATGGGTAGTAGTGGCAATCAGAGTCGCAGTCGTAATCAGAGTGGCAGTAATAGTAGGCTGGTAGTCACAAGTATTCCCATTCGCAAGCACTCACAGGCAAAATCGCAAGTAATCGCATTTACAGTTACAATTAGTCACAATCGCAGACACAAGTAGTCACACCCACACTTGCAAGTTGTCACATTCACTAGTGTTTTGCAGTTGCAAGTAGTTGCAGTCACAGTCGCAAAGTCGTAGTCGCAAGTATTTATTGTTGCAAGTAGTCACAGTCGCAATCACAAGAAGCTTAGTCACAAGCACAAGTGGTTGCAGGCAAAAGCAGCCACAGTTGAAAGTTGCAAGCAGTCCCCGTCACAACTAGCCACAGATGCAAGTAGTCATAGTCGTAACTAGTTATAATCACAGTCATGGTTGCAGTCACAGTAGCAGTATTAGTAGTAGCAGTTGCCCAGGAAGTTTCAAGTTAACACCCTTAGCCATTCCTAAGATATTACAGATACGCCCTTTGGATAGCCTGGATGCATATAGTGTCTTCTGGTTTCGTTTGACATCCCGCTTAACATTGCTTGAAGTTTCACTTTAATATCCTTAGCCTTTTTGGACACACCCACGATCAAACCATCCTCCCTTTTCCAACGATAAATCCTATATACAGACAGTGGGAGGGCTGTATAATTTACAACACTTATCCCGGGGGCTGTGGGGGGAATGTCATTTCCAGGAGAATAGTTCAACTCGCATAACCTACAGCCCTTGCCCCGAGGGCTTTGGGGGTCATATTTTCCCCAGAGCTATAATTATTTTATCTTCAGACTATTTTGAACAAAATGCCTATTTCAAAATTTTGACCAAACTTCTTGAGGGAAGCTAAAAGACCATATAAGGGGAGTTGGTTGCCCTCCGATTCCTCTTGAACCTTAAAAAGGGTTTAAGAAATTTCAATTTGGTGAAGTTTCTAACATCACCTTTCCCATATGAAGTGGCTCTGGGCAAAAAATAATACATTGTAGCCTTATGGCTCTTTACTATAGACAATGCCTGAAAGGATTGAATTTAAAGGAAGAAAACTCACTTGATCATCATTTTAATTTCTTTAAATCGTAATTTTACAGTAAAAAAATGTTTGATCGCTTAAGCCATATTTTTGGACTTTTTCTTCACCCCATTATCGGGGAGATAAATTTTCTTTTGATTTTTCTCTTTTGCATTGGGGCCTCCATAGCCCAGCAACTTCAGAATATAAGCTTCAGGGCGATCAGAAAAAAATTCAACCTTTTTGGGGGCCCCATGCCCAGGGACTAAAGTTATTTTTATAATATGCAATCCCCACGGACCATGGACTTACTGTTCAAGTTTCAACCTCTTCAGAAAAAAAGGATTAATTTGCAATTTTTTGGACCTTTGTCGGGACCGTTTTCAGAGGACTAATATTTTTTATATTTTCCCTTCCACATTTGTGTTCCCTTAGGCTAGAGATCTAAGTTTGGAGCCGTTCAGATAAAAAAAATGCTGGCCCTTTCCTTGGCCAAATTTTCATAATTTACAGCCCTTGCCCCACGGGCTCGGGAGTCATGTCATCCTTGGAAATATATTTACTGGGCGTTTTAAGAGCTTCAAAAAAAGCCATATCAAAATTTTTATTTGGTATTACGGGAAGTTAGGGTTGTAGAAAAAAAAGAGCAGGGACGGGGGTTGGTTGCCCTTCAATTAAAATCGACCCTTAAAAAGAAACAAGAACTCCTAATTTCCAATTGAATAATCCCCCTCCAAAGCTTCCTCTACGGGAAGTGGTCGGAGAGGGGGGGGGGAATATATAAAAAAAGATACCTGGAAGACTCATGGCTCTTTACATAGGTAACACAAGAGCGCTGTCGAGCAGCACAGTCACAACAAGAATTTACATAAAGATTCAATCATCTTATTACCAAAGAAAAAAAAAAAAAAAAAAAAAAAAAAAAAAAAAAAAAGAACTTACGCCAAGTCACCAGAAGAAACCAAATTAAGCATATGATTTGCTGTATATAAAGCCTGATACCCCTTGTCATCTGCATCGTCATCGCCATAGAATTTTGCATACTCGTAGAGCAGCTTCAGATCCCGGAAGATGTTAAAGACATCTCTTTGGAATGTCATGACTTCTACCATTTTAAGTTGATATACCCTGTCTTCATCAGGAGGCTCTAGAAAAATTTAATTATTATTTTTTTTTACTTCAATCAACAGTTTTCTATTAATAGGAGTGAATAACGTGCTAAAAATAGGTTACAGGAAAACCACAGTTCCAACTTAACATTTCATAAAAACAAAAAGATTAGTAAAAGAAAATTTGGAATTCGAGAACTTTTATTTAATTGAATGAGGCAGACTATACTTTCTTTCTTCTTTTTTTACAACTCCTTATCCCTTGTGTCTATGTATTCCTTCCCCCACCTTATGTCCCTATAAGATCTCGTCCCCCTAGGGAAGTAGCTAAGAAATTTCCGAAACCGCCCCCCAGCCATTTTAACATCATATAGTACAATGAAAGCTTTTTGTTAAGTTTTGCGAAATATGTCAATGGTCTCAAGTGTTTTCATTGTTTAGTTTATTTTATGATGGTCATTTTTAATCTAAGAATTTTATTCTCAATCGCAAGTGTGTTTATCCTTTATTTTATTTTTTGAAGAAAACTACGTTTTCTTAAGAGTTAAAGAGGCTGAGTCACAAGTTCGAACCTTAAAACGTACAGGGATTAGGAGGTACAGTTGATGGGGCTGCCGCCCCCCAAACCCCCTGCTTTTGCAGCCTCTTTTGTTAAGATTTTTATTTTGGGCGTCTCTGGCCCCCTCTACCCCCGCTTTTTCCCTTGCAAAGAAATGTTTTGCAACACGAACGAAGTCTGGTTGAATTTTTTACCGTAAGAACATCCTATTGCATCTCTTTGATTAGAAACAGTACTGAGCCTATTTGCTGGATTTTTTACAGGAGATTTGTCCCTAACCGATAACAAGCTATAATGTGATGAACTTGGTACGACCAACTATGATTTTCTTAAATCGTTTAATTTTTTCACAAATTCCCAGTTTGGTTTTAGGTCTGGACACAATACTGAGCACGCTATCATTGCTCTCATCCAATATATTCATGAATGCTTAGATAGAGGTGAAATTCCAGCAACATTATACTTGGATTTTAAAAAAGCATTCGATACAATATCCCATTGTATTCTTTTTCGTAAATTGGATAATTGTGGTGTACGCGGACCGGCGTTGGATCTAGTTAAATCTTATCTTGATAAGAGAAAGCAACGAATAGATGGAGGTAATTTTCTCTCTTCGCCTGTTCCTCAGTCCTCCATGGTTGGGGTGCCTCAGGGCTCTGTCCTAGGTCCTCTGCTTTTTCTAGTCTATATAAATGATTTTCACCGCGCGTTGGCAATCCCATGTCTCAGCACACATTTTGCTGATGATACGGAAGTTTCAATTTCTGAGAGGAATGACGAGGAGTTGGAGGCAAAACTTGATACTGCATTTTCTAATGTTCTTGAATGGTGTTCCGCAAATTTTATTGCTTTGAATTTATCAAAAACTAATTTCATAATTTACGGCAGGAAGTCAAATATATGCCCTCGTATTACCCGAGTTACTTCTTCAAAGTATCTATTATCAATATCTCGGGCGAATGTGATAAAGTACCTTGGACTTATGATTGACGAAAGCTTATCTTTTAAAACACACATTCAAAATCTACGTTTAAAGATTTCAAGGTGTGTTGGTTTAATGCGAAGTTTGAACCATTATTTGCCCTACTCTGCTTTACGAAGCATTTTATTCTGCTCTGTTTCAGTCTAATATTAATTATTGTTCTCTAGTGTATTTATCTACATTTAAAAGCCATATTAAACCAATACAGATTTTACAAAATAAAGCAGTAAGAATCCTCAAACTTTTTATTTCATCGCCTATTTAACTTCCAAATAAGTCTTCTACAGCATCTTTATATACTTATTTAGATATACTTCCAGTTTCTCAACAATTTACTTTTGGAGCAATTATTTTTAAATTTAATTATGACATTAAGAAATTACCGCCATATTACCTCAATCAAAGTTTGTTCTCCCGATCACAAGATTTACATCGTTATAACACGCGACAAAAAAAGAGTATCTACATTGACATGTATAGTACTGAGAGATCTAAATTCGCCCCGTTTGTGTCAATAGCCCGGTGCTGGGATGCTCACAAGGATTTTATTGATAAATTTTCTTCTATCCATTTAATAAAAAGGAATCTTAAATTTCATTTAGTTCAGGATTATTTTTAATTAAGTGTCTTATTAATATGATTAAGTTATTTGTTTGGATTTTTGTTATATGTGAATGTGGGCCTCTCGGCTATCTTTTAGTATGAATTTATTTTTAATAATATTGATCTCTCTTTTTTTTTTTTTTATATATATTTATATTTATATTTGGATCCTGGGCTAGCTGCTACTTTCATATTATTTTTGTATTATTGTATCTTTGCCGTCGTAATTATCCTTGTATTGTAGCGTAAAATTTTTTATTGTATCTTTGTCTAGGCCTAGTTTTTCGAGCTTGTCTCCCCATGGGCCTATGTCAATTATATACATGTATATGTTAATAATAAAATGATTAATAATGTTAATAACTGATTGCAGGCTACGAGACTTAAAAAATCTTAACAAAAGAGGCTGCAAAAGCGGGGGGTTTGGGGGGTGGCAGCCCCCCAACTGTACCTCCTAATCCCTGTACGTTTTAAGGTTCGAACTTGTGACTCAGCCTCTTTAACTCTTAAGAAAACGTAGTTTTTTTTCAAATAATTTCTGCACGTTTTTGTATAGTTTGTTACTTATTATTGCTTAACTAACTGTTAGCTGATCGTGTCAGGAGTTAAAGTTGGGGGGCTGCCGCCACCCGAACCCCCCGCTTTTGAAGATTCTTTTGTTAAGGCTTTTAATTCCCGAATACTCAAGTCAAATGCACAGTAAGATTTTCTTTTTTCAACTTTTCTTCGAGCATGCGGGTATACGGCATGTTATCAAAGCAGTGGAGACTTACCTCTAAGCTGAAGGCCGACTGTGATATTCTTCTGGAGACGCCTGTTGAGCCGAAGGATTTAATAGATTTGATTTAAAAAAGAAACTAAATTTCTTTTTGAAACTTTTAATTTAAGAGATACTATTTTAAATTCAATATATAAAAAACTTACTATGCCGGGGAATCGAAACCGGGTCTTCCGCATGACAGACAGGAATAGTGACCACTATACCATCAGAGACTCGTAGTAAGTTATTTTCAGTCTCTGCAATCTATTTTCGACGCAAGCAAATACAAAGTAAGATTTTCGTTTTTCGACAAAAAAAAACTTCTGAGAAAGAGCTGGAATTTTTGGAAGCTTGCAGTCGGTCTTGTCAGTTTAAGAGGACTATTTTGATTCAAAAATTAACGTGGGCTCTTATAGGAAAACGACGTTTTTCGTAAATGTAAATTCGGGGGATAATTTTTTCGGTCTGAAAATATCAAAAGGCCCTAACAGGTCGAATTCCGCTTCGAATGAGTCCTCATTCACCCGGATCCGTTGCCAACTGTGGCCTGTAGGCGTGTCAGATAAAGAAAAATAACTTGATATTTGGTTTTTAGAAAACAAGGAAGAAGTGATCGGATTGAGCTCCCAGGCCAATGAAATTTTGACGATAAGCTCCCAGGCCATAGCAAAGCTTAGCCTCTAAATTTCAGCCCGATCGAACAACGTAAAAGGGGGGTGGGCTGTGGTGGGAAAAATTAACATGGGCTTTTATAGGAAAACGAGGTTTTTCGTAAATGTAAATTCGGGGGATAATTTTTTCGGCCTGAAAATCGCCCACTTCCTAACAGGTCCAATTTTGCTTCGAATGAGTCCTCATTCAATCGAATCCGTTGCCAACTGTGGCCTGTAGGCGTGGCCAACAAAAAAAATAATTGATGAGCATTAAGTGGCTATATTTGGTTTTTGGAAAACAGGGAAGGAGTGATTGGATTGAGCTGAAATTTTAAGGATAAGCTCCCAGGCCCTAGGAAAGCTCATCCTCTAAATTTCAGCCCGATCAGACAACGTTAAAGGGGGGCTGTAGTGGAACGGTCAAAACTTCTGGCCCACTTTCCCCCATGAAGATAACGTCGGAGGGGGGTGAAATTTCGCATGTTTCTTAGTTTGAGCTTAGGCTACAAAATGCGATCACCGCCGTCTCTCTGCAACCGCTAGGATCGGAAATCGCTTAACATTGTGGTGGGTCGCCTCTTTAAAAAGGCACACAAGTGTGCCTCCTTGATTTTTCCTGACAGAGATTTTATCAGACAACTTTATTTCGCTAATTATGACTAAGAAACATCATATATGGACTTTGCCCACGAGAGCTATGTCTTATTTTTGAATTAAATGAATTTGAATGTTTTGTAAAACTTGGTTCTATTTGTTGTTTGAGGAGAAAACAAAGGTCCACTTTGGCCGATACATACAATATAATGGTTGAGGTAACGTTTATTGTTAAAGAGCACAAACCTAAAATTCTAGAAAAAAAATACGTTTTTTAGTTTGCTTTAGCTTCATCATCGAAAGCTATTTACAAAAATCTGAAAGCAAATTAAAAATACCATTGAAAATTTCATATCAAACGGAATCTTTTCATTGTTTAAAACTTTGAGTAACAGACAAAGCAGGTTAAACTCATGAGGGAACCATTAAGTGGATTCCCATCAATATATAAAATCAAATCAAATAACAAGGCCCTACGTGCTGATAGCGGTAAATGTTTTTTTTAATATTGTGGTTGTGAAGTTAGAGATATAAATCACTGAAGATTATGAATATGTTTTTTGTACCTACCGACTTTAGGAAAACTCTAATTAAACCCCTCTATGAGAAAGGTGATAAGAATGAGTGTGGTAAATATAGATGCACTACCTTGGCTTCTTAAGAAAGCGTATTACTCAGAACGATGAAGCTTTTTAGACTTTATCAGCAGAGCCGATCCAGAAATCGCCGTTTCAAAAACTATGTGACATTAGATAAATTATGAGATATTTTCAAAGAAAATTTGAAGGTCACCGAGAGGAGAGGAGGTGGGAGAGGAGGTGGGATTAGATTAAATAAATAAAAAAAAGAAGAAAGAAAGGAAAATAGTATCTCACTCGTGGTTTAGTGCTCTCTTTTCTTTTATTTTTTTCTCTTTTCTTTTATTTTTCGTATTTTTCGAGTCGTCGCTTTTTTCTTTTCGTATTAGGGTGCACAAGAATGTTGTTTTCTTTGCTTTGCTAAGAAACTGCGAATGTTAGTTTTTTGCCCTTTTTTTCCTTTATGGCTACATCATTTTTACGTTTTCATAGACGGGATTTCAGATAAACGTGTTGGCCTCACGCGGCATAACACTGTATTGACTGTGTTAGTCTCAAACTGTATAACACTGCATTGAATTTGGGGTAAAAGTAATAAAATAATTTCAAATTATTGTAAGAAATTACCAATCATTCCACCTTTTCCTGCACCAAACATGTCACAACACTGCATTTCCACATAAAATACGAGCTTTTTATTAGCACCTTGTTGCCAGTTTCGGGAAAGTACAAATTCACATCGGTGTTGATGGTCAGGAGATCCACAGTAGAGAGGGGGGTGCCAGTCGTGTCAGTACACCAAATATGGGCATAGAGTCATTAGGGAGAACACGTGGTTAATCAAAGTGGGACACCTGTGCTGTCAGTCACTAATCAAATTGTTTCCGGGCAAAGTTTAATAATGTCTAACAGATGACGTCAATTTAATTAATGTCTTTGGAGTTCGACCAGAATTGTTTCCGAGGCAAAGTTTAGATCACACGTGACAGATGATGTCATGATTGATTGATTTGACATGAAAGAGGAATTAATTTTTGTTTCTAAGGATAATTATTGATTCACGAAAGGGGAATTAATTTGTAGTTTCCAAAGAGAATTGTCTCCGAGCGAATTTTTTGATCTTAGCGATGAATTGTTTTAATGCGGGAATCAGGTTTCTTAGTAATTTGAAATGTGTCAGCGCAGAGATGCCAAAAACAAAAGGAACACGCTGAAATTACGTTTAGGGATTATTTGGGCGAAGCCGTTTTAGACATCTTATGGGATTATTTTGGCGAAACAGTTAGAGACATTTTAAAAGATGATTTAAAAGATGATTTTTGAAGAGGATTTGAGGGTGAAACTCTGTGGTCATTATAATACACAAGTTCCACTTGAACAGTGTCGTGAGGTCCTCTACCCCAACCCCAAAGGGTTCCGATCCCCCTACCCCAACCCGAAGGAAGCCCCCGGTGCTCAAAGGTTCTCCGGGCTCCCAAAGGGCCACCAGCGCCCCAAAGGCTCCTGAGCCCCCATTTTAATACTTTTTTAAGGCTTTATTATATCTTCTCAGAACAAATTATTATTTTAGGGAATTATTTCGGCAAAACAGTTAGAGACATTATAAAGGAGATTTTTTGAAGAGATTTTAGAAGAGGATTTGAGGGTGAAACTCTGTGGTCATTATAATACACAAGTTCCATTTGAACAGTGTCGTGAGGTGCTCTACCCCAACCCCATAGGGTTCCGATTCCCCAACCCTAACCCCAAAGGAAACCCCCGGTCGCCAAAGGTCTCCCAAGCTCCCAAAGGACCAACCGGCCCTCAAGGGCCCCCACAGAACCTCAAAGACCAACCCCGGGCCCCGTCATTCCTTGTGTGTTTTGCCTGAAACCTATGATTTGGGGTGTATGGGTTGCTATTTTTGAATTTTCTGAGTTGGATTTCTTAGTCTTTCATAGGTATGTGTCGTCTGAAACCTATGATTTGGGATGGGTGGTTTGCTATTTTTGACTTTTCTGAGCTGGATTTCTTACCCTTTCATAGGTGTGTGTTGTCAGAAAATTATGATTTGGGATGTGTAGTTTGCTAGTTGGACTTTTCAGAGCTAGGATTCTTAGTCCATCATAGGTGTTTGTTGTCTGAAACCTATAGTTTGGGATGAGTAGTTTGCTATTTCTATTTTTGACTTTTCTGAGGCGGATTTCTTACCCTTTCATAGGTGTGTGTTGTCTGAAACCTATAGTTTGGGATGATTAGTTTGCTATTTCAGGCCTTTATGAGCTAGGTTTCCTAGTATTTCGTAGGTGTGTGTTGTCTGAAACTTATGATTTGGGATATGTAAATTACTATTTCGGGCTTTTCTGAGTTAGATTTCTTAGTCTTTCATTGGTGTGTGTTGTCTGAAGCCTATGATTTGGGATGGGCGGTTTGCTATTTTTGACTTTTCTGAGCTGGATTTCTTACCCGTTCATAGGTGTGTGTTGTCTGAAACATATGATTTGGGATGGTTAATTTGCTATTTCCAGTTTTCATTAGCTATGTTTCTTAGCCTTTCATAGGTGTGTGTTGTCAGAAAATTATGATTTGGGATGTATAACTTGCTATTTGGACTTTTCAGAGCTAGGATTCTTAGTCCATCAGAGGTGTTTGTTGTCTGAAACCTATAGTTTGGGATGAGTAGTTTACTATTTCAGGCTTTTATGAGCTATGTTTCTTAGCCTTTCGTAGGTGTGTGTTGACTGAAACTTATGATTTGGGATATGTAAATTACTATTTCGGGATTTTCTAAGCTAGATTTCTTAGTCTTTCGTTGGTGAGTGTTGTCATTTGGGATGTGTGGGTTGCTATTTTTGACTTTTCTGAGCTGGATTTCTTACCCTTTCATAGGTGTATGTCGACTGAAACCTATGATTTGGGATGAGTGGTTTGCTATTTTTGACTATTCTGAGCTAGATTTCTTAGCCTTTCATACGTGTGTGTTGTCGGAAAATTATGATTTGGAATGTGTAGTTTGCTTTTTGGACTTTTCGGAGCTAGGATTCTTAGTCTCTCATAGGCGTTTGTTGTCTGAAACTTCTAGTTTGGGATGAATAGTTTGCTATTTCAGGCTTTTCTGAGCTAAGGTTTCCTAGTATTTCGTAGGTGAATGTTGTCGAAACTTATGATTTGGGATATGTAAATTACTATTTCGGGCTTTTCTAAGCTATATTTCTTAGTCTTTCGTTGGTGTGTGTTGTCTGAAACCTATGATTTGGGATGGGTGGATTGCTATTTCTGACTTTTCTGAGCTGGATTTTTTAGCCTTTCGTAGGTGTGTGTTGCCTGAAACTTATGATTTGGGATATGTAAATTACTATTTCAGGCTTTTCTAAGCTAGGTTTCTTAGCCATTCATAGGTGTGTGTTGTCAGAAAATTATGATTTGGGATGTGTGGGTTGCTATTTTTTGACTATTCTGAGCTGGATTTCTTAGCCTTTCATAGGTGTTTGTATTCTGAAACCTATGACTTGGGATGAGTGGTTGGCTATTTTTGACTTTTCTGAGCTAAGGTTTCTTAGTATGTCATAGGTGTGTGTTGTCTGAAACTTATGATTTGAGGTGTGTAATTTGCTTTTTGGACTTTTCAGAGCTAGGATTCTTAGTCTCTCATAGGTGTGTGGTGTCTGAAACCTGTGATTTGGGATGTGTGGGTTGCTATTTTTTGACTTTTCTGAGCTGGATTTCTTAGCCTTTCGTAGGTGTGTGTTGACTGGAACCTATGATTTGGGATATGTAAATTACTATTTCGGGCTTTTCTGAGCTAGATTTCTTAGTCTTTCGTTGGTGTGTTGTCTGAAACCTATGATTTGGGATGGGTGGATTGCTATTTTTGGACTTTTCAGAGCTAGGTTTCTTAGTCTCTCATTGGTGTTTGTTGTCTGAAACTTCTACATTGGGATGAGTAGTTGGCTATTTCAGGTTTTTCTGAGCTAAGGTTTCTTAGTATTTCGTAGGTGAATGTTGTCTGAAACTTACGATTTGGGATATGTAAATTACTATTTCGGGCTTTTCTGAGCTAGATTTCTTAGTCTTTCGTTGGTGTGTTTTGTCTGAAACCTATGATTTGAGATGGTTGGTTTGCTATTTTTGACTTTTCTGACCTGAATTTCTTAGCCTTTCATAGGTGTGTGTTGTCAGAAAATTATGATTTGGGATGTGTAGTTTGCTAGTTGGACTTTTCAGAGCTAGGATTCTTGGTCTCTCATAGACGTTTTTTGTCTGAAACCTATAGTTTGGGATGAATAGTTTGCTATTTCAGGCTTTTATGAGCTAGATTTCTTAGCCTTTCATAGGTGTATGCTTTCAGAAAATTATGATTTGGGAGGTGTAGTTTGCTTTTTGGACTTTTCAGAGCTAGAATTCTTAGTCCCTCATAGGTGTTTGTTGTCTGAAACATCTAGTTTGGGATGAGTTGCTGGCTATTTCAGGCTTTTCTGACCTAAAGTTTCTTAGTATTTCGTAGGTGAATGTTGTCAGAAACTTATGATTTGGGATATGTAAATTACTATTTCGAGCTTTTCTGAGTTGGATTTCTTAGTCTTTCATAGGTATGTGTTGTCTGAAACCTATGATTTGGGATGGGTGGTTTGCTGTTTTTGACTTTTCTGAGCTGGATTTCTTACCCTTTGATAGGTGTGTGTTGTCAGAAAAGTATGATTTGGGATGTGCAGTTTGCTAGTTGAACTTTTAAGAGCTAGGATTCTTAGTCTCTCATAGACGTCTGTTGTCTGAAGCTTATAGGTTGGGACGAGTAGTATGCTATTTCTGAATCTTAAGAACAAGGTTTTTTACCATTACATAGGTATTTGTAGTTTGAAAATCATGATTTGGTATAAATAATTTACTATTTCGAGCTCTACTGCTCTAGATTTGTTAATCTTTCGTTGTTGTGTGTTGTCTGAAACCTATGATTTGGGATGGTTTGATTGCTATTTTTGACTTTTCTGAGCTGGATTTCTTAGCTGTTCATAGGTGAGTGTTGTCTGAAACTAATGATTTGGGATGGTTAATTTGCTATTTCCGGCTTTTATTAGCTAGGTTTTTTAGCCTTTCATAGGTGTGTGTTGTCAGAAAATTATGATTTGGGATGTGTAGTTTGGTATTTGGACTTTTCAGAGCTAGGATTCTTAGTCCATCATAGGTGTTTGTTGTCTGAAACCAATAGTTTGGGATGAGTAGTTTGCTATTTTTGACCTTTCTGAGCTGGATTTCTTAGCCGTTCATAGGTGTGTGTTGTCTGAAACTTTTGATTTGGGATGGTTAATTTGCTATTTCCGGCTTTTATTAGCTAGATTTCTTAGCCTTTCATATGTGTGTGTTGTCAAAGAATTATGATTTGTGATGTGTAGTTTGCTATTTGGACTTTTCAGAGCTAGGATTCTTAGTCTCTCATAGGTGTTTGTTGTCTGAAGCCTATAGTTTGGGATGAGTAGTTTGCTATTTCTATTTTTTACTTTTATGAGCTGGATTTCTTAGCCTTTCATAGGTGTGTGTTGTCAGAAAATTATGATTTTGGATGTGTAGTTTGCTAGTTTGACTTTTCAGAGCTAGGATTCTTAGTCTCTCATAGGCGTTTGTTATCTGAAACCTAAAGTTTGGGATGAGTAGTTTGCTATTTCAGGCTTTTCTGAGCTAAGGTTTCTTAGTATTTCGTAGGTGTGTGTTGTCTGAAACTTATGATTTGGGATGGGTGGATTGCTATTTTTGACTTTTCGGAGCTGGATTTCATAGCCTTTCATAGGTGTGTGTTGTCTGAAACATATGATTGGAATGGTTAATTTGCTATTTCCGGCTTTTATTAGCTAGGTTTCTTAGCCTTTCATAGGTGTGTCTTGTCAGAAAATTATGATTTGGGATGTGTAGTTTGCTTTTTGGACTTTTCAGAGCTAGGATTCTTAGTCCCTCATAGGTGCTTGTTGTCTGAAACCTATAGTTTGGGATGAGTAGTTTTTCTATTTCAGGCTTTTATGAGCTAGGTTTCTTAGCCTTTAGTAGGTGTGTGTTGACTGAAACTTATGATTTGGGATATGTAAATTACTATTTCGGGCTTTTCTAAGCTAGATTTCTTAGTCTTTCGTTGGTATTTCCGACTTTTCATAGCCAGATTTCTTAGTCTTTCGTAGGTGTGTGGTGTCTGAAACCTATGATTTGGGTTGTGTGGGTTGTTATTTTTGGACTTTTCTGAGTTGGATTTCTTAGCCATTCGTAGGGGTGTGTTGACTGAAACCTATGATTTGGGATGAGTGGTTTGCTATTTTTACTTTTTCTGAGCTAGATTTCTTAGCCTTTTATAGGTGTGTGCTTTCAGAAAATTATGATTTGGGAGGTGTAGTTTGCTTTTTGGACTTTTCAGAGCTAGGATTCTTAGTCCCTCATAGGTGTTTGTTATCTGAAACTTCTAGTTTGAGATTACTAGTTGGCTATTTCAGACTTTTCTGAGCTAAGGTTTATTAGTATTTCATAGGTGAATGTTGTCTGAAACTTATGATTTGGGATATGTAAATTACTATTTCGGGCTTTTCTAAGCTAGATTTCTTGTCTTTCGTTGGATTGTGTTGTCTGAAACCTATGATTTGGGGTGTGTGGGTTGCTATTTTTTGACTTTTCTGAGCTGGATTTCTTAGCCTTTCATAGGTATGTGTTGACTGAAACCTATGATTTGGGATGAGTGGTTTGCTATTTTTGACTTTTCTGATCTAGATCTATTAGCCTTTCATAGGTGTGTGCTGTCAAAAAATTATGATATGGGATTTGTAGTTTGCTTTTTGGGCTTTTCAGAGCTAGGATTCTTAGTCCCTCATAGGTGTTTGTTGTCTGAAACCAACAGTTTGGGATGAGTATTTGAAAATTTCAGGCTTTTTTGATCTAATGTTTCTTAGTACTTCGTAGATGTGTGGTGTCTGAAACTTATGATTTGAGGTGTATAATTTGCTATTTCCGACATGATCAATTCTATTTCCCAAAAATAATATAAAAAGTTTCCACTTCAGTTCAGATTTTTCTCAATGAGATGAAAAAATTTAAAATACTGTTCCAAATTTTTCAAAGAAGATAGAAAAGTTCAAGTTCTCTTCTGAATTTTACCAAAGAACACAATTCAATTCTAATTTCTCCAGAGAAAATAAAAAGCTTCCACTTCAGTTTTTAGTTCACCAAGACATAAAAAGTTTAAAGTTTAGTTCAAATTTTTCCGTAGAAGATAGGAAAAGTTATACTAAGATTTGTGATTATTTTCCATGAAGATAAAAAGTTTCACTTTAATTCTAAATTTTCTTAAATTCAGTTCCGACTTTTCTCAAAGAGATGAAAAAATTTAAAGTTCTGTTCCAAATTTTTCATAGAAGATATGAAAAGTTCAAGTTCTCTTTTGAATTTTAGCAAAGAACACAATTCAATTCTAATTTCTCTAGAGAAAATAAGAATCTTCCACTTCAGTTTCAAGTTCACCAAGACATAAAAAATATAAAGGTCACTTCTAAATTTTCCGTAGAAGATAGAAAAAGTTATACTATGATTGTGATTATTTTCCATGAAGATAAAAAGTTTCACTTTAATTCTAAATTTTCTTAATTTCAATTTCGACCTTTCTCAAAGAGATGAAAAAATTTAAAGTTCTGTTCCAAATATTTTCACGGAAGAAGAAAAGTTCAACTTCGATTCTGAATTTTATCAATGAAAATGAAATAAGTTATTGATCAAATCTATTTTCCCAAAATAATATAAAAATTTCCACTTCAGTTCAGTTTTTTTCTCGAAGAGATGAAGAAATTTAAAGTTCTGTTCCAAATTTTTCATAGAAGATAGGAAAAGTTATACTTTGATCGTGAATATTCAAGTTCTATTCTGAATTTTACCAAAGAACACAATTCAATTATTATTTCCCCAATAAAAGATTTAATGTTCAGTTCTAAATTTTTCCGTTGAAGATAGGAAAAGTTATATTATGATTGTGATTATTTTCCATGAAGATAAAAAGTTTCACTTTAATTATAAATTTTCTTAAATTCAGTTCCGACTTTTCTCAAAGAGATGAAAAAATTTAAAGTTCTGTTCCAAATTTTTCATCGAAGATAGGAAAAGTTATACTTTGATTGTGAATATTCTTCATGAAGATATGGAGCTCCACTTTAATTCTGGCTCTACTTTAATTCTGAGTTTTCTCGAAGAACTGCAAAATGTACAAGTTCTCTTCTGAATTTTCTTAGAGAAGAGAAAAAAAAGTTAGCTTAATTCTGAAATTTACCAATGAAAATGAATAAGCTTTCATTTCAGTTCTTAATTTCTCAAAGACATAAAAAATTTAAAGTTCAATTCTAAATTTTTCCATAGAAGATAGGAATGGCTATACTATGATTGTGATTGTTTACCATGAAGATAAAAAGTTTCACTTTATTTCTAATTTTTCTTAAATTCAGTTCATTCATCTAACCACCATAAACAATAGGTTAGGTTAGGTTAGGTATAAATAAATATTAATAAATAATTAGAAACATTTCTCCATGTTTAAGTTAGGTTAGCTTAGCTTATCATGAGCGCTCATGATAAGTTAACCTAACCTAACCTAACTTAAACATTTCTCCATGTTTAAGTTAGGTTAGATTAACTTATCATGAGCGCTCATGATGAGTTAACCTAACCTAACCTAACTTAAACATGGATAATGTTTCTAATTATTTACTAATATTTATTTATACCTAACCTAACCTAGCCTATTGTTTCTGATGGTTAGATGAATGAACTGAATTTAAGAAAAATTAGAAATAAAGTGAAACTTTTTATCTTCATGGTAAACAATCACAATCATAGTATGGCCATTCCTATCTTCTATGGAAAAATTTAGAATTGAACTTTAAATTTTTTATGTCTTTGAGAAATTAGGAACTGAAATTAAGGCTTATTCATTTTCATTGGTAAATTTCAGAATTGAGCTAACTTTTTTTTCTCTTGTCTAAGAAAATTCAGAAAAGAACTTGTACATTGTGCAGTTCTTCAAGAAATCTCAGAATTGAAGTGGAGCCAGAACTAAAGTGGAGCTCCATATCTTGCTGAAGAATATTCACAATCAGAGTATAACTTTTCCTATCTTCTATGAAAAACTTGGAATGGAAACTTAAATTTTTTCACATCTTTGAGACAAGTTGGAACTGAATTTATGAAAATTTATAATGAAAGTGAAACTATTTATCTCCATTGAAAATAGTCAAACTTATAACATAACTTCGCATATCTTCTATGAGAAAAATTGTAACTGAAAGTTAAATTTTTTATTGGGTAAATTAGAATTGAATTGTGTTCTTTGGTAAAATTCAGAATAGAACTTGAATATTCACGATCAAAGTATAACTTTTCCTATCTTCTACGGAAAATTTGGAACAGAACTTTAAATTTCTTCATCTCTTTGAGAAAAAAATCTGAACAAGTGGAAAGTTTTATATTATTTTGGGAAAATAGATTTGATCAATAACTTATTTCATTTTCATTGATAAAATTCAGAATTGAAGTTGAACTTTTCTTCTTCCGGGAAAATATTTGGAATAAAACTTTAAATTTTTTTCTTTGAGAAAGGTCGGAACTGAATTTAAGAAAATTTTGAATTGAAGTGGACCTTTTTATCTTCATAGAAAATAATCACAATCATAGTATAACTTTTCCTATCTTCTACGGAAAAATTTAAAAGTGAACTTTATATTTTTTATGTCTTGGTGAACTTGAAACTGAAGTGGAAGATTCTTATTTTCTCTAGAGAAATTAGAATTGAATTGTGTTCTTTGATAAAATTCAAAAGAGAACTTGAACTTTTCTATCTTCTATGAATAATTTGGAACAGTATTTTAAATTTTTTCATCTCTTTGAGAAAACTCGGAACTGAATTTAAGAAAATTTAGAATTAAATTGAAACTTATTTTTATGTTCATGGAAAATAATCAAAAATCATAGCATAAATTCTACTATCTTCTATGGAAAATTTTGAACCAAACTTTAAATTTTTTATGTCTTGGTGAACTTGAAACTGACGTGGAAGCTTTTTATTTTCTCTGGAGAAATTAGAATTGAATTGCGTTCTTTGGTAAAATTCAGAAGAGAACTTGAACTTTTCTATCTTCTTTGAAAAATTTGGAACAGTATTTTAAATTTTTTCATCTCTTTGAAAAAAATCTGAACTGAAGTGGAAACTTTTTATATTATTTTTGGGAAATAGAATTGATCATGTCGGAAATAGCAAATTATACACCTCAAATCATAAGTTTCAGACAACACACACCTACGAAATACTAAGAAACCCTAGATCAGAAAAGCCTGAAATAGTAAAATACTCATCCCAAACTGTTGGTTTCAGACAACAAACACCTATGAGGGACTAAGAATCCTAGCTCTGAAAAGTCCAAAAAGCAAACTACAAATCCCATATCATAATTTTCTGACAGAAAACATCTATGAAAGGCTAAGAGATCTAGCTCAGAAAAGTCAAACATAAAAAACCACTCATTCCCAAATCATAGGTTTCAGTCAACACACACCTACGAAAGGCTAAGAAATCCAGCTCAGAAAAGTCAAGACAACAGGTTTCACCTATGAAAGGCTAAGAAATCCAGCTCAGAATAGTCAAAAAATAGCAACCCACACATCCCAAATCATAATTTTCTGACAAGACACACCTATGAATGGCTAAGAAACCTAGCTTAGAAAAGCCAAAAATAGTAATTTACATATCCCGAATCATAAGTTTCAGTCAACACACACCTATGAAAGGCTAAGAAATCCAGTTCAGAAAAGTCAAAAACAGCAATCCACCCATCCCAAATCATAGGTTTCAGACAACACACACCAACGGAAGACTAAGAAATCTAGCTTAGAAAAGCCCGAAATAGTAATTTACATATCCCAAATCATAAGTTTCAGACAACCTTCACCTATGAAATACTATTAAACCATAGCTCAGAAAAGTCTGAAATAGCCAACTACTCATCTCAAACTAGAAGTTTCAGACAACAAACACCTATGAGGGACTAAGAATTCTAGCTCTGAATAGTCAAAAAAGCAAACTACACCTCCCAAATAATAATTTTCTGACAGCAAACACCTATGAAAGGCTAAGAAATCTAGCTCAGAAAAGTCAAAAATAGCAAACCACTCATCCCAAATCATAGGTTTCAGTCAACACACCCCTACGAAAGGCTAAGAAATCCAGCTCAGAAAAGTCAAAAAATAACAACCCACACAATCCAAATCATAGGTTTCAGACACCACACACCTAAGAAAGACTAAGAAATCTGGCTATGAAAAGTCGGAAATAACAACCAAAGACTAAGAAATCTAGCTTAGAAAAGCCCAAAATAGTAATTTACATATCCCAAACCATAAGTTTCAGTCAACACACACTTACGAAAGGCTAAGAAACCTAGCTCATAAAAGCTTGAAATAGCAAATTAGTCATCCCAAACTATTGGTTTCAGACAACAAACACCTATGATGGACTAAGAATCCTAGCTCTGAAAAGTCAAAATAGCAAATTATACATCCCAAATCCTAATTTTTTGACAACACACATATATGAAAGGCTAAGAAACCTAGCTAATAAAAGCCGGAAATAGCAAATTAACCATTCCAATCATAAGTTTCAGACAACACACACCTATGAATGGCTAAGAAATCCAGCTCAGAAAAGTCAAAAATAGCAATCCACCCATCCCAAATCATAAGTTTCAGACAACACGCACCTACGAAATACTAGGAAACCTAGCTCATAAAAGCCTGAAATACCAAACTAATCATCCCAAACTATAGGTTTCAGACAACAAAGGCCTATGAGAGACTAAGAATCCTAGCTCTGAAAAGTCCAACTAGCAAACTACACATCCCAAATCATAATTTTCTGACAACACAGTTTACTAATGTCTTTAGTGTTCGTCCATGAGAATTGTTTCTGGGCGAAGTTTTTTAATGTCTGACAGATGATGTCAAGGTTGATTGATTCGTCACGAAAGGGGAATTAATTTGTTGTTTCTAGGGGGAATTATTGATTCAAAACAGGGAAATTAATTTGTTGTTTCTAAGGGGAATTATTTATTCACGGAAGGAGAATTGATTTTATGTTTCTAAGGGGAATTACTGATCCAATAAAGAGGAATTAATTTGTTGTTTCTAAGGGCAATTAGTTATTCACGAAAGGGGAATCAATTTGTTGTTTCTAAGGGGAATTATTGATTCAAGAAAGGGGAATTAATTTGTTGTTTCTAAGGGGAATTATTGATTCACGAAAGGGGAATTAATTTGTTGTTTCTAAGGGGAATTATTGATTCACGAAAGGGGAATTGATTTATTGTTTCTATGGGCAATTATTGATTCAAGAAAGGGGAATTAATTTGTTGTTTCTAAGGGGAATTATTGATTCACGAAAGGAGAATTAATTTGTTGTTTCTAAGGGGAATTATTGATTCAAGAAAGGGGAATTAATTTGATGTTTCTAAGGGAAATTACCGATTCAAGAAAGGGGAATTAATTTGATGTTTCTAAGGGGAATTATTGATTCACGAAAGGGAATTATAAATGACATCACTTTTTCCCTAGGAATTATACGGGACTCTAAAGAGATAAATTAATATTCTATTTTTCTATAATATTAATATTCTTCACTGATCTTTAAGTCGGAGAGATAAATTGATATTCTAACGAAACCTTAATTGTCTACCTAGGAACATTTATGATATGAAGAGATTAACGCGGGAAAGGGTTTCCTAGGAATTTCAAATGTGACAGCGCAGTGATGCCAAAACAAAAGGAACACGGAGAAATTACGTTTAGAGATTATTTGGGTGAAACCATTTTAGGCATTTTAGGGAAATATTTGGGCGAAACAGTTTGAGGCATTGTTAAACACGATTGGCTGAAATAAAAGCGGAACTTTTAAAATCACAACAACTAAAGGTCAGTAAATAATTCCTTTTTTTTGTTACACACGATTGGCCGAAATAAAAGAGGAACTTTTAAAATCACAACAACTTAAGTTCAGTAAATATTTCCATTGTTTTTTTGTTAAACAAGATTGGCTGAAATAAAAGAGGAACTTTTAGAATCACAACAACTCAAGGTCAGTAATAATTCCATTGTTTTTTTTGTTAAACACGATTGGTTGAAACAAAAGCAGAACTTTTAAAATCAAAACAACTGAAGGTCAGTAAATGATTCCTTTGTTTTTTTTATTAAACACGATTGGTTGAAATAAAAGCGGAACTTTTAAAATCACAACAACTGAAGGTCAGTAAATATTTCCTTTGTTTTTTTTTTTAACCACGATTGGCTGAAATAAAAGCGGAACTTTTAAAATCACAACTGAAGTTCAGAAAATAATTCATTTGTTTTTTTTTTTTTTAAACACGATTGTCTTAAATAAAAGCGTAACTTTTAAAATCACAACAACTGAATGTCAGTAAATAATTCCTTTGTTTTTTTTTAAACACGATTGGTTGAAACAAAAGCAGAACTTTTAAAATCACAACAACTCATGTTCAGTAAATAATTCCATTGTTTTTTTTTGTAAAACACGATTGGTTGAAATAAAAGCAGAACTTTTAAAATCACAACAACTGAAGGTCAGTAAATAATTCCTTCGGTTTTTTGTTAAACACGATTGGTTGAAATAAAAGCGGATCTTTTAAAATCCCAACAACTGAAGGTCAGTAAATAATTCCGATGTTTTTTTTGTTAAACACGATTGGCTGAAATAAAAGCGGAACTTTTAAAATCACAACCACTGAAGGTCAGTAAATGATTCTTTTGTTTTTTTGTTAAACACGATTGGCTGAAATAAAAGAGAAACTTTTAAAATCACAACAACTCAAGGTCAGTAAATAATTCCATTGTTTTTTTATTAAACACGACTGGTTGAAACAAAAGCAGAACTTTTAAAATCACAACAACTGAAGGTCAGTAAATGATTCCTTTGTTTTTTTTTTATTAAACACGATTGGTTGAAATTAAAGCGGAACTTTTAAAATCACAACAACTGAAGGACAGTAAATGATTCCTCTGTTTTTCTTTTTGTTAAACATGATTGGCTGAAATAAAAGCGGTACTTTTAAAATCACAACAACTGAAGGTCAGTAAATGATTCCTTTGTTTTTTTTGTTAAACACGATTGGCCGAAACAAAAGCAGAACTTTTAAGATCACAACAACTCAAAGTCAGCAAATAATTCCATTGTTTTTTTGTTAAACACGATTGGTTGAAACAAAAGCAGAACTTTTAAAATCACAACAACAACTGAAGGTCAGTAAATAATTCCTTTGTTTTTTTTGTTAAAAAAGTTTGGCTTAATTAAAAGCGTAAATCTTAACATCACAACAACTTAAGGTAATTAAATAATTCCTTAGTTTTTTGTTGTTAAACACGATTGGGTGAAATAAAATCAGAACTTTTAAAATCACAACTGAAGGTAAGTAAATGCTTCATTTGTTTTTTTTATAAACACATTTGGCTGAAATAAAAGCGGAACTTCTAAAATAACAACAACTTTAGGTCATTAAATAATTCTTTTTTCCTTTTGTTTAAACACGATTGGTTGAAAAAAAATCGTAAATTTTCCAAACAAAACACGTTAAATTAATTAAACGATTCCATTGTTTTTTTTGTTAACAAATTTTCTCTTAAACAAAGGCGTATACCACAATATAAAAAAAACTGAAGTTTATTAATTAATACCTTTGTTTTTTTGTTAAACACTGTTGGTTGAAATAAAAGCAGAACTTTTAATATCACAACAACTGACATTCGGAAAATGATTCCGTTGCTTTTTTTTGTTAAACACGATTGACTGAAATAAAAACGGAACTTTTAAAATCACAACAACTGAAGGTCAGTAAATAATTCCTTTGTTTTTTTTTGTTAAACACGACTGGCTGAAATAAAAGCAGAACTTTTAAAATCACAAAAACTGAAGGTCAGTAAATGATTCCTTTGTTTTTTTGTTAAACACGATTGGCTGAAATAAAAGATGAATTTTTAAAATAACAACAACTGAAGGTCAGTAAATGATTCCTTTTTTTTTTATTAAACACGATTGGTTGGAATTAAAGCGGAACTTTTAAAATCACAACAACTGAAGGTCAGTAAATAATTCCTTTGTTTTTTTTGTTAAACACGATTGGCTGAAAAAAAACGGTACTTTTAAAATCAAAACAACTGAAGGTCAGTAAATGATTCCTTTGTTTTTTTGTTAAAGACGATTGGCTGAAACAAAAGCAGAATTTTTAAAATTACAACAACTCAAGGTCAGTAAATAATTGCATTACTTTTTTTTGTTAAACACGATTGGTTGAAATAAAAGCGGAACTTTTAAAATAACAACAACTGAAGGTCAGTAAATAATTCCTTTGTTTTTTTTTTGTTAAACACGATTGGCTGAAACAAAAGCAGAACTTTTAAAATCACAACTGAAGGTCAGAAAATAATTCCTTTGTTTTTTTTGTTAAACACGATTGGTTGAAACAAAAGCGTAACTTTTAAAATCACAACAACTCATGGTCAATAAATAATTCCATTGTTTTTTTTGTTAAAAACGATTGGTTGAAATAAAAGCAGAACTTTTAAAATCACAACAAATGAAGGTCAGTAAATGATTCCTTTGTTTTTTTGTTAAACACGATTGGCTGAAATAAAAGTGGAACTTTTAAAATCTCAACTGAAGGTCAGAAAATAATTCCTTTGTTTTTTTTTGTTAAACCCGATTGACTGAAATAAAAGCAGAACTTTTAAAATCACAACTGAAGGTCAGAAAATAATTCCTTTGTTTTTTTTGTTAAACACGATTGGTTGAAACAAAAGCAGAACTTTTAAAATCACAATAACGCATGGTCAATAAATAATTCCATTGTTTTTTTTTTTGTTAAAAACGATTGGTTGAAATAAAAGCAGAACTTTTAAAATCACAACAACTGAAGGTCAGTAAATGATTCCTTTTTTTTTTTGTTAATCACGATTGGCTGAAACAAAAGCGGAACTTTTAAAATCACAACAACTGAAGGTCAGTAAATAATTTCATTGTTTTTTTTTGTTAAACACGATTGGTTGAAATAAAAGCGGAACTTTTATAATCATAACAACTGAAGGTCAGTAAATGACTCCTTTGTTTTTTTGTTAAACACGATTGGCTGAAATAAAAGCGGAACTTTTAAAATCACAAATGAAGGTCAGTAAATAATTCCTTTGTTTTTTTTGTTATACACGATTGGCTGAAATAAAAGCAGAACTTTTAAAATCACAACTGAAGGTCAGTATATGATTCCTTTGTTTTTTTGTTAAACACGATTGGTTGAAACAAAAGCAGAACTTTTAAAATCACAACAACTCATGGTCAGTAAATAATTCCTTTGTTTTTTTTTGTTAAAAACGATTGGCTGAAATAAAAGCAGAACTTTTAAAATCACAACAGCTGAAGGTCAGTAAGTGATTCCTTTGTTTTTTTTGTTAAACACGATTGGCTGAAATAAAAGCGGAACTTTTAAAGTCGCAACAACTGAAGGTCAGTAAATAATTCCTTTGTTTTTTTTTGTTAAACCCGATTGGCTGAAATAAAAGAGGAACTTTTAAAATCACAACAGCTCAAGGTCAGTAAATAATTTATCGACGGTAATGGAAAAATTTATTCTCTTTTAGAAACAATTTATTTTAGTTACAAAAGATTTTTAATCCAATTAATTTGCAGAAGGAAAGGTTCGGAAGAAAGCTTATTTCATTAAAGATTGACTTCCTGATTTTTCTTAATTTTTTAATATTTGATTGTTTTTGTTTGTTTCTACTTAACCAGCTCATACGATCATATTTTAATTTCACTGTCCATAGTAAATTTATTCATTCTGCATAGCAATAGTTTGAAGATAGAAAGAAGGAAAGCTTCAGAGGACAGCTACTTTCTCTAAAGATTGACATCATAATTCTTTCTAATTTTTTAATGTTTTAATTGTATTGTTAGTTTCTACTTAAATGGTTCAAACAATCATATTTTAATTTTACTGTCCTTGGTACTTTGAATCATTGTGCATAGGAATAGTTTGAAGGCAGAAAGAAGGAATGGTTTGGAAGAAAGCTTCTTTTATTAAAGATTGACTTCCTAATTTTTCTTAATTTTATAATATTTGAATATTATTGCTAGTTTCTACTTAACCGACTCATACAATCATATTTTATTTTCACTGTCCTTGATACTTTGAATCATTCTGCATAGGAATGGTTTGAAGGTAGAAAGAAGGAAAGCTTCTCAGGAAAGCTACTTTCACTATAGATTGACATCCTGATTCTATCTATTGTTTTAATATTTGAGGTGTATTGTTAGTTTCTACTTAACTGTTTCAAACAATCATATTTTAATTTCACTGTCCTTGGTACTTCAAATCATTCTGTATATATAAAGTTTGAAGGCAGAAAGAAGGAAAGCTTAATATAGCAATGTTGTCTAGAATAAACGAGAAGTACTAATATCCTTTTCTGTATGCCACTAGCACTCTTTATTGTACATAGTAGCACTATTTTTTTTTTCTTTTTCTGACTTGGATTTTCTTGGACTTGGAAAACTATTTTTTATTAGTACGGATGTATCAATGGTACTATGTGCTTGCACTTAGACACTATGCATATGTCCCAATGGTACTCTATGGCTAGTTATCGACACTACCTAGTTCATTGCATTAATTAAATCAGTAATTTTCACATATTGGAAGGATAAACAGCTGAATTATATTTAAAAAAGTAAGAATAAATTATTTGAGGAAAGTGTGTACACATGATAAAATTATCGTTGTGTTGAATGGTGACAAGGAGAAGTATTTGAACTATGACACAAATACAAGTTGTAACACTATTGGAAATGTATGCACATGTTGTCATGACAGCGAGAGTTTAGATTTCTTTGGAGCACCTAAAGCATTCTACAATGGTTATGGTGGATATGTGAGAGTGAGATATCCGGAGATGATACTCTTCAAAGAGAATGTCAACATGAAATAATGGTTTACGATAAGAGGCAACTTTTGCTTATTTTTCTGGTAATACGTTACCTTTTGATAGATCCTATCGTCATCTTTCTGGTATTAGTATTCAACAGAAGGCAAAAATAAGACATGCATAGTCTTCTAACAACATTATAAACCATATCATGTCTACGTGCAAGAATTGTTTTCTATGTACAAATAATTTGACAAAAGACAGTGATTTAACCTTTCTAATTTTTTAATTAGAAAAATTAGAAAAAAATTAAAATAATTAAAAAAATTAGAAAAATTAGAACAGAAAATTAGAATACAAATATTTTTGCCATTACCAGTTTTTTTCTTTATGCCATTTAATGTTTTTTAATGCTGTGTCTTTTCAAAGATATTTGATTATCCTGATTTGGATGTATCCTGAGAACCAAAGAATAAGGGAGTAATCACGGAGAAATGCAAATATAATAACAGGTAAAGCTTTCATTGAAAAGTTGACAAATACAACTTTTTTTATTCAAACTAATAAGTCTGATGAAAATGTATTTCAAACTTTTGAATTATACCGCCACTTGCAACGCTGTATTTTTTTTTAATATTCTGAGCTGAATGGATCAAGCACTAAAAATATTGAAGAGCCGACACAAGGACAGTTCAGCATATTTGCTGTAAATTTTTTGTGAGCCTTTATCGAGCTTTCCATGTGCTACAGTATTAAAAAATCTGTTAAATTTCTGATGGGCTGTCAAGGTAACGTGTTAACTTTGATAGGGTCAATTGTCAAAAACTAAATATATTAATATTCAAGATTAATACCTTCTGTTAGTTGATGGTTAGTTTGAATTGGTTTCGTCTTTATTTCTTCTTTTTTTGCTTTGATATTCACCCCTAACACTCTCACACTAAAAATAGCAGACACTTTATCAAGTTTACTGTGAACCCAAATTTTGCATAGAGAGCCATATAGAAATTTTTTCTCTAGTTTGAGATTACCTTTTATTATATTTCATCTCAACCTAATTATCAAGTCTTATACAAACTTTCATAAATTGTAGATGAATAAACATTTATAACAGTATCTTTTTTATTATATTCATAGCAGCTTTAACACAAAAAGAAACTTTTTTTAATTTATCTAAAAATATCAATGAACTATTGTTCTGTCTGCAACGTATTATATTTCATCCATCTTTCTGAATAACAACGTACCATCCGGTAAATCTAATATCAAACTAATTTTAGAGAAAAAACTATCAGATTTATTTATAAGAAAAATTTATATCTCAAGACATTTAGATTTCCTACAAATTCCATTATGATAAAATAGAGGTGATTTTTATTATTTTAGGAAAATTTTTCAATTACGCTAATTAATAGTATATGTTGCTTCTACAATTTTACATTTCCTTCTTTCTCTTTTAATGAATGACCTCCTATTTCTAGTCCCAAATGTGCTGCCCTTAACTAGATTTGTGCTTGCCCTTAATCCCTTAACTTGACACAGATACTTTTCCAAAATTTCTACAAAAATTCATAATATTCGTTAATTTGCTAAATCAATAAGTTTATGCCAGAAGCCCTCAATTTCACCATTCCTCTTTAACTCACACAATTAGGCTCAAAAACATTTATCACATTTCTCAAGTCTTCATTGCTTAGATACCTCAATATTTTTTCAGCAAATATATATGGTAACTTGGCATAGCCGTTGAAGCTTCTATTGGCCGACTCAAGTAACTCATTCCTTTTCATACCCTTTCTGAAGTTACGTTTTAGCATGCTAGCATATAATGGAAACTTTTTTTCGTAGTTTAATGTGTTTGATACTTCCACTACATTTTCATTCCTCGTGTATGCTGCTAAAGAGCTTTCTCCTTTGGCCAAAATGTCATAAAATGATATAGTGGAATTAACAATTTTCCTTCTTTTCATGTTGGCTAGTTCTACCTCACAACGATCCCGAAAATCCCCTTCATCCTCATAAAAATACATACCGCCAGGACAGCCAATATGATCGAAATAGCTCTTTATAAAACTCAATTCGTCTTGATAAATTTCATTTCTTTGACACACATACAAATTTGCTGCTTTCATTTTTATTATGTGGTATATAATATGAATATTAGTCTTCATCTTCTCAGAATGTATATAATTGGATATCACGCAGTTATCACACATCGTATTAAGAACTAACCTATCACTGTTACATATGATATTTATGTCAGATCCATATTCCAGAAGGATTTTAGCAGATTGCTCACTCGGGATTAAACAAGCATTATGAAGAGCTGTTCTCCCATATTTGTCTCTAGAGTTAACTCTAGCACCGTGTTTTAGCAATAATTTCAGAGTACGGAAGTGTCCTTTAGTAGCAGCTATATGAAGTGGAGTTTCATCCTCATATGTTCTTACATTAACATCAGCTCCATTTTTCAAAAGATAATCAACAATTCGTGAGCGTCCATATGAAGCTGCTATATGAATTACACTGAGCCCGTTACGGTTTCTTAAACTAACATCAGCTCCATGTTCTATCAATAATTTCAGAGTATGGAAGTATCCTCCAAAAGCAGCTGTATGAAGTGGAGTTCTCCCATATTTGTCTCTAGAGTTAACTATGTCTCTAGAGTTAGCACCGAGTTATAGCAATAAATTCAGAGTATGGAAGTGTCCTTTACTAGCAGCTATATGAACTGGAGTTTCATCCTCATCTGTTCTTACATTAACATCAGCTCCATTTTTCAAAAGATAATCAATAATTCGCGGGCATCCATATGAAGCTGCTATATGAATTACGCTGATCCCGTTACGGTGTCTTAAAGTAACATCAGCTCCATGCTTACAGAGTAATTTTGTGATTTTAAAATTGTCATTTCTTACTGCTGCATAAAGTGGAGTTTTGCCATCAATGTCTTTTGCATTGATCCTAGCACCTTTATCTAAAACCATCTTAACAACTTCTATATCACCCCTTTCAACTGCCATACGAAGTGGAGTGGCACCAAGCTCGTTTTTTGCATCAATCCTAGCACCTTTATCTAAAACCATCTTGACAACTTCTATATCATCCATATTAATTGCCAAATGAAGTGGCGTAGGAAAGGTGTAAAATGAAGAAGGCATTCCGTTTTCAAAGTTAACTTTACAGTCGTGATGTAAAAGTAATTTGGCAATAGCTATATGCTTGTTTATCAAAGCTTCACAAAGTAATACGTATCCATCTGACCATTCTTTTGAGTAAGACAGCCCATAAGAGTAGATCAATTCCTTAGCTCTTTCTAGGTCTCCATTACGAACTGCATCACTTAACCTAGTGCTTACTACCTGCTTGGCTGATTTATTCCTTTTCCTACTTAATTTCCTATTTAAAACTCCATCAACTGACATTTTATATTCTTTTCTTTCTTCCTCCTTCGTTTTGGCAGCTGGAGAATCATCAGAAACTTCAAACACCTTCTTCATAGTAGAAGGTTCACCGTTTTTTTCTAAATGTGTCTCTGACTCCTGCTCATTGTTGATTTCTTTTTTCTCTTTTTTTATTCCTTTTTTGTCGTTGTTTTTATGTGCTTCTGTAAGGACGAGGAATTCTGAGTCTACAATCAGCTTACCACAGGAAATTGTGATTTGTTGCTGACTTGCACTAGGCTCCATTGAAGTTGCAGCATTGACTATCATAGCCTCACTGGATGGTTTACTATTTTTCCCTGGATGAGAGTTAATCCAAGAGTCTTCCTCCTCCTTTGTCTCAGCAGCTGCAGTATCTTCGACAGCTCCAACTACCTCCATCGTAGTAGAAGGTCCATCACTTTCCTCTGAGTCTTTCAGCGACTCCTGATAAGTGGGCTTATCACTGCAAACTATAATACCTTGCTTAATTTCGCAAGGCTCCTTTGAGGTTGAGCTAAACTTTCTATAGGCCCACCAGCCAGCTATTCTCACACATGTCACAATGGCAATACTTTTAAAATTGAACATTTTTTACTTACTTACAAGAATTGTGCTTTTCATATAATTACTACTACTTCGAAACCGTAGTATATATGGTAAATATGACGTCATATAATATGACGTCATCTAAAATGACGACATATACGTATTTTCTGTATTTTGGTTATTAGATAAGCTTCTGGATACATTGAGCATTATTAAAAAGTCCCGAGATGGGGAGGGGGCGAGCCTTCAAAACTCCAGGAATGTAAGAAGTTTGTTGTTGCTTTTTGCCAGGGAAGCGTCATATTTTTACAAAACAATTTTTTTATCTTTCAGAGCATAGCAGTTATTGATGTTTTCAAATTTTTCTCCCTCTTTCAATTTTTTTTTTAGCTCAATTTGACGTATAAAATATCACAGCATTAGTCAATTTGACGTATAAAATACCGAGGTGTGCAGGCATGGCCGCTGGCCCTGCTGGAAATGTATTATGCAACTTGATTTTATTTATTCAAATGCAAAGAGTGTCAGCGACAAATACTAATCAGTTTTTGTAAATACCATAGAATTTGGTTAGAAAAGATGAAACCAGATTCAAAGACCCGTAATGTGAAGACGAGTATTGTCAGTTTATATCAATTTAATTTATTATGTCTCTGAGTCATTACAGTAATATCAAAACCCACAGCAAACTAGAGAATGAAATAAAATTATAAGTTTTTTTGCTCTGTCATCCAGTCCAGTGATCTGTTGTTTTATATAAGGATAATATATTTGTTCTTCTTTTTTCCGTAGTCAGAAAATGAAACAGTGTGTTTAAGGGGAGGTAGTTCGGTTTCAATTTACTTTTTCTATTTACCTTTTCTTCAATTTACTCCTACACAAGAATGATTCAACATTGTATATTTCTAAATTTTAGAATTTCTTAATTGTTAGCGTGTTTAGTATTTGGCGGGACACCTAAGTTACGCATGAGCATTCGAATTTTTTTTTGGAGGGGGGAGGGAGGATGGCCATGGACTTGAAGACCTCCTCCACCTGCACGTAAGCCTAGCTTTTCTTAAAAAAAGGATCTGAGAAACAATTTTGAACAACAGTATTTTTCGGAAGAAAAAGTAGTTGGACCCAATTTTGTGCAAAAAACAAGATTTTTTTTTTTGCAAAATCATAAGAGTATCAACATTAATCCTATAATGATAATTGCTCCGAGGTACAATAAGACCAGTATAAAATAAAAATAGTGCAGAAAGTAGTAGCAAAATTAATAAGCCAAATTGATTAAGCATATGAAACAAATAAAAAAGGATGAAATTCAGAAGATTACATTTCTAGTTCTGTTTAAAAATAATTTCTTATTTAGAGTCAAAACGATGAAACGAAAAAGGAAGTCCAAAGCCTGAATAAAGAGAATGCAAATTGTGAAAAAAAAAATACTTCGAATGCAAAATTCGAAATATTTGTTTTTTATTTGTAGCGTTTTCACTTTTTTTTACTAAACTTAACAACCACGAAAAATTAAGCAAGAAAAACGGGTTTTAATTTCAACAAAGCAGTGAACTGCTTTTGTTCACTGCTTTGTTGAAATTGAAACCCGTTTTTCTCGCTTATTTTTTTTTATACATGGAAAAGCAGTGTGGTCTAAGAAATTATTAAGTTTACAACCGTTTATTGGCTCTTTTGTTTATTTTTATTTGTCTTATTTTTAGTGCATCCTAAATCTAATTATATCAAATTTCCTCCTAAAAAATTTAGCCTTTGACAGCCAAAATATTTATCAGTGCTAATCCATCTATAAGAACTACTGTTTTAAACGTACTAAGTGTAAAGTCAATAGGTGCAATAGGAATTAATAACTTAATACGCCGCTAACATTGTAGCATAAGCCAGTAGAAGCAGAAAAATACAAAAAAAGTTTAATTTTAATTTATTGGTTTGGATTTCAAATAAAGGTTTAAGTTTCGCTGGATCAAACCTAGAACTTTCGGAAGCCAGCAAACAAATGCTGCTGTAAAAACAGTTAACCGTGGTCCGAAGTAAACGTGCCCGGAATGCGTTTGTGCCCGAGCAGGGGCGTAATTTGCTAAGGGGGACGGGGGCAGCTGCCCCTTTCGGGCCTTGATTTGCCACCCCTCCCCAGCCCCACTGTCATTTTCACTTGACTTCAGAAAACTGGTTCCAACTCCCCCCCCCCCACCCCCTACGATTTTGACGAAACTACGTTACTGCGTCTGAGGCTTGATTCTTTACCCATAGTCTATTATAAATGCAACTACGCATTTTGATCCAAATGGCATCGAATCTTCATACTTGACCCCTTAAAGAAGCATCAAAAAATTCTGGCCAGTGTTTTTTTTAGGTGAACTTAAGCCAAAGTCAGAAAAGAACTTTATTGCCGAATGTGTCCTATTTTTATGGGCCATGTCAAATTTGCCTCTGAACCATTCGAAACAATAAAAAAAATTAGTTCTTTTTTAAGTTAAACTTGCTTCAAAAAATATTTTCGAACAAGTTTAAAAACAGATGGCCATGATGACACCAAACCCACATTTATCAAACGTCTTATCAAACTTCAGTCAATATGTCAGTTTAAGCAGTCTAATGCGGGGCCTCCACGGCGTCAATAAAGTTAATAAAGCTGTCTATAAAGTTAGTAAACCGTTTTCCTCGCATAACTTTGTTGACTTTATTGCAGTCGGAAAAGAAGTTAAACTTTATTTAACCTTTTCAAGAAAGTCCGCAATGTTCAACCAATAGCAGAACACATGTGGAAAATTTCAAATAAGCAAAATACAAATTAGTTTCTACAAATATAATCGTGTATACTTGTTTAAATATTTAGCTTGGTATTAGAAAAAAAATATTTTCATTTACTATTAAAAAGAAAAAATGCTTAAAAAGACGGTTTTCTCAGCTCCATGTCTCACTATTTCAGTTACTTTCTATGAAAAACTGCTGTTAAGTCAAAAAGATGAAATGCTTGTGTGAGCGGGACAAACTTTATGGTTCGTACTTTTATGACAAACTCCATTAACGTTATTGACGCCATGGGAGCCCCGCATAAGATTTAGATGCATATACGCAGACGCCGTGATGTTGATGACATAAGAGATTTATAGCATAATTTAATAATTTACCATCAAATTAAGGGTTAGGAATGTCTTGAGCTGCTGACAATCAACCTCTGCTAGCAGCAGACAAAATTGTTATCTATGAAATTAGTTTAAAAAGGGGGAAATATTAAACTTTTTATCCTGAACCCATTCCTTAGCAAAAGCACAGTCCTCACCTTTTCAAGACGTATAGTGCTATATGTTTTTAGCTTATTTTCTGCTAATTTGTCACCCACGTTTCTTGTTTTTAAATATGGCCCTGACTGCTACCAAAAACTGCCTATGGAGATCTTTTTTTTGTAAGAAGTGAACTCCCGATTTCTTCTATTTTTTAAGATAAATATGGTTTTCCAAATTTCCACTCAACCATTTTAAACAACTGGATTTCATTTTTACTGTTTTTGGTACTTTAAAGATTCCCTTGTTTTCAGAGGTTCAGATTGTTTGTTCCACAGATTGTACCATCGTTTCAGAGATTCTGAAATATTTTGAGTTGCAATCGTTGACAGAATTCCGCAAAAGTAGATCTTGAATACTGCATCCCGTGGAGAAATTGTTGAGTTGCACTACATTGAATTTCCAAATATAGTTTTTATGATTGACCAGTCAGAGCAAATATTGAAGGAAGTTTTTTCTTTTGCTTTTTTTATATTTCATCTTCACTAAGATGTGCTTAACAGACTCAAGATTATGAGCTGGTGCACCTTGTAACATTTAAATATTTCTAGTCGTCATGCAAACATTTTCTCGTAATCTCTTCAGTGTCCATCACATCTTCGATGATACTAAGACCGAAGTTTCAACTTTTTTCAAGATTTTTCCTTCTATATGTTGTCAGAGGATGATGTGGACGTTCATGCCATTCCATGTCTTCTTGGACTTTAAAAAAATTAGCTAAAAAATGCGGTAGAAATCAAGAAACATATTCGCAAAAACCTCTTCCCCGGTAGGGATTCGACTTTCTTAAGAATTATCATTTTAATCCTATCCCTCTTCCAGTTTCCACTGTTTCCCTGAAATATTCATCATGTTTTTAAAGAGTTTCATTTTCCATCATGAACTGTGTTTATGAGTCTTTTCCTCCCTTCTAAGAATTTTGACTCAAATCACATTTTATATCTCCTGAACAGCCTCGGAAAAGAATAAATTCCCAAACGAATATGTTTCTTTTCAGATTTGTCTCTTTATTTTGTCTTGCCTTTTCTATTCAGCCTCGTACTTTTCTTATTTTTGAACTTAGGACGCCGGAACGGAGATCTCGGCCGAAATATCTACATTATTTTCTGGTTTTCACTAACTAAAAACGTGCCCTCGTTTATTGTGTTGCTGAGCAAGACTACAGCTATCACTGCTGGGTTTTTTTTTCCGTGATTAGTGGTCTGTAGCTTCAAATTGGTATGAGATACAAGTTCGAAATCTTTCCTGTGTAAGGTAATCGTAAAACGGGACAGAAAAGTTCCGTTGAAGTTTGTAAAATCTCCAGTTGTTTACCAGAAAAAAAAAACTGTTTTTCCTTTTGGTGTCAAAACAAAACTATCCTAGCTGGAAAAGTAAGCTTTTTCACCACGATTTTATGTCGTACTCCTGCAGAAAATTAAATTGTCTCTCTGAAAACTGAAGAAGTAAAGTCCGCATCTTTTTAGATTTCTTGGAAATAATTTTGGAAAGTCAAGCTCGTATGTCAAATTCTGATTTTAGGAGTTGTTCTCTTAAATTGTTGATTTGATACCTTTTGAATCCATAAATTCTATGAAAAGTACGAAAGAAAATGCCGTAAATCTTGATTTCGAAACACAGAAGCTTCGACTTTTTTTGTTAATGTTTCTGATGTTGATACTTTTTAGACGGTATTTAATGCCCTGAAAAGTGGGCAAGAGGACATGCACTTTTCTGTATCCGAAAATGAACTGTACACTAAGCAATAATCTCTGAAGCTGTCATCGCGCTTCTTGACATCCCAGAGTTAATTTTATCTAGACAAGGTGGAATTTTTTTTCTAGCGTGGGTAGACAGATCCTGATCTTCTACGAACCGAAGCTTCCATTGGTTTTCCAGAAATTAAATGCCTTCTTTTGACTTTTTATATTTTGAAGTTTTGATTCTGCAAATTCCCGATTCTGCGAATTTGATCCTTCTCACCAATTAAGAACAACGAGGAGTGATCAAATTTTTGTGGTCAAAAGGTGCACCAGGGGCCAAAATTAATCAGAGACTTTCAATACAATACGGATAGTGTCGACGAATGTATAGGAAAATTGAAGAATGGTCAGGCGATTGTTACGCATGAGGAAGGAGCCAGAAGGCCATTTACGGCCGCAAATGATAATAATATTGAACGCGCTTGTAACATAGTTCTGTTAGAAGTGACTATGGATGGAGTAGCACATCGTCTGCAAATTAGTCATGATTCTATCACTGAGATCATCCGCAAGACCGTGGAAGATGAGTCCCAAAAGAACTCAGAGTGTTGCATAAAGAAATACATTTGGAAATCTGGCAAAAGCATTTGTTTCGCTATGCTAACGAAAGTGACGGGTTCTTAGACAGAATCATCACTGGCGACGAAACCTGGATCCACCATTACGAGACGGAGAGTAAACGGTAGAGTTTGCGGCCCCTGATGCGCCTTCTGACCACAAAAACAGATCACTGCTCGTTACTCCTCATTGGCGCAAGCTTCTAATGGACCGGCTAATATTGTAGGTAACAGAGGTAGCTAGGTAATAACCCAAAGTAAAATTCAAGTTTTTTTTAAGATCAATATGTTATTAGAGACGTTCTAAAATAATTTATGTGGGTGGGAAGCAATCGTCAAACTCTTACATCGTTTTTGTTTTTACCAATGATACATTGCGTGTGTAGTATTTACTACAGTTAATGAACATCATTAAAACTGTCCATTGTGTAAACTTCTATTTCTTAGTGTACGGTTTGTTTTCGGATGTAGAAGACTGCTTTTCTTCTTGCTTGGTTTTCATGGCATTAAACATCTAAAATATAATTGACATAAAAATCGAAAATTTTAGAAAAACCAAAAATTGGAACTTCTGTTTCGACATCAGGATTTCTGGTAAAAATTTAGGAGAAATACGGAAACTTTACTTAGGTTGTTGAAGAGATAATATGGAGTTGTATCAGGACTCAAAGTTATTTGAATTCTAAAAAGTTTTGCTTATAAGCTAGGACATTTTACATAGACAAAATGAAGGAAATTTACAGACAAAAAGCTTCAAAGTAGAAAAAGTCACAAAAGGAATTTTATTTCTTAAAGACTAATTAAAGCCCCTGTTCATAGAAGATAAAGATCTGTCGACCGACGTTAGAAAAAAAAAATCCACTTTGACTACAATAAGTTAACTCCAGGACGCCAAGGAAAGCGACGCGTGGTGACAGCTTTATAACTTATTTCTTAGTGTAAGGTTAATTTCGTATATAAGGTACATGTCCTCTTGCTTACTTTTCTTGACAGTAAACGTCTAAAATGTAGCAACCATTACAATCGGAAACTCTAGAAAAAACTTTGAATTCCTTTTTCTAAGTCAGGACTCCTGGTATTATTTCCAAAAAAATATAATAGAAACAGAAATTTTGCTTAGGTTGTCGAAAAGGTAACAGAAAGTTCTATCAATCTTGAAAATTATTTGATTTGTAAAAAGTTAACCTGTGAAGCTAGAGAGTTTTTACCTAAACAGAACTGGCAGGGCCACAACAGCATAACAATAAATTAAACGAGGACAGACGTCAGTAGTAACAACGTAAGAAGAGTTATACCAACACTGTGGATAATTATGACCTACCCTCGTATTTATTACCCCTATGACATAGTTGCATGTGTAACTCCGCAACTGTAAACCAGGGGTCACAGTTCCTGCGACACTTCAGGGGCTTTGGAGCCAGAGGTCAAATTTATTCTGCGTTTTTTTTACGTTCTTACCTTCACAAAATTGTGTGAGAAGTGAAATTCAAGCCCAACACGCATATTTATGATTAAGGAATTGTGAACTTTGAAATAAATATTAAATGTAATACCGTATTTTAATACCAACTTAGAAAGTATCAAAACTTTCGAAAGTCTTCATATAATCCTCCTATTCATCGTTCGACCGAACAAAGATAAAATAAAAAAAAAATATATTTTTCTCATGAAAGGAAAGATCAACATTAAAACCTAAACCAAACACAAATGGTCATTGACAGAAGGGGGCTGCCACCACCTCAATCCCTATGCCAGAAGTCTGCTTTTTTTTGAAAAAAAAAGACAGACTTGGCCAAAGACAAAGAAATACTACAAATAACCGACATTTAGCTAGCGATAATTTGAGTCAATCAGAATATTTTTTATAGAATCTTTCAATCAATCAGAAAATTTATGACAAACCCTGATTGAATCAAATTAGGGCTACGTAAATATTGGTATTAGTAAAATCTACCTGTGAAATGACCTGAAGGACAATGAATTTTTGAATAAATCCAAGAAATTTATCTATCATAAGCATCATGAAAATAATCATAGCTGATGGCATTTCCATTAAGTCATTTAACGGTTGGGAACATTGAATTGAAGATTTTTTTTATGGGTAAAAGCAGAACTACGGCCGCTATAACTCCCCTTATGCAAACCCCTGCGTTTATTGGCTGACCTATGCTGAATTTCAAATATCGACCCAGAAAAGTGAATTGGAGGAGGAGTGCCAAACTTGAAAAAATACTTTCTTTCGTTTCTACCACAAACAACAAAAGTACGAAGAACAACAGGGAAATCTTTTTGTAAGACAGTGGAGCTAATTTGAATGAATATTTCGGCCCTATGTCCAAGGGCCGTCCTCAGCAAGACAAAAATATATATAAGAAAAAAGACTCACAACAACATGGGATCAATAAAAACCAAAAAAAAAACAAAAAAGTGGAAATTTTTTTTTTTTTTTTTCTTCAAAACAGTCCAAGCATCATTACTTCAGCGAAGTTCAACCAGGACTGATAAAAAGTAAGGTAAAACAAGACGATTCAATGAAGTGAAAGAAAAATAGATTAAAAACACGTTCTTATTGCTAATCCAGCTTTTTTGGCAGCTAACCTCAAAGGTCTTTTTGTGACCGGTTATGTGTTATTGTCTATCGGTTTTTTTAAATATTTTGTAAGATCATTTTTAATTAAATTTGTGTAAAGAGCATTTAGTGTATATTCCCACAGGTCCCTATTTAAGGAAATATTATTATTAATCTTAAGTCTGATTTCAATTGATTCTCGGACTACCTGCTTTATACCCAGGTCATTGCTAATAAGGGCAGATTCATCAAAAAGTATATTGTGGGTAGGATTTTCAAAAATATGGCTGCCTAATGCAGAATCAGCAGAAACAGTGGAAATATTAGAATTTAAGGCTTTGACAATATCATTTTTATGTTGTTGTATGCGCTTTTCTAAATTCTGGTGTGTTCTACCTATATAATATTTGCCACAATCGCATGGTATTTGATAGACCCCTCTTTGGCGAGTAACTGGGGTTTTATCTTTACCAGAATTTATAAAATTTATGATTCTAAAATTATTTGTGAATACTACATGCAGATTATTTTTTGTGCAAACTTTTTTAAGATTTGTAGTGATTTTTGGGATATAGGGGAGGTAGATTATATTTAAGGGCTTGTCAGACATCTCACTTGGTAAACTACCATTAATTTTACGGGCATGTCTTTTCAGTCTACAATTAATTACACTATTAATAAATGTCATACGATACCCATTTCCAAAAAGTATGTCCTTGATAAAGTTTAATTCTGCTGTGATGTGGGAATCAGAACAAATATTTAGGGCGCGATCGACGAGGGATATTACGACTGCTCTTTTAACTTGGGGGGGTGGTTTGAAGTAAAATGTAAATATCTATTATTTTGTGTTGGTTTTCTATAAATAGTAAAATTCAGTTTATCAAAGCTACGAATAACTAACACATCTAGGAATGGGATTTTATTTGCGATTTCAATTTCCAAGGTAAACTGTAAATTTCTATCGTATGTATTAAGGTGATCTAAAAAACCCTTAAGCTCATTTTCCCCATAGTTCCAGAGTGAAATTACGTCATCCATGTACCGTCCCCAAAAAATATGTTTCAAAAAATACGAATCTAATGCCCAATTTTCAATATGTTCCACATAAATATTCGCCAGTAACCCGGAGAGGGGCGCGCCCAGCGCTCCCCTCTCCGGGGGAAAAAAAATTCCACTTTTTTTTTTTTTTTTTTTTTTTGGTTTTTATTGATCCCATGTTGTTGTGAGTATTTTTTGTTATATATATTTTTGTCTTGCTGAGGACGGCCCTTGGACATAGGGCCGAAATATTCATTCAAATTAGCTCCACTGTCTTACAAAAAGATTTCCCTGTTGTTCTTCGTACTTTTGTTGTTTGTGATGGAAAGGCAGTGTGGTCTTCGTCGCTATTTTCGTTTCTACCACTTTGACAGCAAACAAAAATTGACACAAGCCTTGAAAATAAAATTTGCTTATTTTTCATTTATTAAATTTTCATAGACAAGTATAAAACCAGAGTCGTCGCTTAATATAACAACGTAACTAAAAATACACATATAAACACTGTTAATAGTCAACTGACTAGCTCAATACACCTGCTTAAATAATGAGTAAGTTTGAAGATAAAATAAAATTGTAAATTCTTTTCAAGAAACAGTGTTTGATAAGATAAGGATAAAGAAGTTTTGATCTTGAAGTATGTTTGAAAACTAATTTGGAATAAATTACGAAAAAAAGAAGAGAGTGCAATTAGCAGACACTTTGCAATTAGCAGAAGTCACTAGCTTACTGCACCTGCTTAAATATTGAGAATATTTGAAGAGAATGTTTAATTTTAAATGGTCTTTGATAAGATAAGACGATAGAAAACTTTGATCTTGAAGGATGTTACAAAACTGCATTAAAAAAGTTATTAAAACATTAATTGGGATAAAAAATGATAGTGCAATTATCAGAAGTTATCAGGGAAAAATAACTGTTTTTAGTGAGACAATTATATCGTGAAAATTTTTAAATTTTTCCAAAAATCGCGTACTGATTTGAATATTAAATGTGAAATAAATCTGAAACGTCGCAAATAACGAGAAGTAATTGGAGCAACGCTAATTTTAAGAGAAGGCATTTATTTTCTCGTCAAGATACTATATTATATAAGTCAAAATTTTACCAAATGTTTTAAAATGTCAAAGTCTTCAATTATTCTTTTTGTAAAATGATGATGTAAAAAAAATGTGAATGCACCGAGTCTACCTTCAATAGAATGCAAGTTTAAGAAACCATTATCTTTTTTAGCTAGATGAACATATTTTTGTTTTTTTGTGTTCTCTCATCTGGGTAAAAACAGCTTAAATGCTGTAGAACCTTGAAAGAAAATTGGAAAGAAACGAACAAAAAACAGACAAATCATTGAAAAATATAGGCAATTGCGGTGGGAACCCTGACAATCTTGACGTCTGGAAGGGGAAGCAGGGCTATACACCCCCCCCCCGTCGTACTTGACTGCTTAGAGCATAAATACGTTTCCTGGAGAAGAACCTGGGTCTAGATCCACTGGAAATTTACTATTTATCGATTCTCTATTTTTCTGTTTGCCTGTGCTTTTTTGCATAAGTCCCCTTTTTATTTATTCTCCTCTGAGCAGTAGCCCAAGACAACTTTTGACTGGTGTTAGGAATTACAAAAGTAAGATAAAAGGCAAGGTAAAGTATTATTAGGAAAAGGATTTCTATAAAGATACGAATATACTTTATCTAAAAATTTTACATAGATGAGACAGCTCAAGGCCCATTCACAAGGAGATTTAGCTAATAACCGACATTTGAAGAGCGCTAATTTGATCCGTTCAGATTTTTCATAAAATTTTCTGATTGGCTAACGATTCTAAGAAAAATGCTGATTGGCTTAAATTAATCCTAACTATATCTCGCTATTTGTAAAATCTCATTGTAAAATGGATAATTGTTGATTATTTGAAAATCCAGATAGAAAAGAATTTAGTAACATCATGCAGGAAGAACATAGCCCCTTTCTGCACGACCTTAAGCTTTTTCTCCCTAAAAACAAAGAAGGACAGAATACCCCAAAAGCTGGCTTGTAAACCGGGGCTCTTAAGAACCGCCTACATACATAAGGTCCCTAGGGGTTCTATGAGGAACAGTCAGTGACGAGTGAATGGGAGGGTGGGCGTGGGAGGGTAGGAGTAGAAGGGGGATTAGTTACCCTCCAATCACTTTCGACTATTTAAAAGGGAATCAGCCCCTCCTATTTTCAATCGAATGAGCCCTTTTCGAAGTTCCCAAGACAACTCCTTCGATATAAAGTGGCCTGGTCTAAACAACAACAACAAAAAATATCACTAATCACTTTCGACTATTAAAAAGGGCACTAGCCCTTTAAAATTCAAATCGAATAAGCCCTTTTCTGAAGTTTCTACGACAACACCTTCTATAAAAACCTTATATGCCCCCAGGGCATAACTTAAAACCCTTGCCCTGAGGGCTGTGGGGGAGTTTCCTCTTGGATGTGTTTGGGGGACTGATGGGTGTGGGAGGGGGGGGGGCTAGTTGCCCTCCAATCACTTTCGACTATTAAAAAGGGCACTAGCATTTTGAATTTCCAATCGAATAAGCCTTTTTTGAAGTTTCTACGACAACACCTTCTATAAAAACCTTATATGCGCCCAGGGTATAACTTGAAACCCTTGCCCTGACAGTTGTGGGGGAGTGTCCTCCTCAAAAACATGTTTTCTATGAGAAAATCAACTACGCTGAACAAAATGGCTATCTCAAAATTTGGATAGGATGTGTTTGGAGGAATGATGGGCGAGGGGGGTGGGGGGGGGGGGTGTTTAGTAGTTGCCCTCCAATCACTTTTGACTATTAAAAAGGGCACTAGCCCTTTAATTTCCAATCGAAGGAGCCCCTTTTGAAGTTTCTACGACAACGCCTTCTTTAAAAACCTTATATGCCCCCAGGGCATAACTTCAAACCCTTGCCCTGAGGGTTGTGGTTGGGTGGTCCTCCTCAAAAACATATTTTCTATCTGGAAATCAACTAGGCTACGCTGAACAAAATGGCTATCTCGAAATTTTGATTGGATGTGTTTGGGGGAATGATGGGCGTGGGGGGGGGGGCTAGTTGCCCTCCAATCACTTTCGACTATTAAAAATGGCACTAGCCCTTTGAAATTTCCAATCGATTGAGCCTTTTTTGAAGTTTCTACGACAACACCTTCTATAAAAACCTAATATGCCCCCAGCGCATAACTTAAAACCCTTGCCCTGAGGGTTGTGGGGGAGTGGCCTCCTCAAAAACATATTTTCTATATGGAAATCATTTACGCTGAACAAAATGGCAATCTCAAAATTTTGATTGGATGTGTTTGGGGGAATGAAGGGCGTGGGGGGGGGGGGGGGCAAGTTGCCCTCCAATTATTTTAGACAATTAAAAAGGGCACTAGCCCTTTGAATTTCTAATCGAATGAGCCTTTTTTGAAGTTTCTACGACAACGCCTTCTAAAAAACCTTATATACTCCCAGGGCATAACTTAAAACCCTTGCCCTGAGGGGTTTGGGGGAGAATCCTCCTCAAAAACATATTTTCTATCTGGAAATCAACTAACCTACGCTGAACAAAATGGCTATCCCAAATTTTGATTTGATGTGTTTGGGGGAATGATGGGCGTTGGAGGGGGGGGGGGCTAGGTGCCCTCCAATCACTTTCGACTATTAAAAAGGGCACTAGCCCTTTGAATTTCCAATCGAATGAGCCTGTTTTGAAGTTTCTATGACAACGCCTTCTATAAAAACCTTATATACCTCCAGGGCATAACTTAAAACCTTTGCCCTGAGGGTTGTGGGGGTGTGTCCTCCTCAAAAACATATTTTTATCTGGAAACCAACTACGCTGAACAAAATGGCTATCTCAAAATTTTGATTGGATGTGTTAAGGGCAATGATGGGCGCGGGGGGGGGCTAGTTGGCCTCCAATTACTTTTGACTATAAAAAAGGGCACTAGCCCTTTGAATTTCCAATCAAATGAGCCCCTTTTGAAGTTTCTATGACAACGCCTTCTATAAAAACCTTATATGCCCCCAGGGCATAACTTAAAACCCTTGCCCTGAGGGTTGTGGGGGAGTGTCCTCTTCAAAAACATATTTTCTATCTGGAAATCAACTACGCTGAACAAAATGGCTATCTCAAAATTTTGATTGGCTGTGTTTGGAAAAAAAATAAATAAATAATAAAACATTGGAGCCATCTGGCCATTACAATAGGCAACGCTACACCGTTGCCTTTGATAACCCTGCAAGATCAATTAGACTCACTCTACATCATGTACCACGTCTGTTTTTTTGTTTGACTTATTTATTGGGTATTTTTCCATAATAGCTACAGAACCATTGTAAAATATATTGGGGGCAATAGCACCAAGTACCAAGTCACTTATAATACAATTTATTGAAAAGGAATAACAGAACTCTTCCAAACTCCTCCACCCCTGCTCCAAAAAATCCTTCCCTCTAAGCCCTTCTGGGTCTTCTATCAGCGAGGATTACATGTGCAAGAAGAGCTTTTGACAAAGCACGACGCATTTCAATTTCTTCATCACCTACCACCTTCCTTCCCCCTTGATGTTCCCGCGCCAGACAGAGTCAAACATGCCAGGGTTGAGTCTCATTTATGAATGCATAGTAAAGAGAAACATAAGCTATGCGCTTTCAAGTGCATTACAACACATTTTTTTTTAGGTTTTGGTGCACATTTTCGTATATTTATATCCTGTATTTTTACCCTCAATTTTCAAATATTTTGAGAAAACTTGGGCCAATTTGTCTACTCATTTAGGAATGCGTAGAAAACTGACAGATAGACGAATGCCATGCTTTACGGTATACATTTCTGTAGGAGGATCTGATTCTTGAGCCGTCAATATATTTATAGTATCTTATCAGCTATTTTCTATTACTTTTGATATTCAGTCATTTTTTTCTCAAATATTTTAATCAAAGAGTTCGTGGCAACGAACTGTAAGTACGGAGCGTCCCGGCTCAATAAGAACCGAAACTCTAAAAAAGGAATTTTGAAACCAATAGATACATCAAAAGAATCAGATTTTTATGCTGATTTCAAATATATCACGTTTCATAAAGTTTAGCCTTACCCATCAAAAGTTGCGCGCCTGAGAAAATTTGCCTTATTTTCGAAATAAGGGGAAAAAACCGCCTAAAAGTCATAGAAACTTAATGAAAATCACACCATCAGATTCAGCGTATCCAAGAACTTTACTGTAGAGGTTTCAAGCTCCTATCTGCAAAAATGTGGAATTTTGTATTTTTTACGAAAAGAGGGATCACGGATGCTTGTTTATTTGATCATCATCATCAGATTCAGCGTATCCAAGAACTCTACTGTAGAGTTTCAAGCTCCTATCTGCAAAAATGTGGAATTTTGTATTTTCAAACAGTTCGTGGTAACGAACTGTAAGTAAGGAGCGACCCGGCTCAATGGTAACCGAAACTCTAGAAAACGGGTTTTTGATACCAATAGATATATCAAAAGAATCAGATTTCAATGCTGATTTGAAATATATAACTTTCATCAAGTTTAGAGTTACCCATCAAAAGTTACGCGCCTGAGAAAATTTGGCTGATTTTCAAAAAAAGGGGGAAAGACCCCTAAAAGTTATAGAACCTTAATGAAAATCACACCATCATATTCAGCGTATCAGAGAACCCTACTGTAGAGGTTTCAAGCTCCTATCTACAAAAATGTGGATTTTTGTATTTTTTGCCAGAAGAAAGATTACGGATACGTGTATATTTCTTTTTTTGTTTGTTTTTTTCTTCCCCATGGTTGATCGCATTGACCCAATGGTCTTAGAATATCGCCAGAGGGCTCATTCCAACGGAAATTAAAAGTTCAAGTGTCCTTTTTAAATGACCAAAAAAAATGGAGGGCAACTAGGCCTCCTCCCACGCTCATTTTTTTCCCAAAGTCACCCGATGAAAATTTTGAGAAAGCCATTTTGTTCAGCATGGTCGAAAATATGATAAAAATGTCTTTTAGGATGACTTGATCCCCCAAAGTCCCCAGGGGAGGGCTGAAAGTTATGAATTTTACTCAATTTTAACATTTTGTTTTGGTTATTGGGAAGTATACAGACTTTTTCTGTGGTGTTTTTTTCTGGTCGGTGGGGGTAGGAGAGGGGCGGGCCCTCGCTGCCCGCCTCTGTCCCTGCCGGCCGTTTTCATGGGGTCAGGGACAGGGCTAGGCAGGGGCCGCCGGATTTTCCAGCATTATTAAAGAAAAAGATCAGGAATTAAATAAAAAAAAACAAGTTTTTCAACTGATCAACTGATTGTGATTAAGAGGTCATTTTTAAAGAACTGGAAAAAAATTCGAACTATAGTTTAAAGAGCAGGGTATTGACTAGGGGGCGAACCCCCTAATATACGTTTTAAAAATTTATGAATATAGAAGTTCGTTACGTAAGTTAATTCTAAGTTACGTATATTTATTACTAATAAAAACGTTCGTAAATAAAATTAAACAAGTTTCTAGAAAGCCATTTAACCAAATATAATATGCAAATTTTTTTTTAATTATTCATGTATGGTGAGTCAAAATCAAAACCTGCATTAAATAAAAAACTTTCAAAAATTAAATAAAAAAAGCAGGTTTTTTTAACTGAAAGTAAGGAACGACGTTAAAACTTAAAACGAACAGAAATTATTCCGTATATGAAAGGGGCTGTCCCCTCCTCAACGCCTCGCTCTTTACGCTAAAGTTTGACTTTCTCACAACTCTATTTTTTTAAACAATAAAAAAACTTTAGCGTAAAGAGCGAGGCGTTGAGGAGGGGACAGCCCCCTTCATATACGGAATAATTTCTGAAATATGAAGGTAAAAATGAAGAATTCATACACATTTTCAACTAGCTAAGGGTAAGTATTATAAATATGAGCCATTCTGTTGCGAAAACACACAAAAGTTAGAAAAAATACAAAATATTCCTTTATTACCTCTGCAATACGGGTAAAAATGAAGAATTCATACACATTTTCAACTAGCTAAGGGTAAGTATTATAAATATGAGCCATTCTGTTGCGAAAACACACAAAAGTTAGAAAAAATACAAAATATTCCTTTATTACCTCTGCAAAACGGCTAAAAATGAAGAATTCATACACATTTTCAACTAGCTAAGGGTAAGTATTATAAATATGAGCCATTCTGTTGCGAATTCTGTTTATGAATATAGAAGTTCGTTACGTAAGTTAATTCTAAGTTACGTATATTTATTACTAATAAAAACGTTCGTAAATAAAATTAAACAAGTTTCTAGAAAGCCATTTAACCAAATATAATATGCAAATTTTGTTTTAATTATTCATGTACTGCGAGCCAAAATCAAAACCTGCATTAATTCAAAAACGTTCAAAACTTAAATAAAAAAAACAAGTTTTTTAACAGAAAGTAAGGAACGACGTTAAAACTTAAAACGAACAGAAATTATTCCGTATATGAGAGGGCTGTCCCCTCCTCAACGCCTCGCTCTTTACGCTAAAGTTTGACTTTCTCACAACTCTATTTTTTTAAACAATAAAAAAACTTTAGCGTAAAGAGCGAGGCGTTGAGGAGGGGACAGCCCCTTCATATACGGAATAATTTCTGTTCGTTTTAAGTTTTAACGTCGTTCCTTACTTTCAGTTAAAAAAACTTGTTTTTTTTATTTAATTTACCAAAAGAGAGATCACGGATGCTTGTTTATTTGATCATCAACATCAGATTCAGCGTATCCAAGAACTCTACTGTAGAGTTTCAAGCTCCTATCTGCAAAAATGTGGAATTTTGTATTTTTTACCAAAAGAGAGATCACGGATGCTTGTTTATTTGATCATCACCATCAGATTCAGCGTATCCAAGAACTCTACTGTGGAGTTTCAAGCTCCTATCTGCAAAAATGTGGAATTTTGCATTTTTTACCAAAAGAGAGATCACGGATGCTTGTTTATTTGATCATCAGATTCAGCGTATCCAAGAACTCTACTGTAGAGTTTCAAGCTCCTATCTGCAAAAATGTGGAATTTTGTATTTTTTACCAAAAGAGAGATCACGGATGCTTGTTTATTTGATCATCACCATCAGATTCAGCGTATCCAAGAACTCTACTGTGGAGTTTCAAGCTCCTATCTGCAAAAATGTGGAATTTTGTATTTTTTACCAAAAGAGAGATCACGGATGCTTGTTTATTTGATCATCACCATCAGATTCAGCGTATCCAAGAACTCAACTGTGGAGTTTCAAGCTCCTATCTGCAAAAATGTGGAATTTTGTATTTTTTACCAAAAGAAAGATCATGGATGCTTGTTTATTTGATCATCACCATCAGATTCAGCGTATCCAAGAATTCTACTGTAGAGTTTCAAGCTCCTATCTGCAAAAATGTGGAATTTTGTATTTTTTACGAAAAGAAGTATCATGGATGCTTGTTTATTTGATCATCATCATCAGATTCAGCGTATCCAAGAACTCTACTGTAGAGTTTCAAGCTCCTATCTGCAAAAATGTGGAATTTTGTATTTTTTACCAAAAGAAATATCATGGATGCTTGTTTATTTGATCATCACCATCAGATTCAGCGTATCCAAGAACTTTACTGTAGAGGTTTCAAGCTCCTATCTCCAAAAATGTGGAATTTTGTATTTTTTACCAAAAGAAAGATCATGGATGCTTGTTTATTTGATCATCACCATCAGATTCAGCGTATCCAAGAACTCTACTGTAGAGTTTCAAGCTCCTATCTGCAAAAATGTGGAATTTTGTATTTTTTACCAAAGGAAAGATCACGGATGCGTGTTATTTCCAGGTGTGATCGTATCTACCCAGTGGTCCTAGAATATCGCAAGAGGGCTCATTCGAACGGAAATTAAAGTTCTAGTGCCCTTTTTAAGTGACAAAAAAATTGAGGGCAACTAGGCCCCCTCTCACGCTATTTATTCCCAAAGTCACCCGATCAAAATTTTTAGATAGCCACTTTGTTCAGCATTGTCGAAAAATATAAAAACTAGGCCTTAGGGTATGACTTAATCCACCACAATCCCCGGGAGAAGGACTGAATGTCATGAACTTGTCCATTGTTTACATATAGTAGGCCTATTGGTTATTGGGAAGTTACCAGACGTTTTCGGGGGAATTTTTTCTGGTAGTGGGGAGGGGGTACGTGGGAGGATCTTTTCATGGAGGAAGTTTTCATGGGGAAAAGGACATTGCTATGAAGGGGGCACCGGATCTCCCAGCATTATTTAAAAAACGATCAGAAATTACATAAAAAAATAAGTTGTCAACTGAAAAACTTTTCAACTGAAAACTTTTCAACATCAAAACTTAAAACGAACAGAAACAATTACGTATATGAATGGGTTCGCCCCCAAGTCAAAACCTCGCTCTTTACGCTAAGGTTTTTTAGTACTTTCATAAGAGCTATTTATTCTAATTAACGGCCTTTGTGATTAAGAGGTCATTCTCAATGGATTGGAAAATAATTCGAACTTTAGCGTAAAGAGCGAGGTATTGCCTAGGGGGCGACCCCCCCCCCAATATACGTAATAAAAACAAACGAATATAGAAATTTGTTACGTAAATCACGTATATTTATTACTAATAAAAACGTTCGTAAATGAAATTAAACAACTTTCGAGAACGCCATTTGATTCCTACCTGGTTTTTATTTAGTGTCTGTTCTGTCGTTGTCGGGTAAACATCGAAATATTAGATTTTCTTTGTTTTTTTTTTTTTCTTTCTTTTTTGTTTAGCACCGAGGATGACTTGGCGGAGGTCCTTGACGAAATATTTGCTTGTTTCTTTGTCATCATGGTTTGCCACTGGCTGACAAAAATCCTCGTTTGCTCACCTTTTTTTATTTTTCATTTTATTATTTTCTTTCCTCTCGGAGTTTCATATGTAATGCCAATTAGCCAAAAACAGTAAAATTAATATGCAAATTTCGTTTTAATTATTCGTGTACGGTGACCCGAAATCAAAACCTGTATTAATTTAAAAACGTTCAGAAATTAAATAAAAACGACAAGTTTTTTTTTTAACCGAAAGTAAGGAGCGACATTAAAACTTAAAACGAACAGAAATTATTCCGTATATGGAAGGGGCTGTCCCCTCCTCAACACCTTGGTCTTAATTTGAATCTTTCTCCCCACTCTATTTTTAAGAACAATAAAAGACTTTAGCGTAAAGAGCGAGGCGTTGAGGAGGGGACAGCTTCTTTCATATAAAGAATAATTTCTGTTCGTTTTAAGTTTTAATGTCGCTCCTTACTTTCATTAAAAAAAAACTCGTTTTTTTTATTTAATTTTATAAAGAGTCGGTTTAAAATAAAATAAAAAAAAAAAAAAAAAAAAACAAAGACAACACCGTGAGCAGACGAAGAACTATCATTTTTGGGAAATATTACCTTTTATTTTTCTTTTTTTTTTTAGTTTTATCTTAGTTTTTAATTTTTCTTAATACGCATAAATTCAACTTAAAGTATCTAAACCAATAATATGCTTTAACTAGCACATCTGCCTCTTCAGCCAACCCAATATCATGAATTCTGAATTTTCAGCTATTGGCTTTTGTTTCCTTTTTCTGTTTTCGCCCGTTTTGATTGAAATATGTGAGAGGATACCTAATTTCCCGCTCTTTTTTTACAACAAGGATCTTGTACCTTTTAGGCAAATATATGTCTCATATCTTCATCGAAATGTAAAAAAAAATTAAGGTTGTGGCGGAGTAAATTTGTTCTTATCTATTAGGATAACAAATATCATCTTGAGACAGATATTGGATAAGGAATCAAAAACAACGAAAAAAAAGGATATACAACGAATACAATGACTTCCTTGTGACACGCGGGATTGAACCAGCGACCCTACAATAGTGAACCCGGCCTCATCCACTACGCTGTCATAGGGTATTTTTGTGTTTGATTTTTCTAATAGGTTGTTCACACACTTTTGATAAAGCAATTATAATGATAAATTCCGTTTATTTGTTAATGGGGATGTGAGTGGGCAGCAAAGCAATGACTCATTTTAAAATTGAGAATGTGGTCATTTGATTTTCTTTTTTACATAATTCTACTCTGTCTTCTTAAAAAGTTTCTTTCGTTCTCCAAAAAAATGCGTTATTTTGCCGTATCAAATAATGAATATCGCTACCATATAATGAAGGTAGGTATTTCCACATCTACCTTCATTATAGAGTAAGAATCCATAATCATTCAATTTCAATCCATATAATGATGGGAAGTTTTTCGTCATGATGAAAGTTAAGGGGTGTGTTTTCTATTTGTATCCCAGGAGACAAAAATATTGTATCCTCGTGTTGTGATGGTATTGCATAATTTCCCAATTGTTAAAAGGTATAGTTTTTTTTAATTGATTTTTTTAATTTAATTAAAGTCCTCAGGTGGCGATAGGGGAACGTCCGACAGATATGTAGGGTACCTTCATTGGAAAAATAGTAAAGAAGAGAAAAACAAGAATTATACAAGCCAGTGAAAAATGTATACAAAGGCAAGAACAACAACTTTAAGTTGTTGTTGTTTGGGATTTAGGGAGGGGGGAAGGTACCTAGGCTAGGTTACGTATTTAATATATGGTATGCTTATCCCCACACCCACCCCTCCACCCCTAATGTGCAAATATATAGCCCAAATTTGTTTCTAAACTATTATATATTCATCCTATTTTATTTCATTAGCATTAACCAATCTAGCACTATATAAAAGAGTTCGTTTAATAGAAGAGTACCAATAAAAATTACTAATAAAAATCCAAGGATATTATAAAAAAAAAACAAGCCTAAAAAAAACACAACTAAAATTTGACGACCCTTTCCGTGTAACGGTGAAACGGTAACTGAATAAAAAAAAATAAAGTACCGAGTGGCAATTCAATTTTTTTTTTATTTATACAGAGCATTTTTTAAAGCTAAACACTTCCCGGGTAAAATACCATCACAGATTAGGTTAGGTTGCAAATATGATTTTGTTGATTTAAGTACAAACGATCAGAATTAACTTGTTCATTATAAATGGGGCGTCAACTGGAAGGGTTTGTCAAATTTTAGTTGTGTTTTGTTTAAATGTTTGATTTTTTTATGATATCCTCGGATTTTTATTAGTAAATTTTTATTTTATTATCGTGCACTGAGGACGGTCAAGCGGAGGTCTTGACCAAAAAATTTTCATTTCAGTCTACATTTTTCACTGGCTTGTATAATCCTCTTTTTTCTCTTCTTTACTATTCATCATGATTAGCCAGTGTGGTCTCAGAAATTATTTAGCTTCATTGGAGGTACGGGCCAAGGAGGGACCTTGTCCGTAGGGGTCCATAGTAGAAACTTGGGCACCCTCGCTCAGGGCCGTAAATAAAAGTGGAAGGGGAAGAAGGTGCCTTAAATGTACACTGAGCAGGGCCCACCGGAGTGCGCATATGTTCCGTGAGTTACAAACCTTCTCTCAGAAGTGGGTTAAATTGTATGGTTTTTTTTTTCAAGTTCAATCATTTTATTATTAACATAAACATGTATATAATTGACATAGGCCCATGGGGAGACAAGCTCGAAAAACTAGGCCTAGACAAAGATACAATAAAAAATTTTACGCTACAATACAAAGATAATTACGACGGCAGAGATACAATAATACAAAAATAATATGAAAGTAGCAGCTAGCCCAGGATCCAAATATAAATATAAATATATATAAAAAAAAAAGAGAGATCAATATTATTAAATATAAATTCATACTTAAAGATAGCCGAGAGGCCCACATTCACATAGAACAAAAATCCAAACAAATAACTTAATCATATTAAAAAGACACTTAATTAAAAATAATCCTGAACTAAATGAAATTTAAGATTCCTTTTTATTAAATGGATAGAAGAAAATTTATCAATAAAATCCTTGTGAGCATCCCAGCACCGGGCTATTGACACAAACGGGGCAAATTTAGATCTCTCAGTACTATACTTGTCAATGCAGATACTCTTTTTTTGTCGCGTGTTATAACGATGTAAATCTTGTGATCGGGAGAACAAACTTTGATTGAGATAATATGGCGGTAATTTCTTAATGTCATAATTAAATTTGAAAATAATTGCTCAAAGAGTAAATTGTTGAGAAACTGGAAGTATATCAAAATAAATATACAAAGATACTGTAGAAGACTTATTTGGAAGTGAAATAGGCGATGAAATAAAAAGTTTGAGGATTCTTACTGCTTTATTTTGTAAAATCTGTATTGGTTTAATATGGCTTTTAAATGTAGATAAATATACTAGAGAACAATAATTAGTATTAGACTGAATCAGAGCAAAATAAATGCTTCGTAAAGCAGAGTAGGGCAAATAATGCTTCAACCTCCGCATTAAACCAACATACCTTGAAATCTTTAAGCGTATATTTTGAATGTGTGTTTTAAAAGATAATCTTTCTAATCACCTGCATAAATACAATTGAAATTATTCACCCGTATTCGTGATACTCAAAACCCTCAAGAACTCCTCAGGAACAGCACCAGAATGCCAGCCCGCCAGGTGCAAAAAAAAGTAAAAATGAAGAAATAGGATTTTTTGAAGAAGCATAGTTCCGCAATAGTTAAACTTTGAATTAAAGAGTTGGGTTTGACAGAGACGTATCTAGAGAGTGATTTTTGGGGCACGTGCTTCACCAGAAGATCAAGTTTCGCTAATTACATGGGTGGAGGGGCGAAAAATACCAATGAAGGAGCCCAAGTTTCACTGGTGCCCCCACAACCATTGATTCTGTATTCTTAGTTTGTCATGAGATCATCTCATTTTGCCATGGTTAGTTTCTTTAAACTGTTTTATCCACAAAATAATAAAAAAATATTATATTTACTTTTTATCCAGAGGACTACAAATGGCAAATATTTGAAAAATCTACTAAAATATGTCCCAAATTTGGTGTATTTTTTTTTTAACAGCTGCCAGTCTTTACATGTGCTAAGAGCTTTTCTTATAATAACAATTTATAATCCAATGAACTTTCAAATGCCCTGTACAAAAGGTGGGGTATTTATGCATGGCTGAGTCGTTAGTTGCACAAGAAAATCAAAGAACTATTCGAAAAATTAAAAAAATAAACAAGGCAAATACCATCTTAACGCATTCTCCTGGAGTTTAGATATCAGACTCTACCAAATATAAACTTTTTTATTGGATCTTGGCTTTTAAGCAGTTCTTTGACTAATATAAAGCAGCAACACAGTGTGAAACAATAGATGAAATGATAAACTTAAAAAAGACATGAATGATAACTTGTTTAAGATCAAGGTCCAACAGCGAAAGTTAAAACAACATGAAGCAACAAAATTTGTTTTTCATACTGTTGGTAGAAAACTGAAAACTAGCGAAGATAATAAAAGGAATTTGACTTTTCTCAAAAAAAATAACTTAACAAGAACTTCGTGTAAAAAAAAAACAAGCAGTGACCATAGTAACTTTATTTGAGCTCTGTGATGATTAACAATAAGAAAACTTAGAATGCCAAAGGACAATTTAATTTTCTTGCCATTGCAGTCATTTGCAACATAGATTAGATTGACTCTACAGATTGCCAAAAATGGAGGGGAGATGGGTTTCACAAATATAATGGGCTAGGTGAAATCAAGTAGTCACCATAAGCACACATATGCATTATTAACAGCAATCAGACTATTAAAAAGAGATAAGAGGATTCCTCCTACATGAAGGGTAGAAAGAAAGAACTTTTTCCTGCCACCAAGTTTGGCAAGGAACCCTTAGGCAGATCTTTAAGGAAGAATTCCCCTTAAATGTTAGCAGGTATGCTAGAATAGCTAAGCCATAAGAATAGCTCTATACTACTAGTACTAACAACTCTCCGCAGCACCAAGCCGCTTGAGGCCAATACAGCTATGCAAACTTCTCTTTCATTCCAATCTATTCAAAGCCTCCCTTTTTACACCTTCCCACGAAGTTCCCATTTCCTTCAAATCTTTCTTTATGACGTCCTCCCACTTCAGATGACGACAACCTACTTTCCGTTTAGCTCTAGACGGTTGGCGGAAAAGAACAATCTTCGGCAATCTGTCATCCTTCATCTGCACAACTTAACCTTTCTTTCCTTATACCCCTAGAAAGTGGTATTGCACCACATCTTTCGTACAGCCTACTGTTTGAAATACGGTCAGTCAGCTGGGTACCCAGAACAATCCGTAAGCAATCTCTCTGGAAAACATCTAGCAAACCTTCATCCGCTTTTCGGAGCGGCCATGCTTCAGTGTCATATTTAACCTCTGTCATCTCTGTAGCTTCTAATATTCTAATCATGGTTTGCAGACTTATCTTTCTATTCTTCCAAACTTTTTTCAACTGTAAAAAAAACACCCTGAGCATTGGCTATTCATTCTATTTTTAACATCTTCACTGCTCCCGCCGTCTTTATTAATTATACTACAAAGGTAAGTGAAGCTGTCCACCTGATCAATCTTTTCGTTACCCAATCTCACCTTTTTCATCTTCACTTATTCCTAGCCTTAGTGACTTAGTCTTCTTAACATTAATTTTCAAACCTATTCTAGCACTCTGAACTCGCAAAACCTCTAAAAGATCCTTCATTTCCCTCACACTTTCATCTGGGATACTTAAATCATCAGCATATACTACATACTATACTACATATCAATTAATAATACAAGAAACTACAAACTAAAAGACTATGCAACCTTTTACATACATTTTATGCCGCCTTTTGGTTCCTTCTCATATATACGAGAATAAATATTCACATCAGCAAAATACTTGTTTGAAAGAGACTTCTTGATCCTTTCCAAAGTTGTTCTTTTATTCTTGATCCGGCTAGCCATTGCTTGTAATAGCCTAGAATTAAAAAGCACTCTTTATTTTAAAAAAAAGCATTAGCATGACGAAAATGTTTAGTCAAACTAGCTGTTAAATAAATTTAAAAATGTAAGATAATGTTCCCAAAGTGAAAAATGAAATATTTCCGCTTTGACCACTTTTGAAATTCTCTTTTACCTCTAAACCATGACCATATTATCACGTTTTGTTTCACAATCTGGTATACTGTATGCGTTTTTTCAATTTTCCTCAATGAAATTGGATTGAGATTAATATGAAAAGCTATATGAATCTTTTTCCAATTACTTTTTCTTTGGTTGCTTTAGGGTCTTTTATTTTACAGTTAAGAAAAACAGCATCCAAAAAGTGGTAACTTGCTTCATTTATCCTACCCTATTAAGTATATTACAAGTTATGACATGAGCATCTGAATAAGTATATTAATATATGCACACCAATGTGAACCCCAACATTGGATTGTTACTTTGTAAGATATTCTAATAACCACAACCTGTTAAAAATTTCCCCCTAGACAATTTTCCTCAACATCTCCACATGTAAAATTGAGTCAGCAAAGAGACTATAAGACTAATAAAAAGAAATTTGTATAGGAATTCTGGCAAATTCTTTCAGTGTAAAATTCCCCCTGCAAAGTTGACCCAACAGAAACTTCCTTCCCCATGGAAAATCCCCCTAGCAGAAAAGTACCCCCTCCACCCAAAAAATATATGCATACTTCCAAATAATAAATACTATATATAAACAATAGGCAAATCTTATAACTTAAATACCTTTCCATAGGGCATGGGGGGGGTCATTTCATCTCCACAGGTATAGTTATTGAACCTTTCAGCTCTACTGAACAAAATGGATATCTCAAAATTTTGATGAGATGACTTTGAGGGAAAAGGGTGGGGGGGGATGTTTCCCCTTTTTTAAAATCAGTCAAATTTCCTCAGGCATGTTTGATATATGCAAATATCATTTGATATATATAATATATATATATATATATACAGATCAATAGGTAAATTTCTAGGTCATGCTATAATTTAGCTAGGATGAAAGTAAAAACGACATTTGATACCTTTATTTATGCTCTTTCATAATTCAATATTTGCGTCTGGGGCTAGTTGCATCTAGAGCCCTTAAAGGGGCCCCAAAGATATTTCATTTTTGTAACCACGCAAAGAAGTTATAACGCGACCTAACCTGCAAAATACTTGATTTTCATTTCAGACTGTTTTCCTACCATTTCAAGCTTTTCAAATGCCATCAACAAAATAGTGCTTAATTTTGCAGTTTGAAACTTTGCTGTCAAAACTTCAGGGTATATATTTGCACATTAAGGGGGTGGGGGGGATAAAGTTCATGGTAAATTTGCAGTGGGCCATATAATTTACCTAGTATGAAAGTTAAAATATCATTTGATGCTTTTTTATGCTCTTTCATAATTCATGTAAGATGCCTTCAGGTGCTCTTTAAGGGCTCAAGATGCAATCAGCCCTAGAAGTGATTATTGAATTATGAAAGAGCATAAAATAGAGCCTGTGGGAGGTCATGTTATCTCCACAGGTATAGTTATTGGACCTTTCAGCTATGCTGAACAAAATGGCTATCTCAAAATTTTGATGAGATGACTTTGAGAAAAAAGGGGGGGATATGTTTCCCTTTTTTGAAAATCAGGCAAATTTTCTCAGGCATGTTTGATATATGCAAATATCATTTGATATATATAATATATATATAGATCAATAGGTAAATTTCTAGGTCATGCTATAATTTAGCTAGGATGAAAGTAAAAACGTCATTTGATGCCTTTATTTATGCTCTTTCATAATTCAATAATTGCGTCTGGGGCTAGTTGCATCTAGAACCCTTAAAGGGGCCCCAAAAATTTTTCTTTTTTTTTAGCCACATAAAGAAGTTATAATGTAACCTAACCTGCAAAATACTTGATTTTCAATTCAAACTGTTTTCCTACCATTTCAAGATTTTCAAATGCCATCAACAAAAATAGTGCTTAATTTTGCAATTTGAGACTTTGCTGTCAAAACTTCAGGGTATATATTTGCACATTAAGGGGGTGGGGGGATAAAGTTTATGGTAAATTTCCAGTGGGCCATATAATTTACCTAGGATGAAAGTGAAAATATCATTTGATGCTTTTTTATGCTCTTTCATAATTCATGTAAGATACTTTCAGGGCCTCTTTACGGGCTCAAGATGCAAATAGCCCTAAAAGTGATTATTGAATTATGAAAGAGCATAAGAAAAGGCATCAAATGATGTTTTCACTTTCATCCTGGCTAAATTATAGCACCACCAAGAAATTTATTGATTGATATCGAAATTCTGTTTTTTAGAGTTTTAGTTAGGCTACTATTGAGTTGTGTTGCTCCTTAGTTACAGTTTGTTAGCCTACCACATACTGTTTGATACAATTATTCTACTTCAACATCCTTGTTTTTAGTTAAATCTATCCAAGCTTGAATGAGTCTGTGATTACGAATAATATGTGTATGTGGTTAGGGATAACAATGGCAATGTCTGTGATTGGGGAGCATATATGTATATGCTTTATGACCATGTATCAAAGATTAGAAAGCATTTTCAGTAATTTTTTGCAGTTCATATTATTGACTTATGAATAAAATAAACATATAACTCAATGGCTTTTATATGCTCTTTCCAAATATAATGATCATTTTTGTCGGAAATGAATTTTTCTCCCACCCCAATATATACCAATTTAAGGTATATATTTGCACATTAGTGGGGGGGGTGGTTGTGGGCAAACAGCTTAAACTTACCTCTCAATTTACACCAGAAATAAAATTTACCCCAACCTCGCTTAATGTGCAAATATATACCCTGAATTTGTATATATAGAGGTTGGGGTAAATATCATTTCCAACAAAAATGATGGTAAAATTCTACCTTAGCTATCTTTGAAAGGGGTCATGTTAGGAAAATGAAACTTTCAGGGGTGGGTCTACAGGGTAAAGTATGTCCAGGGAAGGTGGTTTGAAGCACATACCTCCACTCCTGTCCCTAGAGGGTTCTGACATTTGATGACCTTTGAAAAAGGGTGTGTTATAAAAATGAAACCTTGGAAAATACCATAGATCTTCTACTTAAATGAAGTACAGCAAAAATATTTCAGCTTCAAAACTTTGATTAATCCCAATTTATAATGCTTTAAAGATATGCAAATACATTTTCTAAATTTTGAAAAAAAAAACATTGATATGACTTAAAATTCTACTCAAACATCAGGAATTGCTTTTTCAGAACTAAAGCCAGAGAAAAAGAACATTATATCTGAAATATAAGGTAAAATGTTTTTTTGTCAAAATTTCAATAGGTAAAGACCTGTCATGTAGGAAATTTCAGGACCATTTATAGGGGGCAGAAGCAGAGGTAGATTCTTCAAAATACCTTCCCATGGCATACTTTAGCCTGTAGACACATCCCTGAAAGTTCCATTTTCCTAACCTAACCCTTTTCCAAGATGGCCAAAAGTAGCTAAAGTTGAATTTTATTAAAAGTATTATTATAGGTACTTGTGCATTATACCCACTCTTTTATATATGTCAAATGAGACACAGCAGTTACCAGGACAGATGCAGGAGCGATACCCAATCAATGGGTGCAAATAGAGATACCCAATAACGGGCGGAAATACAGAAAAAGTAGAGTGAATGTGGGGCTCAGCCAAATGGCAAAATAAACAGCACCAAAGTACTCACTACCAACATTTATCAACTTACTTAGCCAAGCACATGTGGCATGCAAAAGTGAAGTGTGAGTTTTTCTTTACCACCCCCCCCCCCCCCACCCCCCTTACCTTAATGCGCAAATATATAGCCCAAATTTCTTTCTACGCTATTCTAGATTCATCCTATTTTTTTTATTTCATTAGCCTAGCATTAAACAAACTAGCAGTAGGCTATATAAAAGAGTGGGTATAATGCACAAGTACCTTATTATATTCAGATAGAGCATAAAAAAAGGCATCAAGTGGTATGTTTACTTTATTTGTAAGTAAAAAAAATTTCTAGGATTAGGTTCAGGCTTTAAATATTTGGCCAAGCTTAGGCTTCACTGTTGTCTATCAGTACGCCTATATTTGAAAATGTGAGTGCAGTATTTGGTTAAAATATTCAAGCTGATTACATACTCTAAAAAGAATTTGACAAACCTAATAGTGAAACAATCCGTTTTCTAGGAAGAGTGATGGAAATCTTACAATGATTTAGCTGTTAAAGTGTGGATTAGCTTGCTAACTAACCCTAAATAAATTCTATGTCACCTAACAGTAAAATTCTAGTTTAGCTACTTTTAGTAAATTTTTTGTTGTTCACATTATTGACTTATGAATTTTACAGTTTTTTAAGAAATTCATGAACTTCTTAGGACCTATATATTCACAGAATATAAACTCCCACCCCCCTAATGTGTAAATATATACCTAAAATTGCATCCTCAACTTGGAAGCTATGGATTCAACTCAAATTGTCAACCCTGGAGCTTTACAAGGAGAAATCCCTAGATTACTCCAAGATGTAATTTAAGGTTATTTAAAGAAACACAACAGCTGTTTAATTAGAATAATAAACTTTTTTTATAAGTCCAGAAAAACTTTAGCGTAAAGAGCAAGGTATTGAGAAGGGGGCTGCCCCCTCATATAATTAATAATTTCTGTTTGTTTTAAGTTTTGATGTTGCTCCTTACTTTCAGTTGAAATTTTTTTATGAAATTTAAATAGGCTAGAAGTAACTTTTGTCTAAATTCAAATGTTAAAAAACCAGATGATTTCAAAGATTGTAGTCAACAAATCCCAACTGTCCTGGCCTAACCATCAATCAATCACAACTATTTAACCCTTTACACATAATGTCCAAGATTAGGAGCCTGTTGTCCATCTACAGGAAAATTATTTTTTAATCAGAATATCAGGCCAAGAATAGGCATTGGTAAAGTGCTAGGGGACTTACCCTACTCAGACAGGAAGTAGGGCTCAAGATGAATATGGAAGCTACCAATGTATTTTTAGGTTGGGAAGGTATTAGTAATTGAATGCTCTTTGCTCATTTTGTGACTAAAAAGTGCAGGGTATCAATAATAGTCAGAGGTGTTGTTTGGAGAGGGAAGTTGCCCCCAATAATGTGAGTAGAGAGGGGGGTACCAGCGCCACGATTCACCCCTGCTGCCACCTAGAACTTTTTTCCATAGTTTAACGGGGACAGAGTCAATGAGCTCTTTCTCCAGGGGTGTTTTTGGTCAAGTGCCTGCTAGGGGAGAATGTTATGATGTCAGGAAACAGTATTTGTTGTTTTTGGCCAAGTGCCCGCTAGGGGAGAATGTTATGATGTCAGGAAAGAGTATTTGTTGTTGGTGTTTTTGGCCAAGTGCCCGCTAGGGGAGAATGTTATGATGTCAGGAAAGAGTATTTGTTGTTGGTGTTTTTGGCCCGCTAGGGAAGATTGTTATGATGTCAGGAAAGAGTATTTGTTATTGTAAGCTCGATGCAAATGTTATGATCCAGAAATAGTATTTGTTGTTGTTGTAAGCTCGAGGCAAATGTTATGATCCAGGAAAGAGTATTTGTTGTTGTATGCTAGGGAAGAATGTTATGATCTAGGAAATAGTATTTGTTGTTGTAAGCTCGAGTCAAATTTTATGATCCAGAAATAGTATTTGTTGTTGTTGTTGTTTTGGGCAAGTGCATGCTCGAGATAGATTGGAAACAATTCTCAAAGAAACATCTTAGCGATGAATTGTTTTAGCGCGGGAATCAGGTTTCTTAGTAATTTGAAATGTGTCAGCGCAGAGATGCCAAAAACAAAGGGAACTCGCTGAAATTACGTTTAGGGATTATTTGGGCGAAACCATTTAGACATTTTATGGAATTATTTCGGCGAAACAGTTAGAGACATTTTAAAAGATGATTTTAGAAAAGTTTTTAGAAGAGGATTTGAGGATGAAACTCTGTGGCCGTTATAATACACAAGTTCCATTTAAACAGTGTTGTGAGGTCCCCTACCAAAACCCCAAGGGTTCCGATCCCCCTACCCCAACCCCGAATGAAGCCCCCGGTCCCCAAAGGTTCTCCGGGCTCCCAAAGGTCTCCCAAGCTCCCAAAGGACCACCCGGCCCTCAAGGCCCCCCAAAACCTTAAAGGCCCTCCCCGGGCCCCGTCTTTCGTTGATGTGTGTGGTCTGAAACCTATGATTGGGGGTGTATGGGTTGATATTTTTGACTTTTCTGAGTTGGATTTCTTAGTCTTTCATAGGTATGTGTTGTCTGAAACCTACGATTTGGGATGGGTGGTTTGCTATTTTTGACTTTTCTGAGCTGGATTTCTTACCCTTTCATAGGTGTGTGTTGTCAGAAAATTATGATTTGGGATGTCTAGTTTGCTAGTTGGACTTTTCAGAGCTAGGATTGTTAGTCTCTCATAGGCGTTTGTTGTCTGAAACCTATAGTTTGGGATGAATAGTTTGCTATTTCAGGCTTTTATGAGCTAGGTTTCCTAGTATTTCATAGCTGGGTGTTGTCTGAAACTTATGATTTGGGATATGTAAATTACTATTTCGGGCTTTTCTGAGCTGGATTTCTTAGCCTTTCGTAGGGGTTTGTTGACTGAAACCTAGGATTTGGGATATGTAAATTACTATTTCGGTTTTTTCTGAGCTAGATTTCTTAGCCTATCATAGGTGAATGTTGTCTGAAACCTATGATTTGGGGGGTGTAGTTTGCTTTTTGGACTTTTCAGAGCTAAGATTCTTAGCCTTTCATAGGTATGCGTTGTCAGAAAATTATGATTTGGGATGAGTAGTTGGCTATTTGGACTTTTCAGAGCTATATGTAAAACTATAGCATGATTCTAAAAGACACAATTTCCTAAATATATAAAAAAGGTGTTTTATTGAAATATTGGATATAAATCTATATATTCTATCGTTTTATTACTTTGACATCATCTTCATCATCAACTGCTGATCTCTCTCTATAACAACTTTCCGTCTTTTAGCTGGTGGGGGGTGAAACTCTTTGCTATCACCATCGATATGTATATCTTCAACCATTCGTCTTTTAGTGGGTGGAGGGTGAAACTCCATTGTATCTTCATCTAATGCCATGTCTACTGGAGTTTTCAACTTTTTCTCCTCCCGTTCTACCGAATTTCCTACACTTGATAATGTTATATCCACCTCTTCAGTTAATGTCATTTCTCTCCATTGGCTACAATCAAAGATTGATTGTGCCTCCTGAAACTTAAAAATAAAATATGAGGATCATGCTAGTAAAGTTTAACAATTCATACACAATACTGAAGAAAACCAATTTCCAATGTTTGTCGACATTAAATTATTAAGAAGGCTATTATTTCTTTGAAATATACATTTTACATTTTTAATTTTCATGTTTTTGATTTTATATTGATGAAGAATTTAATCGCAGCTTCAACTAGTTATTTTTTTTGTTCGGCATAGATGAAAGGTCCAATACCCAAGTTAAACTAAGAGGTTTCAATTTCAGGAAAAAATTACATTTTTGACATTGTTTGACAATTTACTAAATTTTAAAGTTTTCTTTAGCTTCAAATGTTTTTGTCGGTCACCGCCTTTAATCATTCATATATAATACTGAAGAAAACCAATTTCCACTGTTTGTCGACATTAAATTATTAAGAAAGGCTATTATTTCTTTGAAATATACATTTTACATTTTTAATTTTCATGTTTTTGATTTTATATTGATGAAGAATTTAATCGCAGCTTCAACTAGTTATTTTTTTTTTGTTCGGCATAGATGAAAGGTCCAATACCCAAGTTAAACTAAGAGGTTTCAATTTCAGGAAAAAATGACATTTTTGATATTGTTTGACAATTTACTAAATTTTAAAGTTTTCTTTAGCTTCAAATGTTTTTGTCGGTCCCCGCCTTTAATCATTCATATATAATACTGAAGAATACCAATTTCCACTGTTTGTTGACATTAAACTATCAAGAAGGCTTTTATTTCTTAGAAATATACATTTTAAATTTTAAATTTTCATGCTTTTGATTTTATGTAGATGAAAAATTTAATCACTGCTTCAACTAGTTATTTTTTTTGTTCGACATAGATGAAAGGTCCGATACCTGAGTTAAACTAAGAGGTTTCAATTTCAGGAAAAAATTACATTTTGACATCATTTGACAATTTCCTAATTTTAATGTTTTCATTAGTTTCAAAATGTATTTTTTCTCAGTCATCATCTTTTAATCATTCAAAAAAAATACTACAGAAAACCACTCTCCATGGTTTATCGATGTTAAATTATTAATAAGGCTATTATTTCTTTGACACGTACATTTTACATTTTTAATTTTCATGCTTTCGATAAGTATATTGTCCTTTTGGTGTAAATTGCAGCTGAAGGCTTATCGCAAAATCACTGTTTCAAGTTTTTTCTTATACTAAAATTGAAGGAAGCTAGAAAATATTAAAATTCTCTTTACCCGAATATTCTTCAGAGCCCAACCTAACTACGATGCGAAAACTGTTTCAAGTTTTTTTATATACTAAAATTGAAGGAAGCTAGAAAATTTAAAAATTCTCGTTACCCGAATATTCTTCAGAGCCCAACCTAACTACGATGCAAAAACAATACTATAAATTATAGTTTGAAAAATTTTTTTTAAATATCTCTTTCCTGACTTCATATTTTTTCATATACTAAAATTGAAGGAAGCTAGAAAATGTAAAAATTCTCTTTACCTGGATATTCTTCAGAGCACAAACCAACTATGATGCGAAAACTGTTTCAAGTTTTTTCATGTACTAAAATTGAAGGAGGCTAGAAAATTTAAAAATTTTCTAGTTACCCGAATTTTCTTCAGAGCCCAACCTAACAACGATGCAAAAACAATACTATAGATTATAGTTGGACCAAACTTATAGTTTTTTTTTAAATATCTCTTTCCTGACATCATTTGGAACTTGCAAATTATTATAAGTAGTAACTAATTACTTAATTTTTATTGAACTCATAATTATTTGAACCAACAATCTAAATTTTTTGATACCACAACAATAAATGGCAAACGAAAAAGAATATACAAAACTACAACATTTTAAGAAGTACAGAGTTTGGCTCATGAAATTGAATAGAGCAATGGACTACGACAAATAGCTTCAGAATCAAAATCTGACCCAGTCAAATAAAGGCCCATCCGCCATTTTTGGTCATTCATCCCCCCACTAAACAAGCAGTGCAGTTAAAAGCTACTTAGAATCTGTACTTAGACCTTGAAACTAGAAGAAACTAAATTTTCTATAAAGTTATGTCTAGCGATAGACATATTAGAGTGACAAAAACTTTTTCCACAAGAGGATATTTTTCAACTAAAAGTAAAGAGCTGCTACCCTAAATCAAAGATGAACAGAAATAATGTCGAATAATTGTTCAAACGTAAATTTTCTGTAAACTTATGACCAATGATATATTTAATAGAGTGACAAAAACTTTTTCCACAAGAGGTTATTTTTCAACTAAAAGTAAAGAGCTGCAACACTAAATCAAAGATGAACAGAAATAAAGTCGAATAATTGTTCAAGCGTAAATTTTCTGTAAACTTATGTCCAAATATATATTTAATAGAGTAACAAAAACTTTTTTCCACAAGAGGTTATTTTTCAACTAAAAGTAAAGAGCTGCTACACTAAATCAAAGATGAACAGAAATAATAACGAATAATTGTTCAAACGTAAATTTTCTGTAAACTTATGTCCGAAGAGATATTTAATAGAGTGACAAAAACTTTTTTCCACAAGAGGTTATTTTTCAACTGAAGTAAGAGCTGTTACAGTAAATTAAAGATGAACAGAAATAATAACGAATAATTTCTCAAACGTAAATTTTATTTAATATTATAACCAATGATATATTTAATATACGGAAAAAAACTTTTTTCACACGATTTTATTTTTCAAATGAAAGGAAAAAGCTGCTGCACTTAATCAAAAATGAACAGAAATAAAGTCGAATAATTGTTCAAGCGTAAATTGTAAGTAAACTTATGTCCAAAGATATATTTAATAGAGTGACAAAAACTTTTTTCCACAAGACGATATTTTTCAACTAAAAGTAAAGAGCTGCTAAACTAAATCAAAGATGAACAGAAATAATGTCGAATAATTGTTAAAACGTAGATTTTCTATAAACTTACGTCCAAAGATATATTAGTTAGTGACAAAAACTTTTTACAGGGGGTATCCCTATTCATATACATAATAATTTTTGTTCGTCTTAAGTTTTAGTGTTGCTTCTTACTTCCAACTGAAAACTTATTTTTTAATTTAATGTTTTACCTTTTTTTTCAAATCATGCCATAAATATCTCTTTGAATAGACCCTCTCTTATCAGTTTAATTCGATTTGAGTACTGGTTCAATTCGAACAGCAAACATTCTTTCTAGTCTTTAGACTTTTCAAGCACAGTAAACATGATTACGGTATGTAGTTTGTAGGACTGGTTCTGTGGGAGTATACTAGCTACCACAGACCCAAATGGGCTGAATTCAGATTTAAGAGTTAAAAAGTGCACACAGAAAAAAAAAGCAAATATAATAGTCGTTTAAAATCCCCCTTCCTCCAAAACTCAAAAATTTCTGGGGGAACGTATTTTCAAGGTTTTATTCTAAGTGAACGGTCTTACCTTTCAGGAGTGAGGAGTCATTCTCATAGGATTGGGAATAAAAGTCAAACTTAAGCGCAAAGAGCGAGAAGTTTTAGTTTTGCTTCTTACTTCAAACTGAAAGCTTATTTTTTAATTTAATGTTTTACCTTTTAGGGCCGGTGATGTTTTCCTTCAAAAACTTTCTCATACAGCTAACCGTTGATGTGAAACTATAAAACTAATTCATTTTAAATATTTGCAATTGGAATAAAAAGCAAATTCTATGGGGGTGTACTAGCTACCACAGACCCAAATGGGCTGAATTCAAATTTTAGAGTTAAAAAGTGCACACACACAAAAAAAAAGCAAATATAATAGTCATTTCAAATCTCCCCCCCCCAAAAAAAAAACTCAAAATTTCTGGGGGAACGTATTTTCATGGTTTTATTCTAAGTGAACGGTCTTGCCTTTCAGGAGTGAGGAGTCGTTCACATAGGATTGGGAATAAAAGTCAAACTTAAGCGCAAAGAGCGAGAAGTTTTAGTGTTGCTTCTTACTTCCAACTGAAAACTTATTTTTTAATTTGATGTTTTACCTTTTTTTTCAAATCATGCCATACATATCCATTTGAATAGGCCCTCTTTTATTAGTATAATTGGATTTGAGTATTGGTTTGATTCGAACAGCAAATACTCTTTCTAGTCTTTAGACTTTTCAAGCACACTAAACTTGATTACGATATGTAGAATAATTTTTGTTCGTCTTAAGTTTTAGTGTTGCTTCTTACTTCCAACTGAAAACTTATTTTTTAATTTGATGTTTTACTTTTTTTTTCAAATCTTGCCAGAAATATCCGTTTGAATAGACCCTCTCTTATTAGTTTAATTCGATTCGAGTACCGGTTCGATTCGAACAGCAAACATTCTTTCTAGTCTTTAGACTTATCAAGCATAATAAACTTGATTACGATATGTAATTTGTAGGACCGGTGGTGTTATCCTTCAAAAACTTTCTCGTACAGCTAACCGTTGATGTAAAACTATAAAACTAATTCATTTAAATATTTGCATTTGGAATAAAAAGTAAATTCTGTTTGAACGTACTATCTATCACAGACCGATAAGGGCCGAATTCACACTTTAGAGACAAAAAATGCACACAAAAAAATCAAATATGATAGCACTTTAAAATCTCCCCCCCCCCACACTCAAAATTTTCGGGGGGAACGTATTTTCATTGTATTTTGAATATTTTCTTTGGAAAACGCATCGAAAGCCATATCAAGAGCTAAATTTGTGAGTTTCTCACTGACAATTCCTTTTTTTGCCAAGCCTTAACCTTCCTAATTGAAAGATATGAATTATAATAAACGGAACATAGTTTAGCATGTTTTATATATTTTTTGAATGGAAAACACACTGAAAAGATATATTATTTGAACTTGCATCAAACGTTGGAGAGCATACATTTGAAGAACCATCCATTATTTTTTATCTTGTTCTATATTTCAGCTTATACTGACTTTTAAACCTTTCAAAACCCTGAAATATACTAACCTAACGGTTATTTATTTACGAAATCGTGCAAGCTGATGATTTTAGAACAATAATTACCTTTCTATATATCACTTAACACTCACTGGAATTGCCACTTATCACTCACGGGGAAAGGATTCAAAACAATACTTCTTACATCATATAGTCTAATTGCGTCAAACGAGGCATGTTCAATGCAGATTAAAACCAGAAAAGAACAGAAACGCATAAGAAAAAGAAAAAAAAATGAATTGCAACCAATCATATGCAGAGCGCTAGTGCTGTCTAAGTAAAGAATGATGTGGGACACAACATGTTGTTTTTGGTTTTTTCTTCATAGTCGGGCACTTCGTATAGAAGGAGTCGTCACAGAAACTTTAAAAAGGGCTCATTTGATTGGAAATTAAAGTGGCTAGCGCCCAATTCACAGGAGGGGGCGTGAAAACTATGGTTTTTAACTTTGTTATGCAAGACTAGAAAGAAAAGTCTTTAGGTGTGGGGCTGCCCCCTGCCTCAACCCTCGCTCTTGAAATCCCCCACCCCCGTGCCCCCCAAACTCAAATTTTCCAGAGGATTTTAAAATCCCCCCCAAACTCAAAAATTTCTAGGAACTTATTTTCATCATATTTAAATATTTTCGATGGAAAACCTGCTTTCCGAAACTAAAAAAAAAACGGAACTTTAGTAGCTAGTACGTATTTTCATCGTATTTTAAATATTTTCGTTGGAAAACACACTGAAAAGCCATATTAAGAGCTATATTTGTGAGGTTAGGTTAGATTAGGTTAAGTGACCGGTCACTTAACCTAATCTAACCTAACCTAGCCTAACCTCACAAATATTTTGCCAAGTCAAGTTAAGGCTTGGCAAAAAAAAGGAATTGTCAGTGAAAAACTCACAAATTTAGCTCTTGATAGGGCTTTTCGGTGTGTTTTCTAAACAAAATATACAAACTACAATGAAAATCTGTTCCCCCAGAAAATTTTGAGTTTGGGGGGGGGGGGAGATTTTAAATTGCTATTATGTTTGCTTTTTTTTGTGTGCATTTTTTGTCTCTAAAATGTGAATTCGGCCCTTCTCGGTCTGTGGTAGCTAGTAAGTCCACACAGAATTTGCTTTTTATTCCAAATGCAAATATTTAAATGAATTAGTTTTATAGTTTTACATCAACGGTTAGCTGTACGAGAAAGTTCTTGAAGGATAACACCACCGGTCCTACAAATTACATATCGTAATCAAGTTTATTATGCTTGATAAGTCTAAAGACTAGAAAGAATGTTTGCTGTTTGAATCGAACCGTTACTCGAATCTAATTAAACTTATAAAAGAGTGTCTATTCAAACTGATATTTCTGGCATGATTTGAAAAAAAAAATGTAAAACATCAAATTAAAAAATAAGTTTTCAGTTGGAAGTAAGAAGCAACACTAAAACTTAAGACGAACAAAAATTATTCTACATATCGTAATCAAGTTTAGTGTGCTTGAAAAGTCTAAAGACTAGAAAGAATGTTTGCTGTTCGAATCAAACCAATACTCAAATCGAATTATACTGATAAGAGAGGGCCTATTCAAATGGATATGTATGGCATGATTTGAAAAAAAGGGTAAAACATCAAATTAAAAAATAAGTTTTCAGTTGGAAGTAAGAAGCAACACTAAAACTTCTCGCTCTTTGCGCTTAAGTTTGACTTTTATTTCCAATCCTATGTGAACGACTCCTCACTCCTGAAAGGCAAGACCGTTCACTTAGAATAAAACCATGAAAATACGTTCCCCCAGAAATTTTGAGTTTTGGGGGGGAGATTTGAAATGACTATTATATTTGCTTTTTTTGTGTGTGTGCACTTTTTAACTCTAAAATGTGAATTCAGCCCATTTGGGTCTGTGGTAGCTAGTACACCCCCATAGAATTTGCTTTTTATTCCAATTGCAAATATTTAAAATGAATTAGTTTTATAGTTTCACATCAACGGTTAGCTGTATGAGAAAGTTTTTGAAGGAAAACATCACCGGCCCTACAAATTACATACCGTAATCAAGTTTACTATGCTTGAAAAGTCTAAAGACTAGAAAGAATGTTTGCTGTTCGAATCGAACCAGTACTCAAATTGAATTAAACTGATAAGAGAGGGTCTATTCAAACGGATATTTATGACATGATTTTAAAAAAAAGGTAAAACATTAAATTAAAAAATAAGTTTTCAGTTGGAAGTAAGAAGCAAAACTAAAACTTCTCGCTCTTTCCGATTAAGTTCTACTTTTATTCCCAATCCTATGTGAACGACTCCTCACTCCTGAAAGGTAAGACTATTCACTTATAATAAAACCTCTGAAATACGTTCCCCCATAAATTTTTTAGTTTGGGGGTGCGGGGTATTTCAAACGACTTTTATATTTGCTTTTTTTTCTGTGTGCAATTTTTAACTCCTAAATGTGAATTAAGCCCATTTGGGTCTGTGGTAGCTAGTATACTCCCACAGAACCGGCCCTACAAACTACATACCGTAATCATGTTTACTGTGCTTGAATAGTCTAAAGACTAGAAAGAATGTTTGCTGTTCGAGTTGAACCAGTACTCAAATCGAATTAAACTGATAAGAGAGGGTCTATTCAAAGAGATATTTATGGCATGATTTGAAAAAAAAGGTAAAACATTAAAATAAAAAATAAGTTTTCAGTTGGAAGTAAGAAGCAACACTAAAACTTAAGACGAATAAAAATTATTCTGTATATGAATAGGGCTGCCCCCTGTAAAAAGTGTTATTCACCGTAAATCAAATATCATTGGATATAAGTTTACAGAATATTTAATTTTGAACAATTATCCATCCTCATTTCTGCTCATCTTTTATTTAGTGTAGCAGCCTTTTACGTTTAGTTGAAAAATATGCTCGTGTGGAAAAAATGTTTTGTTACTCTATTAAATATATCAATTGATAAAAGTTTACAGAAAATTTACGATTGAACAATTATTCGACATTATTTCTGTTCATCTTTGATTTAGTGCAGCAGCTTTTTACTTTTAGTTGAAAAATAAAATCTTGTGGAAAAAGTTTTTGTCACTCTATTAAATATATCATTGGATATAAGATTACAGAAAATTTACGTTTGAACAATTATTCGTTATTATTTCTGTTCATCTTTGATTTACCGTAGCAGCTCGTTACTTTAGTTGGAAAATAACCTCTTGTGGAAGAAAGTTTTTGTTACTCTATTAAATATATCAATGGATAAAAGTTTACAGAAAATTTATGCTTGAACAATTGTTTTTTATTATTTCTGTTTATCTTTGATTTAGTGTAGCAGCTCTTTACTTTTAGTTGAAAAATAACCTCTTGTGAAAAAAAGTTTTTGTTACTCTATTAAATATATCTTTGGACATAAGTTTACAGAAAATTTACGCTTGAACCATTATTCGACATTATTTCTGTTCATCTTTGATTTAGTGTAGCAGCTCTTTACTTTTAGTTGAAAAATATCCTCTTGTGGAAAAAAGTTTTTGTCACTCTAATATGTCTATCGCTAGACATAACTTTACAGAAAATTTAGTTTCTTCTAGTTTCAAGGTCTAAGTACAGATTCTAAGTAGGTTTTAACTGCACTGCTTGTTTAGTGGGGGGATGAATAGCCGAAAATGTCGAATAGACCTTTATTTGATTGTGTCAAATTTTGATTCTGAAGCTATTTGTCATAGTCCATTGTTCCATTCAATTTCATGAGTCAAACTCTGTACTTCTTAAAATGTTGTAGTTTTTTATATTCTTTTTCGTTTGCCATTTATTGTTGTGGTATCAAAAAATTTAGATTGTTGGTTCAAATAATTATGAGTTCAATAAAAATTAAGTAATTAGTTACTACTTATAATAATTTGCAAGTTCCAAATGATGTCAGGAAAGAGATGTTTAAAAAAAACTATAAGTTTTTTCAAACTATAAGTTATATTATTGTTTTCGCATCATAGTTAGGTTGGGCTCTGAAGAATATTCGGGTAAAAAGAAAATTTTTACATTTTCTAGCTTCCTTCAATTTTAGTATATGAAAAAACTTGAAACAGTTTTCGCATCGTAGTTAGGTTGGGCTCTGAAGAATATCCGGGTAAAAAGAATTTTTACATTTTCTAGCTTCCTTCAATTTTAATATATGAAAAAATATGAAGTCATGAAAGAGATATTTAAAAAAAATTTTTTCAAACTATAATCTATAGTATTGTTTTTGCGTCATTGTTAGGTTGGGCTCTGAAGAAAATTCGGGTAACAAGAATTTTTAAATTTTTTAGCCTCCTTCAATTTTAGTACATAAAAAAACTTGAAACAGTTTTCGCATCATAGTTAGGTTGGGCTCTGAAGAATATTCGGGTAAAGAGAATTTTAATATTTTCTAGCTTCCTTCAATTTTAGTATATGAAGAAACTTGAAACAGTGATTTTGTGATAAGCCTTCAGCTACAATTTACACCAAAAAGACAAGATACTTATCAAAAGCATAAAAACTAAAAATGCAAAATGTATATTTCAAAGAAATAATAGCCTTCTTTATGATTTATCATCGATAAACCGTTGAAAAGTGGTTTTCTTTAGTATTGTTTGTGAATGATTAAAAGATGATGACTGACAAAAAAAACATTTTGAAACTAAAGAAAACTTTAAAATTAGTAAATTGTCAAATGATGTCAAAATGTAATTTTTTCCTGAAATTGAAACCTCTTAGTTTAACTCAGGTATTAGACCTTTCATCTATGCCGAACAAAAATAAAATAAGTAGTTGAAGCAGTGATTAAATTTTTCATCAATATAAAATCAAAAACACGAAAATTAAAAATGTAAAATGTATATTTCAAAGAAATAATAGCCTTCTTAATAATTTAATGTCGACAAACAGTGGAAATTGGTTTTCTTCAGTATTATATATGAATGGTTAAAGGCGGGGACTGACAAAAACATTTGAAGCTAAAGAAAACCTTAAAATTTAGTAAATTGTCAAACAATGTCAAAAATGTAATTTTTTCCTTAAATTGAACCCTCTTAGTTTAACTTGGGTATTGGACCTTTCATCTATGCCGAACAAAAAAAAAATAACTAGTTGAAGCTGCGATTAAATTCTTCATCAATATAAAATCAAAAACATGAAAATTAAAAATGTAAAATGTATATTTCAAAGAAATAATAGCCTTTCTTAATAATTTAATGTCGACAAACAGTGGAAATTGGTATTCTTCAGTATTATATATGAATGATTAAAGGCGGTGACAGACAAAAACATTTGAAGCTAAAGAAAACTTTAAAATTTAGTAAATTGTCAAACAATGTCAAAAATGTAATTTTTTCCTGAAATTGAAACCTCTTAGTTTAACTTGGGTATTGGACCTTTCATCTATGCCAAAAAAAAAAAATAACTAGTTGAAGCTGCGATTAAACTCTTCATCGATATAAAATCAAAAACATGAAAATTAAAAATGTAAAATGTATATTTCAAAGAAATAATAGCCTTCTTAATAATTTAATGTCGACAAACATTGGAAATTGGTTTTCTTCAGTATTGTATATGAATGATTAAACTTTACTAGCATGATTCTCATATTTTATTTTTAAGTTTCAGGAGGCACAATCAATCTTTGATTGTAGCCAATGGAGAGAAATGACATTAACTGAAGAGGTGGATATAACATTATCAAGTGTAGGAAATTCGGTAGAACGGGAGGAGAAAAAGTTGAAAACTCCAGTAGACATGGCATTGGATGAAGATACAATGGAGTTTTACCCTCCACCCACTAAAAGACGAATGGTTGAAGATATACATATCGATGGTGATAGCAAAGAGTTTCACCCCCCCCCCCCGCCAGCTAAAAGACGGAAAGTTGTTATAGAGAGAGATCAGCAGTTGATGATGAAGATGATGTCAAAGTAATAAAAACGATAGAATATATAGATTTATATCCAATATTTCAATAAAACACCTTTTTTATATATTTAGGAAATTGTGTCTTTTAGAATCATGCTATAGTTTTACACCTAGCTCTGAAAAGTCCAAATAGCAAACTACACATCCCAAATCATAATTTTCTGACAACACATACCTATGAAAGGCTAAGAATCCTAGCTCTGAAAAGTCCAAAAAGCAAACTACACCTCCCAAATCATAGGTTTCAGACAACACACACCAACGAAAGGCTAAGAAATCTAGCTTAGAAAAAGCCGAAATAGTAATTTACATATCCCAAATCATAGGTTTTAGTCAACACACCCCTACGAAAGGCTAAGAAATCCAGCTCAGAAAAGCCCGAAATAGTAATTTACATATCCCAAATCATAAGTTTCAGACAACACCCACCTACGAAATACTAGGAAACCTAGCTCATAAAAGCCTGAAATAGCAAACTATTCATCCCAAACTATAGGTTTCAGACAACAAACGCCTATGAGAGACTAAGAATCCTAGCTCTGAAAAGTCCAACTAGCAAACTACACATCCCAAATCATAATTTTCTGACAACACACACCTATGAAAGGGTAAGAAATCCAGCTCAGAAAAGTCAAAAATAGCAAACCACCCATCCCAAATCGTGGGTTTCGGACAACCCATACCTAGGAAAGACTAAAAAATCCAACTCAGAAAAGTCAAAAATATCAACCCATACACCCCCAATCATAGGTTTCAGACCACACACCTCACCGAAAGCCGGGGCCCGGGGTGGGCCTTTAAGGTTCTGGGGGGGCCTTGCGGGCGGGGTGGTCCTTTGGGTGCTTGGGGGACCTTTGGGAGCCCGGAGAACCTTTGGGGACCGGGGGCTTCTTTGGGGGTTGGGGTGGGGGGATCGGAACCCTTGGGGTTTCGGTAGGGGACCTCACAACACCATTCAAATGGAACTTGTGTATTATAACAACCGCAGGATTTAACCCTCAAATCCTCTTCTAAAAACTTTTCTAAAATCATTTTTTCAAATGCCTCTAACTGTTTCGCCGAAATAATTCCATAAAATGTCTAAACGGTTTCGCCCAAATAATCCCTAAACGTAATTTCAGCGAATTCCCTTTGTTTTTGGCATCTCTGCGCTGACACATTTCAAATTACTAAGAAACCTGATTCCCGCGCTAAAACAATTCATCGCTAAGATGTTTCTTTGAGAATTGTTTCCAATCTATCTCGAGCATACACTTGACCAAAACAACAACAACAACAAATACTATTTCTGGATCATAAAATTTGACTCGAGCTTACAACAACAAATACTATTTCCTAGATCATAACATTCTTCCCTACCATACAACAACAAATACTCTTTCCTAGATCATAAAATTTGCCTCGAGCTTACAACAACAACAAATACTATTTCTGGATCATAACATTTGCCTTGAGCTTACAATAACAAATACTCTTTCCTGACATCATAACATTCTTCCCTAGCGGGCACTTGGCCAAAAACACCAACAACAAATACTCTTTCCTGACATCATAACATTCTCCCCTAGCGGGCACTTGGCCAAAAACACCAACAACAAATACTCTTTCCTGACATCATAACATTCTCCCCTAGCGGGCACTTGGCCAAAAACAACAAATACTCTTTCCTAGATCATAACTTTCTTCCCTAGCAGGCACTTGGCCAAATACACCCCTGGAGAAAGAGGTCATTGACTCTGTCCCCATTAAACTATGTAAAAAAGTTGTAGGTGGCAGCAGGGGTGAATCGTGGGGCTGGTACCCCCCTCTCTACTAATGTGGAGAAAAATTATTATGTTGCCCATGCCCCTTGACCATCCAGATATGGACCCTTCACCCCCCCCCCCCCAAAAAAAATAAAATGCTGGAGCTATGCCCCTGGTCATAGTAGTATATGCCCCTGTAGAACCAACTTACAGAGGTAGTTGTGACTGGAGGACCACTCAGTATCCAGTCTTTGTTTAAAGATGTCCACAGATTCAGCAGTAACAGTTTTTTTCAGAAAGTTTATTCCAAGTGTTGATGATTCTTGAAGAAAAGAATTGAGCACGGACTCTGAATAGGGTAGGCTGCTTAACAAGTTTCAACTGATGACCTGTAATTCTTGAATTAGAATCAACAGTGGGAAATGATACTGGGAGTGTATTAGCCCTCTTTAACTTACAGGTTAAAATGGCATCACCTTTATTTCTCCTGTATACAAGAGTTGGTAGTTTCAGCTTTGCTAGTCTTGCAGGATAAGAAAGTTCCTGCATGGCAGATATCAATTTGGTGGCACGTCTCTGCGCATCTTCCAACACATTTATGTCTTTTTTAAAATAAGGGGAGGCTAGAGACATCCCAACTTCAAGCTTAGGATGAAAAAGTTGAAAAAAGGATGAAAAAAGTCCCTTATACGGAAGACTGATGACTTTAAGGAAACAAGTGGAAAGAGTATGCTTAATCAGCCCAATGGTTGAATTAGCACCAGCAGCAGACTTATTAGCATGAGTGCTGAATTTTAGTTCATTATCAATAGTGATTCCAAGATCTGACTCAGTATTTACAGAGAAAAGTGTGAGACCTGAAAAACAATCATAACAAGAAGGGCTCAATTTGTCAAGGTGAATGACATGGCACTTGACAACATTAAATTTAAGAAGCCAAGCCTCAGCCCATTGATCAAGCAGTCAAATATTATTTTGTAGAAGGGTATGATCTTCACTGGACAAGGCTGGTCCAATGAGCTTCAGGTCATCAGCATTTTGTAACCACACAAAGAAGTTATAACCTAACATAACCTGCAAAATACTTGATTTTCAATTCAAACTGTAAAGGGGCCCCAAAAATATTTTTTTTTTTTTGTAACCACACAAAGAAGTTGTAACGTAACCTAACCTGCCAAATACTTGATTTTCAATTCAAACTGTTTTCCTACCATTTCAATTTTTTCAAATGCCATCAACAAAAATAGTGCTTAATTTTGCAATGGGTAAATTTGCAGTGGGCCATATAATTTACCTAGGATGAAAGTGAAAATATCATTTGATGCTTTTTTATGCTCTTTCATAATTCATGTAAGATACTTTCAGGGCCCTTTTAAGGGCTCAAGATACAAATAGCCCTAGAAGTGATTATTGAATTATAAAAGAGCATAAAACAGGCATTAAATGATTTTTTCACTTTCATCCTAGCCAAATTATAGCACCACCTAGAAATTTATTGATTGATATATCTAATGATTTCAAAATTCTGATTTTTAGAGTTTTAGTTAGGCTACTATTGAGTTGTGTTGCTCCTTATTTACAGTTTGTTAGCCTACCACATACTGTTTGATACAATTATTCTACTTCAACATCCTTGTTTTTAGTTAAATCTACCCAAGCTTGACTGAGTCTGTGATTAGGAATAACATGTGTATGTGGTTAGGAAATAACAATAATAATGTCTGTGATTGGGAAAGCATATATGTATATGCTTTATGATCATGTATCAAAGATTAAAAGGCATTTTCAGTAAATTTTTTGCAGTTCATATTATTGACTTATGAATAAAATAAAAATACAACTCAATGCCTTTTTTATGCTCTTTCCAAATATAATGATCATTTTTGCTGGAAATGAATTTTACCTCCACCCCTATATATACCAATTAAGGTATATATTTGCACATTGGTGGGGGGGGGGGGGGGGTTTGTGGGCATAAAGTTTAAACTTACCTCTCAATTTACACCAGAAATAAAATTTACCCCTACCTCCCCTAATGTGCAAATATATACCCTGAATTGGTATATATATAGGGGTTGGGGTAAAATTCATTTCCAACAAAAATGATGGTAAAATTCTACCTTAGCTATCTTTGAAAGGGGTCATGTTAGGAAAATGAAACTTTCAGGGGTGGGTCTACAGGGTAAAGTATGTCCAAGGAAGGTGTTTTGGAGCACATACCTCCACTCCTGTCCCTCTAGAGGGTCCTGACATTTGATGACCTTTAAAAATTGGTGTGTTATAAAAATGAAACCTTGCAAAATAGTTCTTCTGCTCAAATGAAGTACAGCAAAAAAATTTTCAGCTTCAAAACTTTGCTGAATCCCAATTTATAAGGTTTTAAAGATATACAAATACATTTTCTAAATTTTGAAGAAAAAAAAACATTGATATGACTTGAAATTCTACTCAAACATCAGGAATTGCATTTTCATAACTAAAGCCAGAGAAAAAGAAAATTATATCTGAAATTTAAGCTAAATTGTTTAAGGAAATCAAAATTGCCCTTTTTAATAGTCGAAAGTGAATGGAGAGTAATTGATCCCCCTCCCACGCCCACCATTTCCCCAAACACATTCAATCAAAGTTTAGAGCCATTTTGTTCAACATAGTTAAGAGTTCTGAAAATTATGTATTTAAGGATGACAAACCCCCAGAGCCCCCAGGGCCAAGGTTGTAAGTTATGCCTTGGGGGCATATAAGGTTTTTATAGTTAGAGTTGTTGTAAAAACTTCAAAAGGGGCTCATTCAATTGGGAATTGAGAAAGGGCTAGTGCCCTTTTTAATTGTCAAAAGTGGTTGGAGGGTAACTAACCACCCTCTCATGCACACCATTCCCCTAAACACATCCAATGAAAATTTTCAGATAGCCATTATGTTCAACGTAGTAGAAAGTTCTCGAAATTAGGTCTTTGAGAGTGACAACCCCTCCCCCCCCCAGCCCTCAGGGCAATGGTTGTAAGTTATGCCCTGGGGGCATATAAGGTTTTTATTGAAAGCGTTATCATAGAAACTTCATAAAGGCTCATTTGATTGGAAATTGAAAGGGCAAGTACCTTTTTTAATAGTTGGAAGGGAGTGGAGAGCAATTAACATTCTTCTCATCCACAAAACTTCCCCAAACACATCCAATCAAAATTTTGAGATAACCATTTTGATTAATGTAGTTCTCTACTGAGTTCTCAGTAGGGGCCTTCCCCGGGCCACTCAGCGCGTCCCCAAGTCACGGATAGGGGAACGCCCTGCAGATATGTAGGGTACCTCATGGGTAGTGAGGCGCAGACCAAGGGGGGACCCAGTCTCTGGGGGTCTTGAAACATAGCTGGAGCACCCTCGTCTGGGGGCCTTAAATTCAGACGGAGGAGGAGGATGACCCCTCTAATGTGCACTGGGCAGGGCCCATCAGCATATGGATACGTCCCGTCAGTCACAAATCTTCTCCCAGCAATGGGTTAAATTGCTGGTGATGCGGGACACCAAAAGGGCGCACTATCAGTAATAGATACGGTCGGCCCCTGCTAGGGACAGAGAGGAGTGGCTTACCGCTGTCCCGAAGCCAGCCAAGGTACCCCTTCTTTAACTTTAATGATGAATATGAATAAGACATCAAATGTGAGAACCAATGCTACCACATCCGGGGTGACCAACGATAATGCGTTAAGAGCTACCACGTCCAGGGCAGCCGACGACTCGACAACCGTGAATCGCCCAAATACATCTACGTTGACAACTCCAAACCCTGGAGGCTATTGTTTCTCCAAAAATAACTATGTCAATAGGTACCCTCAACACTAGAACCCTCGCTAAACAAGGAAAAATAGACCTACTCCTAAGAGAGATAACACGGTACAGCTGGGACGTTATTGGTCTTGCTGAAACACATCTTCCAGTAACTGGTGAAGAGAAACATGGAGATGTACCCTTCTACTTTCGGGACGTAATAATGGGAAACATCGACAAGATGTAGGTTTCCTACTGTCTAATAAAGCCAGAAAATCCTTAATATCTGTAACCCCCCTCACAGAACAGATCATCATGATACGCCTGAAAGGTTCACCCACCAACCTCACAATTATCCAAGTATATGCTCCGGATTCCAGCAGAGACGAAAAAGAGTCTAAAACTTCTATCTCCAGCTTCAAAGTCTAGTTGATTCTGTCCCTAAAAAGGACATAATCTTTGTCATTGGTGACTTCAACGCCATCGTTGGAAACAACCACACAGGACACAAAGATGTAATGGGCAAATTTGGACACGGAAAAATGAACAGAAGAGGAGAAAGCCTCATTGAATTCTGCAGAGACAGCGATTTAGTCATTACAAACACACTGTTCAAGCACAGAGCATGCTGTAAGACATCCTGGACCTCACCGGATGGAAAAACTTAATAGACTACATCCTCATGTCTTGATATTGGAAAACGTCCGTCCTAAACCCAGTCACGCTAGCTAAAGGTGTCTTTGACAGCAACCACTCGCTTGTCATGTCTAGGTTCAAAACAAGGCTTAAAACCACATTAAAGTTGTCAAAGAAAAAATTTTGGAGCTCATGTTCAGCTCTCCACCTATCCTGTCTAAGGAAGATATTGACAACCTGGTGACTAGCAGCACAAATATCATATGTGATGTCACTCATTCCACACTGGGTACCAAAAAAAAAAAAAACATTCGAAAACCTTAGATAACAGAAGAGATCATCTCCCTCTGTGAAGAAAAGCACCAAATCACGAACAGGCAAGATAAAGAAAGTAGGGACCAATACAAGCAACTCAAACGAGCTGTTGAGAAAACCATCAGACTTGCTCATTGTGCTTTTATAAAGAAACCTGTGATCAATGTGAATCAGCCTTCAAGAAAGGAGACTCCCACTACATGTATATTAGAGTGCGGGAATTGGCCAAAAAGAAGGACATCAAAGCGTGTTCCCTTCTCAACAAACATGGAAACCAAATACAATCCACAGATGGAATCCACTCTTGGTGGAAAAACCATTTTAAAAATAAACTGAATTTGGACATCCACCCAGACCCAACAATTCTCTACACTTTCCCCATAACCTTTACAGATCCAAGTCCTCCCCCTCTTCACTCTGAAATAGAAGCAGCTATCAGAGACTTGAGAAAAAACAAAGCTGCCGGCCCTGATGGAATCCAGCCCAAACTGCTGAAAGTAAACTGCAAACCACTCCTTGACCTTTACCACAAATTTGCCACAGCTGCTTGGGAAAAATGTCACTTCCCCTCACCCTGGTGCAAAGCCATGATAATCCCCCTGCATAAGAAAAGGCTCTAAAGCTGTCTGCGACAACTACCACCCAATAAGTCTTACCAGCCATGCAGCAAAAATCATGCTTGGGTGTATACACCCAAGCATGCTTGGGTGTATACAAGCCATTTTCTCAATGGTCATTCCAGAATGCCAAGCCGGCTTCTGACCGAATAGATCAACAATTTATCAGATATTCACTGTTTGGCAGATCATGGAAAAGTATAGTAAACTTGGCTGCAGCATCTACCACCTTTTCATAGACTTTAAACAAGCTTTCAATCGGATATGGAGAGAAGGTCTATGGCACATCCTTCTTCACTTTGGCATGCCATCCAACCTGATCTTGCTGATCAAAGACATGTATAAGAAGTTAAGTAGCCACATCATGACTGGAGAAGGACTTGCTAAGAGCTTCAAAACCTCTACCAGAGTACTTCAAGGTTGCCTAATATCACTGGAGCTGTTCAATCTCTTCCTAACTGCAGCCCTTTCACTCACAGACAACCTGGCGCCCTTGTCAGAGGAGTGGTGATAGACAAACTAGCATATGCTGATGACATAGACCTAATAGCCAAGACCCTTCAAGAGCCACAATCTCAGCTAACAGAATTCACTCGTCCATCAACCTCTTTAGGATGGCCATCAACACCTCAAAAACGAAAGCCATACTTTGCTCACACAAGTTTGATTCACAGGTAAGTCTCAGCCTTCAGCTTGGTGAATATGCCATTGAGGGGGTGGAAGGCTTTACCTACCTTGGGAGCTTAGTTACTTCTGATAACTACCAACTCAAAGACATCAAGAGATGTCTGACACTTGCAAACTGCAGTTTGAAAGATCTGATGCCCATCTGGAGAGAATAAGAACTTAACAACAACTCTCAAAACGAGACTCTTCTACTCCCTCATTATTCCAATCACCATCTATGCCTGTGAATCCTGGACGCTTAAAACAGATGATCAATGCCGCCTAGCTGCCTTTGAAACCAAATCCCTACAACGCATTGCTGGTATCACCTACCACAACAGAATCTCCAACTCTAAGCTTCTCCATAATCTGGAAGTCAAATTTACAATGCTGGACAAAATAAAATTACAACAACTCAAATGGCTTGGACATACCTAATGCATGGCTAGCACTCGTCTCCCAAAGATAACCTTTGATGGACGAGTACATGGTTCTCTCCCCAGAGGTTGCCCTCCAAAGATATGGAAAGAAAACTTCTCACCCTACAACCTGCCACAACTCTGCTGCCTGGCCAACAACAGAAGCACCTACAGGAGGCATATCAATGAACTGGTTAAAGAAGAGGCCCCAAAATGACCTTAAAGGACGGATGGGACATAAGTCAAAGTAAGTCAAGTAGTTGAAAGTTCTGGAAATTATGTCTTAGAGGATGATAACCACCCTCACAGCCCTCAGGGTAAGGGTTGTAATTTATGCCCTGGGGGATATAAGGTTTTTATAGAAAGTGTTGTCATAGAAACTCAAAAAAGGCTCATTTGATTGGAAATCAAAAGGCCAAGAGCCACTTTTAATAGTCAAAAGTGATTGGAAGGCTTGAAATTTTTATAGTAAAGATTGATGTGGGTATAATGTATGATTTTTTGTTGTTGTTGTTTAGACCAGGGCACTTTGTATCAAAGGAGTTGTTGTAGGAACTTTGAAAGGGGCTCATTTGATTGAAAATAGAAAGGGCAGATGCCTTTTTTAATAGTCAAAAGTGATTGGAGGGCAACTAATCCCTCTCCCACGCCCACCCTACCATTTGCCTTTATGTTTAAAAAAAAAAAATCGCCTTAAGATTAAATCAAAATGCACTGTGTTAATGCTAATTCCCAATATGGCATCTCAGCAGTATCCCAAGAACAACTGAGGGTATTATGTTTGAACTTTTGGGGCTACTTCTGCTCTTAAAATTTAACCACGTCAATATAGTGTAAGTTTATCCAAGTTATCAAAGAAAGTAAGCAGATTTTTATGCAAATGGTATCAAATTTTCCATTTCAGGTTAACTAGAGGAGGTATGAAACAAAATTAAACACTACTATTTGTGTGCCGATTTTTAAAAGGATGATGTTGTAAAAAATTGCTGATCTTCACAGGACAAGGCTGATCCAATGAGCTTCAGGTCATCAGCATGGAGCATTAGTTTACTAATGATAGCAGAGGGAGTATCATTAATGAAGATATTAAAAAGTGTAGGACCAAAAGCACTACCCTGAAGAACTTCATTCAAAACATGTTTTGATAAGGAAAGAAAGCAGCTGCCAGAGTCATCAAATAACTGAACACATTGAGATTGCATATAAAGAAAATCAAGGATCCTGAACAGGGTCTCCTCTTCAAGCTTGACAGCATGCAATTTGACTGCAAGTTGTTTGTGACAAACTTTGTCAAAAGTATTAGAAAAGTCAAGAAGAATCATGTCAGTAGGCACCCCTGCATCAAGCAACTTAGCAGTATGGTCATATGATTCAAGGAGATTGGCATTGATGGATCTTTCTGAACAAAAGCCATGCTGTGAGCTGTGCAAGACATTATTTGCTTCAAGAAGTCTAATAGCTGCAGAATTGATTATTTTTCCAAGAACCTCAACAACTACTGATGTCATGCTGACAGGTTGGTTGTTTTCAGCAAGTTCCTTTCTACCTTTCTTATATACTGGAATGATATGAGCAGCTTTCTGATCCAGAGGTAGTCTGGAAAGATTTAGTGATAGCTTGAACAGTAAGCAAAGAGGTTGACACAAGACTGCTTGACATTCATGGAGGATACAAGAATAAATACAACCTGGCCCAAGAAACAACTCCATGTTTCAGGAGTTGTTCATAAAGAATCAGGACAAAAGTCAAAGTTTAGCATGAAGAACAAGTTATTGGGAAAGGGGCAGCCCTCCTCATATAATTAACAATTTCTATTTGTTTAAAGTTTTGATGTTGCTCCTTACTTTTAGTTGAAAAAAACTTTCTTTACTATTTAATTTCTGATCGTTTTTCAATATCCCAGAAAATCTGGCTCCCCACAGTCAATACCTCCATGGAAATTTGTCCCCACATAAAATTCCTATCCCCCACCACAAAAAAATTGTACCAGACAATTCCTTGTAGACAGTTCCAAGCAAATTTTTTTTTTAGTGCACTTTGGTTTGGAAAAGACTGTTCTTAAAATTATTTCAGAAATCCCCTCCTCTATGGAAAAGTTATCCAGTAAATACCCTGTCCCCTAGTAGAAAATTGCTCCTGAAGAAAATTGTCTCTGAAGGAGAAAACTCCCACAGAGTGAATGTCTCCTGTGAAAAATCACTCTTCCTACAGAAAGATATTCTAATAACCCCAACCTGGTAAAAATTTCCCCCCAGACAATTTTCCTTAACATCTCCACATGTAAAATTGAGTCAGCAAAGAGAAAATAGGGCTAATAAAAATAAATTCGTATAGGAATTCTGGCAAATTCTCCCAGTGTAAAATTCCCCCTGCAAAGTTGACCCAACAGAAACTTCCTTTCTCCTGGAAAATCCCCCTAGCAGAAAACTACCCCCTCCACCCAAAAAATATATGCATACTTCCCAATAATAAAAACTATATATAAACTATAGGCAAATCTTATAACTAAAGACCTTTCCCTAGGGCATGGGGGGGGCATGTTATCTCTAAAGGCATAATTATTGGACCTTTCAGCTATGCTGAACAAAATGGCTATCTCAAAATTTGGTCAGATGACTTTGAGGAAAAAAGGGGGGATGTGTTTCCCCTTTTTTGAAAATCAGCCAAATTTGATATATGTATACATCATTTGATATATAATATATATATATATATATATATATACATCAATAGGTAAATTTCTAGGTCATGCTATAATTTAGCTAGGATGAAAGTAAAAACGTCATTTGATGCCTTTTTTATGCTCTTTCATAATTCAATAATTGCGTCTGGGGCTAGTTGCATCTAGAGCCCTTAAAGGGGCCCCAAAGATATTTCATTTTTTTGTAACCACGCAAAGAAGTTATAACGCAACCTAACCTGCAAAATACTTGATTTTCAATTCAAACTGTTTTCCTACCATTTCAAGCTTTTCAAATGCCATCAACAAAAATAGTTCTTAATTTTGCAACTTGATACTTTTCTGTCAAAACTTCAGGGTATATATTTGCACATTAAGGAGGTGGGGGGATAAAGTTCATGGTAAATTTGCAGTGGGCCATATAATTTACCTAGGATGAAAGTGAAAATATCATTTGATGCTTTTTTATGCTCTTTCATAATTCATGTAAGATACGTTCAAAGCCTCTTTACGGGCTCAAGATGCAAATAGCTCTAAAAGTGATTATTGAATTATGAAAGAGCATAAAAAAGGCATCAAATGATGTTTTCACTTTCATCCTGGCTAGATTATAGCACCACCACGAAATTTATTCATTGATTTCGAAATTCTGTTTTTTGGAGTTTTAGTTTGGCTACTATTGAGCTGTGTTGCTCCTTACTTACAGTTTGTTAGCCTATCACATACTGTTTGATACAATTATTCTACTTCAAAATCCTTGTTTTTAGTTAAATCTACCCAAGGTTGAATGTGTCTGTGATTAGGAATAACAATGACAATGTCTGTGATTGGGGAGCATATATGTATATGCTTTATGACCATGTATTGAAGATTAGAAAGCATTTTCAGTAAATTTTTGCAGTTCATATTATTGACTTAAGAATAAAATAAACATATAACTCAATGGCTTTTATATGCTCTTTCCAAATATAATGATCATTTTTGTCGGAAATGAATTTTACTCCGACCCTTTAAGGTATATATTTGCACATTAGTGGGGGGGGGTACACAGTTTAAACTTACCTCTCAATTTACATCAGAAATAAAATTTACCCAAACCTCCCCTAATGTGCAAATATATACCCTGAATTGGTATATATAGGGGTTGGGATAAAATTCATTTCCAATAAAAATGATGGTAAAATTCTACCTTAGTTATCTTTGAAAGGGGTCATGTTAGGAAAATGAAACTTTCAGGGGTGGGTCTACAGGGTAAAGTATGTCCAGGGAAGGTGGTTTGAAGCACATACCTCCACTCCTGTCCCTAGAGGGTTCTGACATTTGATGACCTTTGAAAAAGGGTGTGTTATAAAAATGAAACCTTGGAAAATACCATAGATCTTCTACTTAAATGAAGTACAGCAAAAAAATTTCAGCTTCAAAACTTTGATCAATCCCAATTTATAAGGATTTAAAGATATGCAAATACATTTTCTAAATTTGAAAAAAAAACATTGATATGACTTAAAAATCTACTCAAACATCAGGAATTCCTTTTTCAGAACTAAAGCCAGAGAAAAAGAACATTACATCTGAAATATAAGGTAAAATGTTTTTTTGTCAAAATTTCAATAGGTACAGACCTGTCATGTAGGAAATTTCAGGACCATCTATAGGGGGCAGAAGTAGAGGTAGGTTCTTCAAAATACCTTCCCAGGGCATACTTTAGCCTGTAGACACATCCCTCAAAGTTTCATTTCCCTAACCTAACCCCTTTCCAAGATGGCCAAAAGTAGCTAAAGTAGAATTTTATCAAAAGGATTATTATAGGTACTTGTACATTATACCCACTCTTTTATATATGTCAAATGAGACACAGCAGTTTTCAGGACAGATACCCAATCAATGGGTGCAAATAGAGATACCCAATAATGGAAGCAAATACAGAAAAAGTAGAATGAATGTGGGGCTCAGCCAAATGGCAAAATAAACAGCACCAAGGTACTGACTACCAACATTTATCAACTTACTTAGCCAAGCACATGCGGCATGCAAAAGTGAAGTGTGAAGTTAGAGATAATTTTACAGCAATTCTTGAAGACATAATAGCATTCTGGGTGCATAATTGTAACATGTAGGCCTAATTATTGTAATTTTGTTAATAAACCATTATAATTGGGTATCTACCTTTTTTATCTTTTCCCCCACCCCCCGTCCCTTAATGTGTAAATATATAGCCCAAATTTCTTTCTAAACTATTATACATTCATCCTATTTTATTTTATTTCATTAGCCTAGCATTAACCAAACTAGCAGTAGGATATATAAAAGAGTAGGTATGATGCACAAGTACCTTATTATATTTAGATAGAGCATAAAAAAAGGCATCAAGTGGTATGTTTACTTTATTTGTAGGTAAAAAAAATTACCAACGATACTTTAAAGCCCAGCTCCCAAGAACCCAAAACATTTACTTGTGGCGCCCAAGAACCGATAGCGCCCATAGCTCCCAACATGAAAGATAAATACAAGCACACCCAAGCATCAACTCATAAAGCCAAATATTAAGTTCTTCTTCTTCTTCTTCAATTATAGGCTTAGGATGAATCCATTTAACCTTTTTCGTATTATATGATTATGTCAGGGGTGTCCTGGGAAATCAAATATAGAGATTAGACTATTATTATTCAATAATAGGCTTTATACATCATTGATGAAACCACCTATATTTAGGCAGTTAAAGACAGCTTTGAACAATTCAGCATCATCAGTTGAAGAGTGTCTCCTTTGTGTTAGTTGGTGTTTATTTCATCTTTGGTACAGCAAATTCTTCTTTCTTCTTTAAATAGCGATTTAAAAAATTATTATCCTAACTTAAGTTTGTAAATCACAGATGTTGCTGGCATGCATAAAAGAATTCTACCAAAGATTGGAGTCAGCAAACCAGTGTGTCGGCAAAGGGAACTTGACAAAGATAGATCATGTCAAGTTACAAGAGGGGAAATTTGGTTTCTGTTGGTAAACACATGTCGCAGAGACATATCAAGTTACAGGAGAAATCAACTTTGGGTTCTTCCTGGGTATTCAGAAATATTTCAAATATGTCATTCAGTTTGTGGTTCTGATAAATTAAAAATGCTTGTATTACATGCTTGCGGGCGTTGGCCTTGCGTGGGCTTATGATGCCCTATACAGTGTTTTTATTAAGTGAAAAATAATTCATATTTATATTTTCGGCCAAATAAGTATTCAAATAATCAATTTATTGTCAGTATAATTTTATTTTTAACTTGGGCGCTAGATTCACAGGTAAATATAAACCTTTGCTGTAACCGGATCTAGCTTCCAGGATCAAAGCTTTGATACTTTAGCTCCTCAGCTTCCAGAGTCCAAGCGCCCAGGATCAAAAAAGAGCTTTAGACTTTGGGCCTCAATCCGAGAGCTTTAGAATTTCAGCTCAATCCGATCATTCCTTCCCTATTTTCCAAAAAACAAATATCAAGTTTTGTGGGGATTTGCTTGCGTCAAAAATAGATACTGGACGCTAAAATAATAAGTCCGTTAGTGTCTCTGTGGTACAATGGTCGCTGTTCCTGACTGTCAGGCGGGAGATCCGGGTTCGATTCCCTGTCAGAGAAAATTCTTTATATACTGAATTTATAGTTTAAAAAAGAAACTCAGTTTCTTTTTTAAATCCAATCTATTACTTGGATTTAAAAAAGATGGAAAGATGGAAAAAAAATTTATTTGATTTCTGATTGTTACGAAATAATGGCGGGAAATCCGGCTCCCCCTCAGTAGAATTCTTTTGTGTATACCCGCACCATCTGTGATTTGCTAACTTTAGATATGATATTTGGCTTCTGTCGGCAAACACATTTCGCAGAGACATATCAAGCCACAGGAGAGATCAACTTTGGGTTCTTTCTGGGCGTTCAGAAATATTTCCAATATTTCATTCATTTTTGGGTTCTGATAAATTAAAAATGCTTGTATTACATGCATGCGGGCGTTGGCCTTGCTTGGGCTTATGATGCCCTATACAGTGTTTTTATCAAGTGAAAAATAATTCAAACTTATGTTTTCGGCCAAATAAGTATTCAAATAATCAATTTATTGTCAGCATAATTTTATTTTTACTTTGGGCGCCAGATTCAAAGGTAAATAATAAACACCAGATTGCCTGGGATTTTGCGAGTTCGCGAGTTCCTTGCGCTTTTTCTTCTTTGCCTCCAGTAAAAATTGCTATTTAAAGAAGAAAGAAGAATTTGCTGTACCAAAGGTAAAATAACTTAATATTTGGTTTTATGAATTGATACTTGGGTGTGCTTGTATTTATCTTCCAAGTTGGGAGCTGTGGGCGCTATGGGTTCTTGGGCGCTAAAGTAAATGTTGATTTGATCCTGGAAGCTAGATCCGGTTTCAGCAAAGGTTTATATTTACCTTTGAATCTGGCGCCCAAGTTAAAAAATAAAATTATACTGACAATGAATTGATTATTTGAATACTTATTTGGCACAAAATATAAGTAAGAATTATTTTTCACTTGATAAAAACACTGTATAGGGCATCATAAGGCCAAGCAAGGCCGACGCCCAAATGCCCAAGCAAGCAAAGGTTTATATTTACCTTTGAATCTGGCGCCCAAGTTGAAAATAAAATTATACTGACAATAAAAATAAATTGAACAATCGAAAATAAATGTGGTCTGCTTCAAGGGGAAGGCTCAGAGACCCCTTCTTCCCCCATTTCTGAGGGGGGGATGTAATTTTGGAGAGAAAGTCGAAATTACTCAGAATCGAAAATAAAACTTTCCCGGCCTTAAGGGGACGGCTCTGTGGCCCCTCCGTCCCCCGTTTCTGCAGGCAGCGGAGATGGGGGGTCATTTATAGGAGAGGTTGGGTCAATTTTGTAGAGAAAACCAAAAATGCTCAGAATCAAAAATAAATGAGATCTGCCTCAAGGGGAAGGCTCAGAGGCCCCTCCTTCCCCCATTTCTGAGGGCAGGGGAGGAGGGGGGTCAATTTTGGAGGGAAAACAAAAATGATCAGAATCGAAAATAAAGCGTGACCTGCCTCAAGGGGAAGGCTCAGCTGCCCTTCCTTCCCCCATTTCTGAGGGAAGGGGAGGAGGGGGGTCAAGTTTGGTGGGAAAATCAAAAATGATCAGAATCGAAAATACAGCTTGATCTGCCTCAAGGGGAAGGCTCAGCGGCCCCCCCTTCCCCCCATTTCTGAGGGCCGGGGGGGGGGTCAATTTTGGAGGGAAGACAAAAAATGCTCAGAATCGAAAAATGCTAAGGCAAACTATTACAGTTATATTATCGAAGTTTTCGCCACTTCGCAGCAGAGATCTTTGTTTTCAAACCATTTGCTTCATATTATTAAAGGGAAACGTTAAATGATCCATGCCTTTTTTATTTTCTTTTTTTTGATAAATTCGTTGGTGCAATGTCGTTTTCTGTCGGCACAGTTTCGTCGCCCCCCCCCCCCCTCTAAAGGAAAATTGCTAGCAATGCCCCTGGCCTTGGCTACAACTAGAAGTATTTGAGACAAGAGTATAATTTTATTTGGCAGCCGAGTGTCAATCCCCGCCCCCCCCGGAAAGCCTGAAGCTGCCACGGTTTCTAAGTTGTAAATATAATAGAAAATTCATTTTTTTTTGTGGGGAATTTGCATAATTTTCCGCAATGACGTAGAAAAACTATTTTAAGTTCCCTCCAGGACTTTCCTGACATTACGCCCCTGGCCCCAACTTTATTATTTAACTATTACCTGTAAATACTTTTTTAATAATTTATTTTTTACTGATCTATCAATGCAATGCTAATGCGAAAGACCCACCCCCCCACCCCCTCCACTATTGCTAAGCCGCATTGCATACTTTTTCGATGCGGATTACTCTTGCCCCAGATGCAATATAGGTATTGAAGATGTGGCCCATATTCTCGCCGAGTGCCAGCAACTTTCTCTGTTAAGGGGAAAGTATTTTGTGGGTGGTAGCTTGGAGTTCCCAGGGATCCTGAAGACGACTGTAAAAAGGACAATCATGCAGTTATGTAAATATGTAAATGAAGCGTTGACAGCAATAAGTGAAACTTGATTATTATTTATTTATTATTTTCTTTTAGTTATTTATTTATTTATTTCATTTTATTTGTTTAATTATTTTATATATTTTTTTTTTGTTGGGGGGGGGAGAAGTTAGATTTTTTGTTATTTTTCTTGTGGAGTGTAATTGAGAATACTGTGTTGTATGGCCTATTTTTTGGCTTATAATAAATTTATTATTATTATTATTACATTCCGTAATAAAATTTATGGTGAGTCAAGAATGCAATATTTGTTCTTAGGCTTCTTCAGATCGTGAGCTTCTTTGAACAATTATTTCAGTGTGATATTCACAAGGACGTCGACTTGTATGCTTTAGTAGTACCAAAGCGCAACCTCCCCCTAGCTTCAAAGTCCATTTCGTAACTGTCTTTATCGCATCAACCGGCATCTTTGGAAAAGACAATTCTCCTTGCAGACTCGATGATTCACCGTCATTGGAATTTCATTCATAAAGTTACATGAGGTTCGACCAGCACTTTCAACCGGCATCTTTGAAAAACAGAATTCTCCTTGCAGTCTCGACGATTCACCGTCGTTGGATTTACTTATTCTGATTGTTCATTTCATTTACGTTTATTAGTTGATTATAACTTAGTAACATTGGTTGTTATTGAAATTTATTAGATATGAATTTATTATATTTATTTTAATTATTTGTCAAATTATTATTAAATTATCTATTTATTCAATAATTTTTTTTTTTTATTTATTTTTATAAGTTTTTAGAATTTATTTCATAAAATTCATTGATTTATTTATTTTTAGTGGCTTGCGAAGGTTCCTAGTAGTCCTATTTTGTGTGGTTTTTTTCGATACCTGGAAATGTGGAAATGCTTTTTCTTTGTTTCCTTGGCAGAAAGCCTCTTTTAGCATCTGTGGGCCCTGAATATGTGAAGTCAAAATCCACGTGTTCATATTTTTAGCTATGATCATTAGAGCCTCATCCAGGGGCGATACCAGGTTTTCTAACCCACTCTCATCCAAAAACATCTTAAACTTACTAATTCAAAGTATCTTAAAAGGGCCTTAATCTAGCTGAAGTCCGTTAGGTAATCTTGCTGAAGTCCGTTGGGCTAATTTCAAAAAAGGATATTTTTTAGTACTCTCTCGCCACCCCGTAATTTTTTTAAACTCCTCGAAAACAAACCCTGGATACGACCCTGATGACCGTGTTTGTGTTTAGAAGATAAATAGGAAAACGAGTGAGGGCTATTACATATCCGAATCGTGTTTTTTTTTCTTTTTATTCGTATAATTTAAGGTTCAATATAAGTGCAATATTTGGAACAATGTTGTTTTAAGTGCAATTAACATGTAATTGCATAGAATAAATGCTCATATTTGGAGTTTTTACAAACATCTTTTAGTACAAGTGATTAGCGTGTTGTAAAGTCTTTTTTCTTTTTTCTTTTTTTTTCCTTAAAATAATTTAAGCAATGAAGATTCTGCGTATGCGTCACGGTTCTGGATCTGCAGTTTCTCAGAAAATTCCGATTCTTATTAGCTACTAAACTATCCTGTATTAAAATATTATTATTTTAATTTATTAATCGTCAGTTCACAAAATGAAGAAAAAGACGGAGCATAAAATATAATGAAAGGTATAAAAGACAAAATACAACTTAATAGAACACTATACGTTCACTCCAGTCCAATTGCTCGTTCAAACTGAAGAAAAGTGTGTATTCATATTTTTTCCGTCTGTATGTGCAATAAAGCTGTATGCCGGCTTTGAATGAGACTTGAGATATATTTTTTTCTCTATCTCGGCGGAAATCGGCTATTTTGAGAATTTATGTAAAAAAAAAACCAAAACACTGTCTAAGGATCCGATTCTTTTTTATAATACAGAAGACATTTTAGTGCTGTTCGTAGTAGGTAGGTATAGTAGGTAAGTGTAGTAAGTGTTCTTAGTTTGTGTTTATACGTTATTTGTCAATACTATGCTTGCAAAGACTGCACCTAAACTGTTTTTCATTGCCACTTGCTGTTATTTCGCCAATTTTATCTGTATAGTATTTTAATTGGAACCAATGAAAGTTATTTCTGTTGCAGCCAATCCACTTTATCTGTTTTCCCCCATCTGTGTATGGAATTGTGTTAATCATTTTTTCTCTGGAAACTGGGGTCGAAAAAAAAACTTTAGTTAACAAGAAAAGAAATGCTTTCTCCTTCCTTATACCCTTGTTTTTCCCTGAATTACAGATTAATCGTGCTGGAGCAGATATTCAACTCCAATTTTCTTCCGAACCTCATGGCTACTCAACCACTTTTCTGTTGAATTATTTGGCTATTTTCACGTTCCACTTGACGCATGGTCCAATGGCCGACGTAGTCTGAGGGTCATTTGCAAGCCAGATTTCCTCTCTTCTGACAACTTTCAAAATGCAATGAAAGGTTTTCCACATGTTTTTGAAATTAAAATGATAGTCTAAAAACCAGCAAAGTGCAAGGCAAAATTAACACTGCATGCCATCAGCATAATTTCGAAATAATAATTTGCCTTTTTGCTTTACTTAAAGTGTCTGTCAAGAATTGAGGGGTGATAATTGTTATTCGTCTCCAGTTTAAACTCCACTGTTTACTTTCAAAAAAAAAACAGTTTTTTCCATTAATTATGTTTGAAGTTTTGAAATATTTTCTTTTCCTCTTCAGACAGCTGTCGGACAGTGAAGGTGTCAAGTTTAGCAAAATAGTTTCAGTGGCGACGGATCATTTCACTCACAATTGCTGTGCAAGAACAAGCTTTCCAATTCTAACAGAGAGTTTCGCTACCAAACGCTTGGGAAGCTTGATGCTCATTGGTCAAAATTGCTTCAGAAATTCCGCCCGCTACGGCGAAAGATCAAATTACATTGAAAAAAGTTTCCTTTACAGGAGAGATATATCCGCTGAAGCCCTAATCCCAAATAGATAATTCTAATTATCTATTATCTAATGTAACTAAAGGTGTAATTGTCTATCAGCAAATTAATCGCTATTACGCAGGTAAATTATACGATTGGATCTCTAAACTCTCAGGGTCCGCCCCTATTCGAAGCGATGGCCAACCATTTGGCAGAGCGTTAATAGTTTGATCTATCAACACTTCAAAGAAATATCGCGTATGCAAATTATGTGAACGATATGTTCTTGAATTACCATGAAAGATTAATTACACTCTTAAAGGGTGAACCAATTGTAAAAAAAGGTAAAGATTGCAGTTTCCAGCCTCGAACGTCCATGCTGGCGGTGCTAATCCCTGATTCTCTGCCCTCAGCGGGGAAGTGCAATGGATGTTTTTTTCCTCTGTACCAATTGGATCTGGATCTGCCACCTTTTTTAAAGTTGTAAATATATATTAAACCTTTTACTGGAAAATTTTCCTTGTTTTCATCGTCAATTGACGAAAAATTTTGAATTTTGCCCCTCTTAGGATTTTTCTGAATTAACGCAACTGAATCTGAGCTGACCTGACCACAGAATACCTACAATCTGCATGGATCGTTTTATTTGATATTTTCTATATAGGCTTCTCGTCTTGCGCAAACATGATGCATATTAATAACCAATGTAACCCTCAATCGCAAGCCTACGCATCCAGTATAAAAAAATAATAATAAATAAATAAAAAATAAAAAAGCTTTCCTCCAAACCTTTTTTCGACAGCTCTCTGGGTGGTTTTGGGGCGATGAGTGCAAGGTGCTGCCCAATACGTCAGTAGTATAGGTAAAATGCCAGTAAAATACGGAAAAGATGTAAATTACGAAAAATGGTAAAATTGGTAAAATATCAATTTTAAGGGGAATCGATAGAATTACGGTAGAATAGGTAAACCTGGTACATCCCCCCCCCTAGATACGGCCCTAGATCTGAGCCGGTGATACGGAAGACGACCGCCCCTGGGAAAAGTACAAGTCGACGTGCTTGTGAATATCACACAGAAATAATTGTTCAAAGAAGCTCACAAACTGAAGAAGCCTACGGACAAATATTGCATTCTTGACTCACCATTAATTTCATTACGGAATGTAATAATAATAATAATAACTTCATTATAAGCCAAAAAATAGGCCATACAACACAGTATTCTTAATTACACTACACAAGAAAAATAACAAAAAATCTAACTTCTCCCCCCCCCCCAAATAAAATAATAATTAAACAAAAAAAATGAAATAAATAAATAAATAACTAAAAGAAAATAATAATAATAAATAAATAATAATCAAGTTTCACTTATTGCTGTCAACGCTTCATTTACATATTTACATAACTGCATGATTGTCCTTTTTACAGTCGTCTTCACGATCCCCGGGAACTCCAAGCTACCACCCTCAAAATACTTTCCCCTTAACAGAGAAAGTTGCCGGCACTCGGCGAGAATATGGGCCACATCTTCAATACCTATATTACATCTGGGGCAAGAGTAATCCGCATCGACAAACTATGCAATGCGGCTTAGCAATAGGGGAGGGGGGGGGGGGGTGTCTTTCGCATTAGCATTGCATTGAGAGATCAGTAAAAAAAAATTATTAAAAAAGTGTTTACAGGTAATAGTTAGATAATAAGGTCGTGGCCAGGGGCGTAATTTCAGAAAAGTCCTGGGGGGAACTTCAAAAAGTTTTTCCACGTCATTGCGGAAAATTACGCAGATTCCCTACAAAAAAATGAATTTTCTATTATATTTACAACTTAGATACAGTGGCAGATCCAGGATTTCCGGGGGGGGGGATTGACGCTCGGCTGCCAAATAAAATTATACTCTTGTCTTGAATACGTCTAGCTGTAGGCAAGGCCAGGGGCATTGCTAGAAATTTTTCTTTAGAGGGGGGGGGGAACGAAACGGTGCCGACAGAAATCGACATTGCATCGACGGATTTCTCAAAAAAAGAAAAGAAAATAGACATGGATCATTTAACGTTTCTCTTTAATAATAGCAAGCAAATCTCTGCTGCGAAGTGGCGAAAACTTTGATAATATAACTGCAATAGTTTGCCTTAGCATTTTTCGATTCTGAGCATTTCTTGTTTTCCCTCCAAAATTGACCCCCCCCTGCTCTCCGAAATGGGGGAAGGAGGGGCCTCTGAGCCTTCCCCTTGAGGCATATCCTGTTATTTTCGATTCTGAGTATTTTTGGTTTTCCCTTCAAAATTGACCCCCCTGCCCTCAGAAATGGGGGAAGGAGGGGCCGCTGAGCCTTCCCCTTGAGGCAGATCACGCTTTATTTTCGATTCTGAGCATTTTCGATTTTCCCTCCAAAATTGGCCCCCCTCCCCCGCCCTCAGAAATGGGGGATGGAGGGGCCGCTGAGGCTTCCCCTTGAGGCAGATCACGCTGTATTTTCGATTCTGAGCATTTTTGTTTTCACTATAAAATTGACCCCCCCCCCTCCCTTGCCCTCAGAAATGGGGGAAGGAAGGGCCTCTGAGCCTTCCCCTTGAGGCAGATCCCATTTATTTTCAGAAATGATTTTCCCTCCAAAATTGACCCACCCCCTCCCAAAATTGACCCCCCACCTCCCCTGCCCTCAGAAATGGGGGAAGGAGGGGCTGCTGAGACTTCCCCTTGAGGCAGATCACGCTTTATTTTCGATTCTCAGCATTATTGTTATCCCTCCAAAATTACCCCCCCCAAAATTACCTTCCCCTTGAGGCAGATCACGCTTTATTTTCGATTCTGAGCATTTTTGATTTTCCCTCCAAAATTGACCCCCCTCCCCTGCCCTCAGAAAAGGGGGAATGAGGGGCATCTGAGCCTTCTCCTTGAGGCAGATCCTGCTTTATTTTTGATTCTGATCATTTTTGTTTTCCCACCAAAATTGACCCCCCCCTCCCCTGCCCTCAGAAATGGGGGAAGGAGTGGCCTCTGAGCCTTCCCCTTGAGGCAGATCCCAGTTATTTTCGATACTGAGTATTTTTGGTTTTCCCTCCAAAATTGACCCCCCCTCCCTGACCTCAGAAATGGGGGAAGAAGGGGCCACTGAGCCTTCACCTTGAGGCAGATTACGCTTTATTTTTGATTCTGAGCATTTTTGATTTTCCCTCCAAAATTGACCCCTCCCACCCCAGCCCTCAGAAAAGGGGGGAGGAGGGGCCGCTGTGCCGTCCCCTTGAGGCAGATCACGCTGTATTTACGATTCTGAGCATTTTTGTTTTCCCTCCAAAATTGACCCCCCACCTCCCCTGTCCTCAGAAATGGGGGAAGGAGGGCCACTGAGCCTTCCCCGTGAGTCAGATCAAGCTTTATTTTCGTTTCTGATCATTTTCGGCTTTCCCTCCAAAATATCCCCCCCCCCCCCCAAGAAATGGGAGAAGGAGGGGTCTCCGAGCCTTCCCCTTGAAGCAGACCACATTTATTTTCGATTGTTCGATTTATTTTTATTGTCAGTATAATTTTAGTTTTTATTTGGGCGCCAGATTCAAAGGTAAATATAAACCTTTGCTTGCTTGGGCCTTTGGGCGTTGGCCTTGCTTGGGCTTATGATGCCCTATACAGTGTTTTTATCAAGTGAAAAATAATTCATACTTATATTTTCTGCCAAATAAGTATTCAAATGATCAATTTATTGTCAGTATAATTTTATTTTTAACTTGGGCGCCAGATTCAAAGGTAAATATAAACCTTTGCTGAAACCAGATCTAGCTTCCAGGATCAAAGCAACATTTACTTTAGCGCCCAAGAACCCATTGCGCCCACAGCTCCCAACTTGGAAGATAAATACAAGCACACCCAAGCATCAATTCATAAAACCAAATATTAATTTATTTTACCTTTGGTACAGCAAATTCTTCTTTCTTCTTTAAATAGCGATTTTTACGGGAAGCAAAGAAGAAAAAGCGCAAGGAACTCGCGAACTCGCAAAATCCCATGCGATCTGGTGTTTATTTACCTTTGAATCTGGCGCCCAAGTTAAAAATAAAATTATACTGACAATAAATTGATTATTTGAATACTTATTTGGCCGAAAATATAAGTATGAATTATTTTTCACTTGATAAAAACACTGTATAGGGCATCACAAACCCAAGCAAGGCCAACGCCCGCATGCATGTAATACAAGCATTTTTAATTTATCAGAACCCAAAAATGAATGACATACTGAGGGGGAGCCGGATTTCCCGCCATTATTTCGTAACAATCAGAAATCAAATAAAAAAACATTTTTTTCCAGCTGAAAGTAAGGAGGAACATCAAAACTTGAAACAAACAGAAATTATTTCGTATATGAGGGTGGGGGGGGGAGCGCCATCCTTAATACCTCGCTGTTTGCGATGAAGTTTGCCTTTTTGCCCCAGTTCTTTAAAACTAATCATAAAACACAAGGGCCGTTTAATTGGAATAATAACCCTTTTAAAATATCCTGGAAAAGTCAAAATTTAGTGTAAAGAAAGAGGTATTGAGACAGGAGCAATCCCCCTCATACAGCACACCCAAGTATCAATTCATAAAAGCAAATATTAAGTTATTTTACCTTTGGTACAGCAAATTATTTTTTCTTCTTTAAAGCGAACTCGCAAAATCCCATTCGATCTGGTGTTTATGCAATAATATGTCTATGAGACCCAACACTGAATGAAATATTTTGATTATTTGTAACACCCAAAGTTGATCTTTCCTGTAACTTGATAAGTCTCTGTGAAATGCTTTTGTTGACAGAAGTCAAATCTCCCCTCCTGTAACTTGATATGATCTATCTTTGTTTTGGGTTCTTGGGTGCTGGGCAACTGGTTTTGTTAAATAAAAAAGTCATATATAAAATATATTAAATATGGGTGAAGCATAAAATATAAAATATAGGGGTAAAGCATAAGATATTTTAAATACGTAACCTAAACTATGTACCTCCCCCCCCACCTAAACCCCAAAAAACAACAGAGGGGAGGGGGGTCTTTTGCATTAGCATTGCATTGAGAGATCAGTAACAAAAAAATTATTAAAAAAGTATTTACAGGTAATAGTTAAATAATAAGGTTGTGGCCAGGGGCGTAATTTTAGAAAAGTCCTGGGGGTAACTTCAAAAAGTATTTCCACGTCATTGCGGAAAATTATGCAGATTCCCTACAAAAAAAATGAATTTTCTATTATATTTACAACTTAGAAACAGTGGCAGATCCAGGATTTCCGGGGGGGGGGATTAACGCTCAGTTGCCAAATAAAATTATACTCTTGTCTCGAATACTTCTAGTTGTAGCCAAGGCCAGGGGCATTGCGAGCAATTTTCCTTTAGAGGGGGGAGGGGGGCAACGAAACTTTGCCGACAGAAATCAACATTGCACCTACAAATTTCTCAAAAAAAAGAAAAGAAAAAAGGCATGGGTCATTTAACGTTTCTCCTTAATAATAGCAAGCAAATGGTTTGAAAACAAAGATCTCTGCTGCGAAGTGGCGAAAACTTCCCCTTGAGGCAGATCCCGTTTATTTTCGATACTGAGTATTTTTGGTTTTCCCTCCAAAATTGACCCCCCCCCCTCCCCGGCCCTCAGAAATGGGGGAAGGAGGGGCCGCTGAGCCTTCCCCTTGAGGCAGATCACGCTTTATTTTCGATTCTCAGCATTTTTGTTATCCCTCCAAAATTGACCCCACCCCCCCTCAGAAACGGGAGAAGGAGGGGTCTCCAAGTCTTCCTCTTGAAGCAGACCACATTTATTTTCGATTGTTAGATTTATTTTTATTGTCAGTATAATTTTATTTTTAACTTGGGCGCCAGATTCAAAGGTAAATATAAACCTGTGCTGAAACCGGATCTAACTTCAAGGATCAAAGCTTTGATACTTTAGCTTCTCAGCTTCCGGAGTCCAAGTGCCCAGGATCAAAAAAGAGCTTTAGACTAAAAAAACTGATTGAACCATCTTTTATAAATAAAAAAAAACAATCTGGCGCCACAATAATTCATACTTATATTTTTGTCCAAATAAGTATTCAAATAATCAATTTATTGTCAGTATAATTTTATTTTTAACTTGGGCGCCAGATTCAAAGGTAAATATAAACCTTTGCTTGCTCAGGCCTTTGGGCGTTGGCTTTGGTTGGGCTTATGATGCCCTGTACAGTGTTTTTATCAATTGAAAAATAATTCATACTTATATTTTCGGCCAAATAATTATTCAAATAATCAATTTATTGTCAGTATAATTTTATTTTAAACTTGGGCGCCAGATTCAAAGTTAAATATAAACCTTTGCTGAAACCAGATCTAGCTTCCAGGATCAAAGCAAAATTTACTTTAGCGCCCAAGAACCCATAGCGCCCACAGCTCCAAACTTGGAAGATAAATGGAAGCACATCCAAGTATCAATTCATAAAACCAAATATTAAGTTATTTTACCTTTGGTACAGCAAATTCTTCTTTCTTCTTTAAATAGCAATTTTTACTGGAGGAAAAGAAGAAAAAGCGCAAGGAACTTGAGAACTCGCAGAATCCCATGCGATCTGGTGTTTATTTACCTTTGAATCTGGCACCCAAGTTAAAAATAAAATTAGACTGACAATAAATTGATTATTTGAATACTTATTTGGCCGAAAAGATCAACATAAACTATTTTTTGCTTAATTAAAGCAATGTATAGGGTAGAATAAGCCTAAGCAAGGCCAACACCTGCATGCTTGTAATACAAGCATTTTAATTAATCCGAACCCAAAAATTAAAGACACATTGGAATAATTTATGAATACCCAGAAAAACCCCAAAGTTGATCGCTCCTGTAACTTGATATGTCTCTGCAAAATGTGTTTGCTGACAGAAGCCAAATATCATATCTAGAGTTAGCAAATCACAGATGTTGCAGGAGCCAACACTGAATGACATATCTCAAATATTTGTAACAGGCAAATTGCCTCTTTGTGAAATGTGTTTGCTGACAGAAGTCAAATCTCCCCTCCTGTATTTGATAATGATCTCTCTTTGCCATATTCACCTTGCCAACACAATGCACTTGCTGACATAAATTGAATATATCTTTTGAGTAGTAGAATTCTTTTGTGTATGCCCGCAACATCTGGGATTTGCTAACTTTAGATATGATACTTTTTTAAATCACTATTTAAAAAAGAAATGGACTATAAATTTGCTGTGCTAAAGGTAATGGTAGTATTTATTTTTCAAGTTGGGAGCTCTGGGTTCTGGGCGCTAAAGTATTAGCCTAATGAATTTGGGTTCTTTGGGCGCTAGCAGGCGCTGGGCTTTAAAGTATTGTTGGTGATATGAAGTACCAGGGTTGTCCTCAGGAGGGGCATTCTCCTTCTCCATCTTTTGGAATGATTGATGATATTAAATTGTACCTTAAATCCTATATGCAGGGTTTTCCAACAGACCGAAAAATTTCGTAACGTCCAACTCTTAAAAACGTAACTTTTTCGTAACGTTTGATAGGAAAGTCGCTTTTCAAGGCAGGGTGCCTTAATTTCGCTATCAAGGGCGGCACTTAAAGGGGAGTGGGGACATTTGTTGCCTGTATAATTTTAATTATATTTTTACATAATCTCATTAAAAATCCTTCTTCCAGTTTACCCGCACAAGAGAAAGAGCCCCTCCCCCCCTCTGCGTGTATAAAACCCCAGGCTTCTATTTTGCTTATCTTGTTGTTGTTTTAATTGCCATTTTTGCTGTTTTAAACCAAAAATTGATGGGTAATACGTACAAAATAGAAGGCAAATCAATAAAAAAGGGATAGTTTAGAGTTTTGAATAAAAAAAAAACAGCTAGGTTTTTTTTTATTTATTGTTAAAATTCAATAAAAAAAACTCAAAATTCAGCTTCTTAAAAAGACCCAAAAATCTAATATTTTAGATTTGCTCGGTCTCAGTCTCACCTCCTCTAGCTTCAAATTTGCATCGCTCCAACATGAAGATCTAAGCAATTCCGAGTGACAGAGTTTTTGTTTTGTTTCTATTTTATCGAACAAAAAATATTTCAATTGTTGTCTTCAGTTCCTATACAAAACAACAGTTATTTTACATAATATGCATTTAAATAAATGAATAGTTACCCTCAATCTGTTTTGATGGGTTTAACAAGTCCATGTAAGTACAAATAAATTATGGGGTATGATTAAAAAAAATAAAAAAAAATAAACTAATTTTAAATATTAACCAAAAAGTATAGATTTTCTTTTCCAAATAATATATTAATATAAAGAAAACGATGGGAAAAAAATAACTGGGTTCTACATAACAAAAACACCAAACTTATCTAAGTTTTAAATGTAAAGAAGTAAATTTTAGATTATTTTAGTCAAAAAAACACATAAGGAAATCGTACTAAAAACCGACTCTACTTTTTTACCCAAATTTTCGATTATAATTAATTTTTTTAAATTAAAAAAAAATACATATAATCTATATAAATAGATAACAAAATACGTATAAACAGCCTCAGGAGGTGCTTTTAAAGTTGTGGTTTCTCTTTTTTATACGAATGTTATACTACTTTATACAAATACAAGACTGTTAACTTCTTCATAAAAATGGGCACTAGTCTATTTGTATTTTTCTTTTGAAACATATTTTTATATGTGAAAGGACTGTTGTAAAATATCTGACAAAAAAAGATTGTAAATTAATTATATTTTTTTTTAATTTTTAAAAATTTTTTTGCACATTGTATGTCAATACACCCCCTCCCCCTAATTTGCCGTGATCTCTCAATAGGAAAATATTAAAAAAAATAACAACCAAACCAACATAATGTGAGCTTTTAAAGAAACAGAAAAAATGTCACGAGACATAATGTCATCACAATGTTCGAAAAAAATATGATAGTATATGAGTCTGTGCGGTATTTACTAAACCAGATGGGGAGGGGGGTATAATTTCAAAAAGTGGACAGTAGATTTGAAAAAGATTATAATTAACTTATAAAGTTCTTCTATAACCAACCCAAAAAATGCTAATATATCAAAAAACACTATATCATTTTGAGTGTAATATAGATTTAAAGACAAATATTGTACGAATCAAATCTTCAAGGAGCCCATTTATTCAATAGAATTTTTGTCGTACTATAAACTCAGAAAGGGGGTAGTTGTAGTTTCCTAACTGGCTAATACCGCTCCGCTAGTGACTAATTTGCACCCCCTAATGTGCAAATATAGATAACTCATGTGTGTATAAACTGATTTATTTTCATAATATTTTGTTTTATTTAATTAGGAGTAACTAAATAAAATAGCTCCTTCTCCATGTAATATCATAATATTTTGTTTCATCAAATTAGCAGTAACTAATTAAAAGAGACTATTCTAAATTGAGAATGATTCTATCTTTTCACGGAACAAGATTAAAATTAAACTTATTACATTTATAGTAGATGAGTTTACTAACTGACTCGAGTAAGTAAGAAAACGATAATCTTAAAATCCGAAAATAGACATTTATATTAATTACTATGCGAGTAGGTGAGGTGGGTATTTTCTCATCCTAGTAACTTAGTGATTGTTTGATAAGATTAAATGTTTGCGATATGAAAAAATGTCGATACTCATGTCAGTGTAATTAAAATGGGAACGGCAAATTTTTTCATGGGGAGAAAAATATATTACTAAAAAAATATGAAACTTCCTTACTATTCAAAAACATAACAGAATTGTAACATAAATTCAAAAAACGTAACAAAATGTAACGTTTTTAGGACCGTAACGTAAAACGTACCGTTTTATTTAAAACGTACCAAAAATGGTACGAACGTAACGTCGGTGACAACCCAGCCTAGATGGCGGTAAAGTTATTCTAAGAAAAAGGGGGTTTTAAAAGGCCGACTAAAATACAGGTCGAAACAAAACGTATATTTCGAAAGGACAACCACCACTTTTCTTCAGCCCTACAAGAAAAGGTTAGAAGGAAACATTTCTGCATTAACTGATAAAAAGCCAAATAAACAGCATTATCAAAAATAAATGATACCTAAAATAAAACTTAAAAGAACTAAAAATTAAAAAGTCAAATATCCTAACTTTCCAATGGAACTCTTTACCAATATATAAGGCTAGCAAAAAACAGCAACTAAAGCAATACAATTATTTACTTCGCTGTTTGAGTAAGTCCAATTACCTAGCTTGGGAAATACTAAGTCAGGTTTTCCCCAATTCTAATTATTTTTTCTCTTGTGTTGATAAGTTGTATCAGTATATAAATAAACGTATTTAAAATTTTGATTCGGTATGCAAGGGCGACATTCTGCTTTTGAAAATTTGGAATTATGTCCATACGCTGTTCATTCATTTTATTAATTTTAAGAAGGGGTGACTGCTGTGTGTTTTCATATAAATTGAAGATAAACTGTAAATATGATAAACACATAACAACCCAGTTATTCTTCTTCTATTTAACAACAGGCGGGCTTTTCAGTTATACTGTTTAGCCCTTTTCCGTTTACTTCAATCTGTGGGCTACAGAGCTACTGGCTTGATTGCCTCATATTTATTCAATAATTTCAAATATCTTTCAGTAGATCTTTCAACTCTAGGAGTTCAATTATGAGATGATAGATGTCGATTTTTATGCTCTGTTTGCAGATATAGTTGGCTAGGCTCTTGGCTGATAGTGAGATTTTGTGGTGTTTGAAGCATTTTAACAGTTTACAAAGTAAGGTATGTTGTGCAGTCGTCAGCATATTACGTTCAAATAGGCAATGGTCAATTGTTTCAATATTCTTATTAAAATGCCTGCAAAGAGGGAACAGGGGAATTGAACCGCTTGAATTAGAAAACTTATACGAGAATGCAAGAAAATTTAGTCCATTTGTTCCAGAACGAATTCTATAATAGTATTTAGAAAAATACTTATTGGGAAAGGGGGAAAGGATAGGATTAATCTTATTGAAATTAATATCTGATAGCCTTCATCGGTAAATATCTCTAATCGGGATTGGTCTCCCAATCGGCTAGTCAATATTTATAGCATTTTTTGCTATTTCATCAACCTGATGATTACCAATTATGCCAGAGTGGCTAGGAATATACTGAAAATAAGTTCTTATGCCACTTGAAGCAAGAATATCTATAATACTGAGACAATGATAAGTGTCAATGTCCAACTTATACTGAGGAACTGAGGCCAGCAACTCAAGGCTTGATAAAGAGTCGGAATATACAATAATATTATTTGAATTTGCAATCAATGGTTGGTTTTCCTGAAGGTGTTCTAATGCTACGATTATGGCATTTAACTCAGCAGACATTATAGATAAATTATTATAAAATCCTGTTGCGTTGAGCATAAATGTTGTACTTATGGTGTATCCTCCAGTGACAAGACAGTGCTAATAGTATATCATCCAGGTACAACATTTAGTCAACGGAGTTACACTACAGGATGCAAAATTTGTGCACATTTTGGTTTAAAAAAATATGCAGTTATCACCTTAAGTGGAATCAAGAAAATATATATTGCGCCAATCCAAGCTCTTAATGCGTCTACGTATGCAGTTAAAACTTTTAAGTGAAATGGATGAAGTCACGCCGAGCTTAAATGTTGAATTTGTCAGGGCTGCTAATAGAACCTCTATTTAAGACATTTAGTTTATAAAACTACAAAATGAGGCGTTAAATCTGTGAATAGATTTGTTTTCGAAAAACATCAGCTAAGAATTTTAGGTGTAGCAGGGACGATTTATGTACATTATTCTAGAAGCATCATCAATTAATTTTTATTTTGTGTACTTGACCTAATCGTTAAAAAATTACTCCATTTAATTCGGATATTGTTTGAAAATAAAAATTGTCTAGCGACCTGTGATAGAAAATAAAGTTTGAGAGATTTTTTGGTAGGATCAAAAAGTATGGATAACTTATAATAGTAGAAACTGTCTCTAGTGCCAGTGAAATACCAATGCCATCTAGCATTTGATGTTTCTTGGCATTTTTTGAAGCTATGTAATTGTGTTTTTTTTTCTTCCGAAACTTAGATCAGACACTGCTACACTACTTTCGCCAATTACACTAATTCCACTAATTTTTCTAATAATTAAACTGGAAAAAGCCAAGAAACGACTCTTACAAGTCACCTTTACCCTCTGATGTGGAAACTTTTATTCGGCATATGTGGCTTAGTCTTTGATTTAATCGAACGCTCAATATATAAACCTTCAGTTTTTGTATTCATTCAGACAGAATTAGCAAAAATAAAGCAAAATGAATATTTCGAATATTATTCTATATTTTATATTTCAAGGATGAGAATGCATATTCGGGAGCTAAGTGCTGAAAATTAATAACTTCATTATAATACATGATAAAAAAAAGCGGCTTTAGGTTTGAAATAGGAACAATAATTGCTTAATAGATCAAATAAAGTTTGAAACTAAAGACACAACATGATACTTTATAAAAACAATTTGAAAAATATGATTCCTAAGAAAAACCAGGCCTCATTAATCGAACTATCTTTAGTCAATAGTCAAAAATGACAATAGTTGATACTTGATTATTTATTCCTGAGGGTCGGAATGCATCCATAGGACCAGAGTTCTTGACAGTTCATAGCTAATATTTTTAACCTATGATTAAAAAGAAACTAGGCTGTAGATTTGACAGACTAGCAATACTTATGGTCTGTTCAGACGCATAGGAAATTGTTCGGTACGAGCGGAAGTATTTATACGATAGTCAAGGCCGTATCCAGGGGGGTTGGAGGTAGGGGATTGACCCCTCCCCTGGAATGTTTTTCCAACTCTTAAAAACGTTAAAAAGTGAATAAAAAAAATTTATGCGTTTTTTTTAACCTTTCCCGAAAATATCTTTATGTAACTCCGCCCTCAAAAAAAAAAAATGCTTGATACGGCCATGACGATATTCAAAAAACGGAAAAAAATTTTTTATATTCATTTTTGTTACATTTTTACGAGTCGGATAAACATTTTTTTTTGGAAGGGGGGAGGGTGGGGGGGGGGTAAAACTCCTTACCGCCTGGATACGGCTTCGATATCCAAACATTTTAAAAACTGGTTTGCAATTAAGTTGACCATTTCCACTATAAATTATAAACGGTTGCAAATTTTTTCCTAAAAATCGTAGATAACATGCACTTGTACGCCGCAAGTCCCTAAGCCATGTTTATTTCTTGCCCATCATCTTCCTCTTTTGTGTTAGTTTTATAGAAAGTATTTGTGCTTGATAAAAACTAATCGTTCGGGATAGAAGCCACCCAATCTCAAACTTTCGCGTGCACAAAAGTTGACATGCTTTTAATTTCAAAAATTATTGCTTATTTTTACTTGACAGCACACGAAAAACTGGTCGGTACCATAGGGAAATGAGGAAAATACCAAACTGAAAAACTGATCAATTTTTAAGCGTTTCCCCATGCGTCTGAACGAGCTATTATTCGAAAATTCGAATAAAGTTTTAAATTTATTACGCAACGTGAAAACTGGAGTAAAATACATTGAAAAACATGATTCATAAAAAACAGGCCTCACTAGTCAAAATATCTTAAGTTAAAAGCAAAAAATGACGGTAGATCATACTTTTTTTTATATTTTTAAATTTGAGGGCCTGAATTAATGTTGTGTGCTTAATATCTGAAAATTATTCGCTAATAATTGCCACTGGCACACGAAAAGACAAACAGAGATGTCCATACCCCCTTTAAACTAATCAAATACATATTATTAAATCTAATTCAAAGGGAACTTGACCGAATCCTCTGAAAGTTATATATGTGCGGATCCGGATCCTCGTAGAAATCTGTGTAGGGGCCTTATGCTAGGTAATCACGTAATGACGTAATTATTAGGTGTTAATAATTAATGGTAATAAAACCAACAAGAAAAATAAAATTGTTAGGTGTTAATAATTAATGGTAATAAAACCAACAAGAAAAATAAAATTTGCGTTCAAAATAAATTACCAACCAAGATTAAATAAAGAAAGACCAGTTCTGACGGAATTAAATTAAAATCTTATCATATAAAATTGACAATAAAAAAATTAAGGTTCAAAAAGTAAAAAAAAAAAAAAATGAAAGCCGATACAGAGTTCACAAACAACTTTTGCCAAAAAAAAAAAAAAAAAAAAAAATATAAAATGTGAAATGTAGTAATCAATATTAAGGCAAAAATTTTAAAGAGATGTAAGATCTTCCTGAAAGATCTGAAGGGCCGCAGAAAAGGTCGAGAAAAGGGACGCAGAAATTTTGCTTATGAGCGAGATGCAAATGATGGTATATATTGTGTTGTCAACTGGAATATGTTGAAGGGAAGCATCTAACAGTCAAGCCGATTTGGGGAGGAGCAGGTGGAGGTATTGGTTCCTTTTTATTTTTTCCCTTTTGATTTGAAGTAGCACCTTTCTTTGTGTTTTTCTTGAGAAATATCCTTTTTTGGCCTTTAAATTAAAAAAAAGTGAAAAACGACGTTAGATTTTGAAAAATACATTTTATCCCTAATTTCTACATTTTCGTGAATGGACCCCCAGCTAATAGTTATTCATTCGCTATATGTAATGTAATTACTAAATGTCCTGCTGAATTACATTTAAAACTATCCTTGAACTTTAATATTATAATAAAACAGACATTTATGTATAATTACAAATTATGATAAGCCACATTGTATACTGATATTAAAGAATATGTTGAATTTTTCTCTCTTTTGACCATGATGCTTTTAGAATAATTAATTATTTTTTTACTTTTGTTTCTATTGGTATATAGAAATTTATTTGATTTAAATTTATAATATATATCTTAAGAAAAACTACTCCTTAATGGAAAGTTAAATAACTGTCTGTGATACGTAAATATCTGTTTAAATTTTGTTTTTTTTTTTAGTTTTGAAATGATGATGGGGATTTACTGAATTCAGTCTAATGATTGCTGAAATATTTGGTAGAGTTGCTGTCTTCAAGCCCGACAGAGAAAGTACATTTTACTGTTTTTTTTTATTTAGCAAGAATTTTTATCGGATCATGTATCTTTAATGTGAAAATTAAACCTATCGAGAGTCAGGATTCAGTTTTTAATGGTAGCGTTTTGATGGCTAATATTGTGTGAAACATGCCATTTTATGGCAAGGCTACAGCTGTAACCAAAGGCGTCAGATTGCAATGAGAATCCCACCATCAAATTCAGTATATTAGAGAACCTTACTGTGTAGGCTCAAGGTCTGAATCTGTAAAAATGTAGAATTTTGTAGTTTTGCCTGAAGCAAGATCACGGATAAGTGTATTGGCTTTTGCTTGTATTTTTTCCCCAAGGAATAATGGTCATAGAAAATCAGGAGAGGGCTCATTCAAATGGACGCTAAAAGTTCTAGCGCCCCTATTTTGGTGATCGAAAATATTGTTGAGCAACTATACCCCTTCCTTCCCCAAAGGCATCCGATAAATATCTGGAGAGTAACATATTGTTCAGCATAGTTGAAAAGTCCAACAATTAAGCCTCTGGGTATGATATGACCCCCCCCAGTTCCTTGACTTACTTGACTTATGTCCCATCCGTCCTTGGAGTTCGTTTTGGGGCCTCTTCTTTAACCAGTTCATTAATGTGCCTCCCGTAGGTACATCTGTTGTCGGCCAGGCGGCAGAGTTGTGGCAGGTTGTAAGGTGAAAAGTTTTCTTTCCATCTCGTCGGAGGGCGACCTCTGGGTCGAGAACCGTGTACTTGTCCATCGAAGGTTATCTTCGGGAGACGAGTGCTAGCCATGCCTTGTGTATGTCCAAGCCATTTGAGTTGTTTTAGTTTTATTTTGTCCAGTATTGTAAATTTGACTTTCAGATTATGGAGAAGCTTGGAGTTAGAGATTCTGTCATGGAAGGTGATACCAGCGATGCATAGTAGGGATTTGGTTTCAAAGGCAGCTAGGCGGCGTTGATCGTCTGTTTTAAGCGTCTAAGATTCACAGGCATAGATGGCGATCGGAATAATGAGGGAGTAGAAGAGTCTCGTTTTGAGAGTTGTTGTTGAGTTCTTATTCCTCCAAATGGGCGTCAAGAAAAGGCAGAAGATGTGTTGACCAAATTTTCACTTTAAGGCTAATGATTGAGAATTGCCTGAGTTTTCAAACACCTTTGGTCCTCAGTTTTATAGATTATGAGCAAGCGTTCGATTCTGTTGATAGAAGAGCTTTAGTAAAGGTTTTATCCTTGTATGGTATACCAGACAAATACATTAAAGTGAGCAGTGCTAAATACGAGAATATCATTGCTGCGGTTAAGGTAAGAAATGAGGTTAACAGCTAGTTTTGTATTAAATCAGGAGTTAAGCTGGGCTGTGTTCTATCCCCTTTTATAAGAATTATTTTGATAGACTTTGTCTTAAGGAGTATGGGAGACCATAGGAATCAAACAGGGAGGAAAAAGTCTCCTGGAATTAGATTATGCTGATGATTTAAGCTTCCTAGATGAAAGTGTGAGCAAAATGAATGAAGTTTTAGAGGTTTTGCGAGTTCAGGGTGCTAGAATAGGTTTAAAATTAATGTTAAAAAGACTAAGTCACTAAGGTTAGGAATTAGCGAAGATGAAAAGTTGACGTTGAGTTGATCAGGTAGGCAGCTTCACTTACCTTTGTAGTATTATTAGTAAAAACGGTTGGAACAGTGAAGATGAAAGTAGAATAGCCAAGGCTCAGGGTATTTTTTTTCCAGTTAAAAGAAGTTTGGAAGAATAGGAAGATAAGTGTGCAAACCAAAATTAAAATATTACAACCTAAAGTGATGACAGTGGTCAAATATGCCTTTGAAGCATAGACGCTTCGAACAGCAGATGAAAATTTACCAGAAGTTTTCCAAAGGAATTGCCATGGGTACCCTGCTGACTGACCATATTTCAAACAGTAGGATGTACGAAAACTGGGGTTCAATCCCCCTTTTTAGGGCTACAATGAAAGAAAGGTTGAGATGGCTTGTACACGCTTTGCGGATGAAGGATGACAGATTGCTGAAGATTGACCTTTTCGGCAAACCGTGTAGGGTTAAACGTAAAGCAGGTCGTCCTCATCTTGGGTGGGAGGACGTCATGAAGATATATTTAAAGGAAATGGGAACTTCCTGGGTTAGTTTAAAAAGGGAGGGTTTGAATAGATTGGGATTGAGGAGCGTGCATAGCTATGTTAGCCTCAGGCGGCTAACATAAGTTTCTTATTGTTTAATAAAAATAGAATTGTGAGAAAGTCAAACTTCAAAAAAAAATCCCAAGCCCAAATTTGGACTATGCTCCCACATCTGACTTTGACTCGTAAACTGCAACGAGCTCTTAAGTTAGCGAAAAAAATTACAACTGTCTCTCTCACCTCTTCCCTTCTTCAATATCCTGGCCCTCCTCTGTAGAAGCTCGTACACCCTGTTTCTGAGTGGATATATGTCTTACCGATTAGTGAGACAAACGAAATAAAACCAAAATTTTTATTTACTTTTCTACTGGAATGAACATAAAAAATTCATTGAAACACAAACTTACTTCGAACTTACTTCTCACACTTACAAAACTTACAAAGAACAAAAGTACGAAGAACAAAAGGGAAAACTTTTTTTAAGACAGTGGAGATAATTTGAATGAATATTTCGGCCCTATGTCCAAGGGCCGTCCTCAGCAAGACAAAAATATATAAAAGAAAAAAGACTCACAACAACATGCGACCAATAAAACCAAAAAAGTGGAAATTTTTCAAAACAGTCCTAGCATCATTACTTCAGCGAAGTTCAACCAGGACTGATAAAAAGTAATGTAAAACAAGACGATTCAATGAAATGAAAGAAAATAAATTAAAAACATGTTCTTAGTGCTAATCCAGCCTTTTTGGCAGCTAACCTCAAAGGCCTTTTTGTAACCGGGTCTGTGTTAATGTCTATCGGTTTTTTAAAATATTTTGTAAGATTATTTTTTATTAAATTTGTGTATAGAGCATTTAGTGTATATTCCCCAAGTCCCTATTTAAGGAAATATTATTATTAATCTTAAGTCTGATTTCAATTGATTCTCGGACTACCTGTTTTATGCCTAGGTCATTGCTAATAAGGGCGGATTCATCAAAAAGTATATTGTGGTTAGGATTTTCAAAAATATGGCTGCCTAATGCAGAATCAGATGAAACAGCGGAAATATTAGAATTTAAAGCTTTGACAATATCATCTTTATGCTGTTGTATGCGCTTTTCTAAATTCTGGTGTGTTCTACCTATATAATATTTGCCACAATCGCATGGTCTTTGATAGACCCCTCTTTGGCGAGTAACTGGGGTTTTATCTTTACCAGAATTTAGAAAATTTATGATTCTAAAATTATTTGTGAATACTACATGCAGATTATTTTTTGTGCAAACTTTTTAAGATTTGTAGTGATTTTTGGGATATAGGGGAGGTAAATTATATTTAAGGGCTTGTCAGACATCTCACTTGGTAAACTATCATTAATTTTACGGGAATGTCTTTTCAGTCTACAGTTAATTACATTATTAATAAATAACATAGGATACCCATTTCCAAAAAGTATGTCCTTGATAAAGTTTAATTCTGCTGTGATGTGGGAATCAGAACAAATATTTAGGGCGCGATCGACGAGGGATATTACGACTGCTCTTTTAACTTGAGGGGGTGGTTTGATGTAAAATGACCCCCCTCAAGTTAAAAGAGCAGTCGTAATATCCCTCGTCGATCGCGCCCTAAATATTTGTTCTGATTCCCACATCAAATCAGAATTAAACTTTATCAAGTACATACTTTTTGGAAATGGGTATCCTATGATATTTATTAATAATGTAATTAACTGTAGACTGAAAAGACATTCCCGTAAAATTAATGATAGTTTACCAAGTGAGATGTCTGACAAGCCCTTAAATATAATTTACCTCCCTATATCCCAAAAATCACTACAAATCTTAAAAAAGTTTGCACAAAATAATCTGCATGTAGTATTCACAAATAATTTTAGAATCATAAATTTTCTAAATTCTGGTAAAGATAAAACCCCAGTTACTCAAAGAGGGGTCTATCAAATACCATGCGATTGTGGCAAATATTATATAGGTAGAACACACCAGAATTTAGAAAAGCGCATACAACAGCATAAAGATGATATTGTCAAAGCTTTAAATTCTAATATTTCCACTGTTTCATCTGATTCTGCATTAGGCAGCCATATTTTTGAAAATCCTAACCACAATATACTTTTGATGAATCCGCCCTTATTAGCAATGACCTAGGCACAAAACAGGTAGTCCGAGAAGCAATTGAAATCAGACTTAAGATTAATAATAATATTTCCTTAAATAGGGACTTGGGGAATATACACGAAATGCTCTATACACAAATTTAATTAAAAATAATCTTACAAAATATTTTAAAAAACCGATAGACATTAACACAGAACCGGTTACAAAAAGACCTTTGAGGTTAGCTGCCAAAAGGCTGGATTAGCAATAAGACATGTTTTTAATTTATTTTCTTTCATTTCATTGAATCGTCTTGTTTTACCTTACTTTTATCAGTCCTGGTTGAACTTCGCTGAAGTAATGATGCTAGGACTGTTTTGAAAAATTTCCACTTTTTTGGTTTTATTGGTCGCATGTTGTTGTGAGTCTTTTTCTTTATATATTTTTGTCTTGCTGAGGACGGCCCTTGGACATAGGGCCGAAATATTCATTCAAATTATCTCCACTGTCTTACAAAAAGTTTTCCCTTTTGTTCTTCGTACTTTTGTTGTTTGTGATGGAAAGGCAGTGTGGTCTTCGTCGCTACAAAACTTACTTTCTATTTTCGCACTTAGAACACGTGCACATTTTGGTGCAATATCTTTGGAGCCTCAAACATAGACACTGAAGTTCGGTAGCGCAATTTGCGCATGTATATAAAGTACAGGAGCAGATACTCTTTTGATTTTGAAGATAACTAGTTTGCAGATAACTAGCTTGACACTGTGGTTGCACTACAACGCTGTGGTTTATAGTCACATCTGCAAAATAAAACTATAATCAAAACAAAATAATCAAAACAAGTATAATCAAATTATTTTGTATAATCAAAAGAAAGGTTCACGCTCAACTAACGCCCACCCTCCCACGTGCCTTGCTGAAACAAACGTAATATAAAGTCTATAACGGGCTAAGGGGTCCATAACTAATTTTTAAAAATGTCTGCTCCGGACTTTGTTTCAAAATGACGACCACTATCGAAGCCTTACGGAAAACTATTCTAGAGCAGTGTTGTTGGCTGTCTTTTCATAGTGTAGTACAAAACATGACTGAATGTCCTTCACAAGCAATCAGCACCGATACAGCGCATCGGTGATCACATACGTGAGTTTTTTCGCACATAGGGACATTCCGTCGGGGATCTCACCGGGGGACATCGCAAGGAAGGTTGCGACAATATGGTCTGAAGAGTTAGCAGACATGGAACTCTGTACCATCTGAAGTGCCCATATTAACTCAGCTTTATAAGTGGCATCACCCTCACAAAACATGTTTGTACCAACTAATGGTTTATCCTTGGTTGTTTCATCAACTCGAGAATCTCCAGTCAGGTAAAGTTGTAGTGGATGTAGTTGAGCAGTAACTGCGGCTTTGTGTTCTGTAGATCGCACATGTTGGTTTAGCTGAGCAACCCCAGCTGTGCAACCAAGATTTTTTAAGCAGAGCTTGCAAAAGAACGACTACTGATCATTCCCATTCTTACACCATTCACCGATCTTTCTACCGCTGCAATCCGTCTTAGCAAGCCATGAACTATTGAACTTGGTAGGCCCCATATTTAATTACCAAGCATCACCTCCAAGATAACATTCCGCGATTACAAGGTCATAAAAAGAAAAAATGTGGATATGTCCGAAACTGGGCCGTATTCGCATCAGCGTTTTATAGCGTTCAGCCAGGAAACGCATAATTCGCAAGAACTCACAGTCTCATAAAACAGAGACTAATAGCCTATACACTGATTTTCGCTCTTTTCGGGCAGGCCCAACATGACAAAAAACAAAACATAGGCTACTAAGTCAACACAACAGCATAGTTAAGTTCAAACAGCTCAACAGTTGTAATTAATAATCGATCTGCACCGAAAGACAGCACAGTCAACGAGCAGAGTCAAAAGCAAAGAAAAGCACATCTTGGCTTACTTAACGATTAGTGAAAAATGCAAATCATGAGCAATGTTCTTGGCGCTCTTCAGCCGAAAATATATAAATAATAGGATTTTAGCCAAAATATAGGCATTTTATAGGAGTGCATTAAAATATAGGAATTTACTGGAATTTATAGGCGAGTCCGAACCCTGCAATAAACTTTAACCCTTAAGATTAAAAGAAATGATAGTTATCATTTCCGAATTAGATTCAAAAGAGAGATTCTTGACATGACAGTTTTTTTTTCGCGTTTTTAAATTTCCAGTTACTATTGACTGGACTTCGTTCTTTACTAGGTTGCGTCACATACCGCAAACTTGATTATGCTGTACAGTCATACCGGCATAAAACAGCACACGAAATTTTTTAGAAAATGTACACCTTTGACCATTCGTAAATGCACCGTATGGTTATGGGCATACCGATAGGTCTAGAGCATTTGAATTAAAGCTGTTGGCCAAAACAACAAGACTGGCGATGAGTTACCTAATTGCTGACGTCTTTCACTGATGTCTTTTTGTGGAGCAGTTTCTTCACCAAAATCGATGAGATTCACGTCTGATGAAGGTTTAGTCGCTGGCTTCTTTGATTCAAGTGGATTACCAACAACATCGGCCCTCTTCTTATCATACCTTCCAAATCTGCAATGAATGAACCATCAAACTCAAATTCAGCACTGGAGGACATAAACAAAGATTATAAATAAATAACTGAAGACATAATAACTTATTGACCAAAATATTAACAAAAATAAGTAGGGTATTGGTATAGAAATATGTTTACATCACATATACCTTGGAAAAAAACAACAATAATAAATAAAATAAATTACGAAAATATTAGCCTGTTGTTATTTACCCATCTAGAAGAATGACCCAATTCATATTTCAATCGGAACTTTGTCCTATTACTTTAGTTACTCATTCGCATGCTGACCAATGGTCTGCCTAGCGCAAGATCTTCTGATTCACTGCCTTTGATCGGGAGTGTCTGGTTGCTTGGTTGGGTGAAAATCATCCGACGCTTCCCTTGTTTTAACCTGGATTTCTCCAGCTACCCATTCGGAGCTGGGTTAATTCTGGCTTAGGAGTTACACCACTGACCCCCGTTCCAAACCAAATAACCAGCGATATCAGGACTCAAACCCCGTCCTCACGGACAAAGGATTTCAAATCTAGAACGCAAACCACTCAGCTAGGAAGGCTCTAATAGGAATCGGCTGTGTCTTTGTATGTTGGGAGAAACTTTTTCAAAATTTTTTAATCCTGACAAAAATAGTATTTTTTAATTTAATTTTATATCTCCTCAAGCTGACCTAAAAACATAAAACTTAATATCATTCCCAAAAGATTCTAACTATGCTCTTTGAGAACCTGGATAAACTTACATTCTATTTATTTGTTTAAATTATAAGAACAGAAGTAGTAACAGTAGTAGTCCCAAAAGCTTCAATTTATACCCCCAGTTGTTCTTGATATATTGCTGAAGTGTCTTATTGGCAAATGCAAACACAATACTTTTTATTTAGTTTTAAAGCAGCATTTAGTTGGATTGTAAGAGCCGAAGTAGCAACAGTAGTAGCCCCAAAAGCTTCAATTTAATACCCTTAGCTGTTCTTGATATACTGCTGAAGTTTCTTATTGGCAACTGCAAACCCAATACTTTTTTATTTAGTTTTAAAGCAGCATTTAGTTATACAGCATAATAGGCCAATTGAAAAAAAATGGGGGGTTGATTTGAAAAAAAAGTGGTAATGGGCCATGATTTAAAAAAATGGGGGGTTGACATGCCCAATATCCCTAAAGACATAGCTGCTGGACTATTCTACTATGCTGAGCAAAATGGTTGTCTCGAAATTTGGCTGGATTTGTTTGGAAAATAAATTGGCCTGATAGATAGGCTGATTGCCCTCTAATCTCTTTTTACTCTTAGATAGAACACTAGAACTTCTAACTTTGAATCAAATTAGCTTCTTTTAATGTTTCAATTATATTTCTAGCCACTATAGCAGTAATGCCTTTATATAGAAATGTCAACTTGTTTTATGTTAAAAGTTTTTTAAACTAATATCTGTTCATTTTTGATTGACCTAGTCTTTTCAGGGAAAAAGAAAATAATACTTTAGATCTTTTTGTTTTTAGGACTTTATAAGTTTGGCCTGCTATTTGTACGCTGGAGGAAAATTTTCAGCAATTTTTAACAACATACACCCTTTTAAAAATCTGGACAAAAATAGTACTGTTTAATTTAGTTTCATACCTCCTCTAGTTGACCTGAAATGGAAAACTTGATACCATTCTAAAAAAAAAACTGTTTACTTTCTTTGATAGCTTGGATACACTTACACTACTTTGATTTGGTTAAATTTCAAGAGAAAAATGGTTGTTGGGGGAGGGGGGAGTGGAAGGGGATTAGTTGCCCTCAAATCACTTTTGACTATTAAAAAGGGCCCCAGCCCTTTCTATTTTCAATCAAATGAGCCCTTTTCAAAGTTCCCATGACAACTCCTTTGACACAAAGTGCCCTGGTCTAAACAACAACAACAACAACAAAAAATAATACATTATACCCACTTTGATTACTACAAAAATGTCAAGCCTTCCAATCACTTTTGACTATAAAGGGCACTAGGTCTTTTGATTTCCAATCAAATGAGCCCTTTTGAAAACAACAATGCTTTCTATAAACACCTTATATGACCCCAGGGCATATCTTTCAACCATTAAATCACTTTCAACTATTAAAAAGGGCACAAGCCACTCCAATTTCCATTTGAATGAGGAATTTTCGAAGTGTCTATGACAACTTCTTTGATATGAAGTGCCCTGCTCTAAAGGAAAGAATTAATAAATAATACATTGTGTAACATTGTTCTTATATGCCACCAGGGCATGACTTAAAGCCATGCCCTGAGGGTTGTGGGGCAGTACTCTCCTCTTTACTTACTCCCTGTTTCTTGTCTCTTTCTTGACTGTCCCCATTCTTTGCTTAGGCAGTGCAATCTATGCTGCCTATGATTTATACAACAACTTTCTATATAAACCGTATATGCCTCAGGGGTACAACTTACAACCCTTGCACTGAGGGCTCTGAGGGGGTTATCATCCTAAAAAACCTAATTTTCAGAATGTTCAACTTGGTTGAACAAAATGAGATATCTCTAAGTTTTGATTGGATATGTTTTGGAAAATAGTGGGAATGAGAGGGGCGTTAGTCACTATCCAATCACTTTTAACTATAAAAAAAGGCACTAGCCCTTTTAATTTCCAATTGAATGACCCCTTTTGAAGTTTCTACAACAATGCTTTCAAAAAAAATTATATACCCCAGGGCATAACTTACAACCCTTGCCCTGAAGGCTGTAGGGGGAGGGGTTGTCATCCTTAAAGACGTAATTTCCAAAACTTTCAACTATGTTGAATAAAATGGATATCTAAAAATTTTGATTGGATGGGTTTGGGGAAAAGGTGGGTATGAGAGGGGAGTTGGTTGCCCTCAAATCACCTTTGACTATTAGAATGGGTATTATCCCTTCAAATTTTCAAATTGAATGAGCCCTTTTTCAAGTTTCTACAACAAAGGTTTCAATAGAAATCTTACATGCCCCCAGGGTCATAACTTATAATCCTTGCCCTGAGGGTTGAGTCCTCCTCAAAAATATATTTTCTATCTGGAAATCAACTATGCGGAAAAAAATATTGCCCTCCAATCACTTTTGACTATTAAAAAGGGCACTAGAAATCTCAATTTCCAATTGAATAAGCCCCTTTTGAAGTTTCTAAAACAACCCCTTCCATATGAAGTGCCTATGACCTGACATAACCACCACACAACTTTGGAGAGGGATGTCAAACACAATAAAAAACTGTGTGCATTGTTGTTGACCAAAGGAAATATAATCAATATCTAAGGAACAGCTGAGGGTATTAAGTTAAAAATCTCAGGGGATCCTGAAGAGCTCTCAGAGGTTTTTTGAAAACCAGTTAAAATATAGTTTTTTTATTGAATTGGAACTCCTGCAAAACACTTCTTAAAAGTTTCACCTTAATAATCTTAGCATAATTAGTTACAGTAACTGTAGTGGTAGTTAAAAGTATGGACATAGTGCCTTCTGGCTAGTTCAAAATCCCCACAACTTACTCTTAAAGGTCTAAAATAATAATATAAGTTGTTTTTGAAACATTGCTTTGTCACCTTTATGGAAGTCCATATGCTTACATTTTGTTTTGATTTAGTTCCATATCAACCTAAATATGTCTTGTATTTAATTACTGAAGACATTGTTATATTCTCTTTTGACTATTGGTTTAGCTGCCCTCCCATAAATTTGAATTTTAAAAACAGCACTTAAGCTTCCAATTTCCAACCCAATGAGCCCCCTCCAAAGTTTATATGACCACCAATTCCATAAAAACCTCATACACCCTTGGGGCATAGCTCATAACCCTTGCCCTGAGGACTGTAAGGGGGGAGGGGGAGGGTCTCATCCTAAAAAAAGGACAACCCCCCCCTCCAAAATAAACTGTTGCCATTATATATATATATATGGCAACGTATGCCATTATATATATATATATAATATTATATATATAATAGCATTGTTATATATTATATATATATATATATATATATATATATATATATATATATATATATATATATATATATATATATATATATATATATATATATAATATATATATATATATATATATATATATATATATATATATATATATATATATATATATATATATATATATATATATATATATATATATATATATAAAGACATAATATCTGGACTTTGAAACTACATCAAACAAAATAAATATATCAAAATCTTATTGGATGTGCTAGGGGAAGTGACTGACATGGGGAAGGGGGGTCAGCCTCTGTGAGCTCTTTTTGAAGTTTCTATGATATTACTTTCTATGAAAAATGCCCTGGCCTCAAAAACTAAAAATAAATATTATATTGTGCCTATTGCACTGCCTAAAATTAAGCATACAGGCACCTATACTTGACTCAAGTGTCAAAGAGGTACCTAAATGGTCAGTCATGGTGAATCAATCAATTGAGAGATGCTTTTGATGAAAATGATTGATAATCTTAGGCTTCTTTGAAAGTTCAGAATAAAAACATATACAAGGTGTGGCAAAAAAAAAAGATAAAATAACCAGACTGATTTTTCTATACCCAAGATATTTCCTCTACAACACTGACAATGGTAGGTTATTGAACTTCAATGATAGATCTACTTAATCTGCCATTCTGATGATTATTCAATACCTAGTTTGCATGTGGCAGTCATTCAAAGATTACCTTGTGTTTGCCCAAGTTGGAACAATGCTTAGTACAAGTCTGGTGCCACATATTAATTTGAAATTACTATTAAACTCAGCAAAATCACTAGAGAAATATTTGATTTCTTGCAAAAAGTGTCTGATGACAAGTGTTTTTCATAAACTCAAGTTTTTGAGTGGGTAGAAAGGTTTAAAAAGTGGAGAGAAGACATTATAGATGGCCCATGTTTTGGTTAGCCATCAACAGCAAGGACTGATGAAAAGATTGAAAAAGTCAGTAAGATAATTTGAAAGAATTGTTGTTTGAGTGTAAAGCAGTTAACAACCACTGAGTTAAACAACAATCTGGGCTGAAATACTAAAAAAAGGAATCAGGGGTAATTTTTGGAGTAAAATAGCCAAAGGGCAAAAATTACATAAAACAAAGAAAACTAACCAACTTCCACATAGGGAAGACCAAGGCATCAATTCATGAAAACGTGGAATAGGGGGGGGGGGAATGCATATTTCAAATTCTGGTGTGGCATTTTGCTCTTTTCTTCAACACTATCAATGAAAACACAAAAAGCTGAATTTACAATTAAACTATTTTTAAACTATAGGGAAGAGGAAAAATCCTCCCCCCCCCCAAAAAAAAGAAACTTGTCATTGTGATGAACTATTTTTATTCAGGTAGATCATCATAGAACTGCAGTCAAAATGAGTTTGGATACCACCAGATGGCTAACTTGACAGTATATATGTATATATATATATATATATATATATATATATATATATATATATATATATATATATATATATATATATATATATATATAAATTAGCCAATCAGTATTTTAAGCCTAGGAGTCCAGCTGGACAAAAGGAAACATAGGCCATTAAGAAGCCAATTCTTACTCCATACTAGTTAGCACATTTTACAGGGGGAGAGCCTTTATTTTTACTTCTTTTCCTGTTTTTTCCAGTTTTTCTGAGAAATTCATGAATTTCTCCTTGCCTATATATTCACAGAATATATACCCCCTCCCTCTAATGTGTAAATATTTACCTAGAATTGCATCCTTAATCTAAATTATTAGTATTATTAGTATTCATTTATTGCCCATCAAAAAAAGGTACAAAAGGCTAAGTTGATGGAGTTATCACTAAAGAAAACAAAAAGAAAAAAAAGGAGAAAAGGAAGGACACAAATACACATTGAAAATTTGGTAAAGTTCTATGAAATCATATTATAGAGTTGGGAATAAAGTAAATACCCCATTTGATGCCTTTTTTTAAGATAATTAAAAATATAATAAGCATTTCTATCACAAATGCATTTCAGCCCCCCCCCCCTATATAACAATTCAGGGTTAGGTATAGCCTATATAGGGGGGGGGGCTGAAATTCATTTCCAATCAAAATCCTTATTATATTTGTAATCAGCATAAAAAAGGCATCAAATGGTGTATTCACTTTAGTCCTAACCCAATAATATGATTTTGTAGAACTTAACCAAAAATTCAAATATATTACAAAAGAAAACTCTTCATTACATTAACAAAAACACTGACTAGGCTATATGCATTACAATAATACAAAAAAATAGGCCTATTGTGAGCAAATTGGTGACCATGGATGATTAAACTTACTTTGAAATTTATAGAAATTAATAGAAATTTATTAATGCTAATATCAGGGTCAGATAGCTTATAGAAATGAATAATTTTATGGTTTCTTGTCCAAGTGGGCAAATGTAGAAGATATTTAGCAAATCTGAAGAAGATTGATGAGAGGTGCTTTTTATCTGTAACTGTAAAGCATTTCCTGAAAGGAGCAATGTAAAGCAGATGTGGAAGGGCTGTGGCATTGTAAATGGACGCTAGAAGGTAACAGTACTAATAGACCTAGGTAAAATTTTACTTTAGCTACTTTTGGCTATCTTTGAAAGTGGTTAAGCTAGGGAAATGAAACTTTCAGAGATGGGTCTACAGGCTATAATATTGCCCGGGAAGGTATTTTGAAGTACCTACCTCCACTCCTTCTCTCTCTAGAGGGCCCTGAAATTTGCCAACATGACAGGTCTATACCTATTGAAATTTTGACAAAACAGCCTTTTACTTTAATTTCCAGTTATCAGTTTCTTTTTCTCTGGATTTAGTTCCTAAGATGCAATTCCTGTTATTTGAGTAGAATTTTAAGTCATTTCAATGTTGTGTTTTTCAAAATTTAATAAATGTATTTGAATATCTTTAAAACATTATAAATTGGGACTGAGCAGTTGTTAAGCTGAAATCAGTTTTGTTGTACTTTATTCAAGCAGAAAATCTATTTTGCAAGGTTTTATTTTTATATCACACAGATGTTTAAATTTCATCAAAGGTCAGGAGCCTCTTGAGGGAGGAGTAGAGTTAGGTACTTCAAAATACCTTCCTGTGACATACTTTGGCCTGTAAACCCATCCCTGAAAGTTTCATTTTCCTAACTTAACCCCTTTCCATGATAGCCAAAAGTAGCAAAAGTAGAATTTTACCATAGACCTATAATATTAGTACATCCTATATACATTAGGATGTAAAAAGTCTTATAACATCCATTTGCATCACAAATAAACTTTACTTCAATATTAATTATGTGGTGGATGTAGCCTAGCCTAAAATTGTTCTGCATGTTGTGAAGTAAGAATTATTTACTTAGTGAGATGTTTCCTTCTCAACAATCCCAATTCTAGGCTTTTAGCATTATAGGTAGCCTATCTAATTCCTACCAAAGGCCAATTATAAAAACCTAACACCTAAGCTTGTCGTGCAGCCTAGTTTACCTGTCATGATTGGTAGATTACCTTGGATATGAAGTACCAGGGTTGTCCTCAGGAGGGGCATTCTCCTTCTCCATCTTTTGGAATGATTGATGATATTAATAATTCTATTATATTATAATTCTAATAAATCTATTATAATTCTTAATAGCGGATTCTAGAGCAGTGTGGCCAGATCGTGAACAAAAAAGTAAGCCGCAGCCTTTGAAAAACAAGCCAAAAATAAGCCAGACAATTTTTTGCCCAAAATTTAACTTTACTTTTAATGGTGTCCAAGTTTTGACGGCCGTTTTATAGAAATATTGAAAAAAACTACGTTTTCTAAAGAGTTAAAGAGGCTGAGTTACAAGGTCGAACCTTAAAACGTACAGGGATTAGGAGGCACAGTTGGGGGGGCTGCCGCCCCCCAAACCCCCCGCTTTCGCAGCCTTTAAATATAAAAAAATTTCTTTAAACTGAAAGTAAGGAGCGACATTAAAACTTAAAACGAACAGAAATTATTCCGTATATGAAAGGGGCTGTGCCCTCCTCAACGCCTCGCTCTTTACGCTAAAGTTTTTATTGTTTAAAAAAAAGAGTTGTGAGAAAGTCAAACTTTAGCGCAAAGAGCGAGGCGTTGAGGAGGGCACAGCCCCTTTCATATACGGAATAATTTCTGTTCTTTTTAAGTTCGATTAACTCTTTAGAAAACGTAGTTTTTTTTCAAATAATTTCTGCCCGTTTTTGTACAGTTTATTACTTATCAAGATAAAGTCGGAAGAGGATGAAATTTTGCAAGTTTCTTAGTTTGAGCTTGGGCTACAAAATGCAATTACCGCCGTCTCTCTGCGACCTCTAGGACCTGAAATCGCTTAACATTGTGGTGGGTCGCCTCTTTATAGAGGCACAAGTGTGCCTCCTTGACTCACCTCTATTCAGGTCCTTTGATCCTACTGGCATTATCCACCTTTCAATTCGTTCCCTGGTTTGCGGAAGTTCAGTTCCAGTGTAGAGATTATTTTGAGGCTGCATTTAGTAGAATTGCAATAAACCGCTACCCCATATGGAACTCTAGAGACTTTACAGAAATTCCCGAGCGCTATGTTCAGAAAATGCTCGAACGTGCTTACTTTCCTGTCCAACAGTTCGGGGAAAATTATTGACGAGGACGCCCACCGGCTCGATTTCTCCTGTGTTAGTTCGAGCACTGTCCGTGTGTGCGCCGCAATTTCTGTATCCCATAATTTCACTGAGTCGGACCTCCGATTACTATAATGATACTCTGTGACCCAATGCGTTTTAATGTCAACATTTTGATTCAGTCAGAGGTTATTTTTGGCACAATAGAGTTATTGCCATAAAAAATTCTTAAAATTGTGTCCCAGCCCTTATGTTTTGTTTGTAAATAATGATGAATTACTTAATAACGACCGTAGCCCGCAGACAAAAACAAAAAAGATCATTATTTCATTGGTTTATTATCACATAGATACACAAACGAAAATCAGATAATTGGATATTATCACATATAGATTCATAAAATTATGGAAATCACTTTGTCTAAAGTCAAAGCTTTGGAATAAAATCCTTTTCCCAATGCTAAATGCGATGCTAAAACGCCCTTAAAGGGCTACGAAAGGTACACAAGGAACACAATCGTACTTTTGTCTTTATCACAAGTCCATTCCAGGGTCATAATTGGCTATCACGAACCACAATACGTCCCTGGAACCAAAAACACATAAGACTGAGTAGAATCTCCGTCTTTGGTCCATGAACTGACTATTGGATAACACGTAAAATCTGAGCGAAGGTGGAGCCGATTTGAGAACTGGCTGAGCTCTGAGTTGACGACCGTCTACTTTCCCTCCTCGCCGCCACGCATTTGCGAGGATAGGACCGAAGCAGGCCTCCAGGCGTGTATGATAAGTGTAATCAAACACTTTCACTTGTTCTCACTCAATTTTTCTTCTCCGGGGCTGCACTGCGAAGAGCTAGTTGTTGAGTTAACGAATTGTCATGTTCCGCGCCAGCTCCACCTCCGCTTAAATTCGCCAGATATCAGCCGTATTTTATTCGACTCCGCATGGTTGTAGTATCGAGATAGGGAGACGAAGGTTCTTAGTCTTTATTTGTTCTAGCTGGGACGGATCTCCAGGTTCCTGTTTGATGAGCCACATTTTAACGAAGTCCGAACATTCCACCACTTTAAACATGGATGGGAAGTATCGTGGGCCAGATTGGGAATGACACGCGTTATAAATTTAGATACTTTTAAGTAAGACAAGCTAAGAATTGAATTTTGCTGCTGTGCTGCGAGAGCCAACTCACTCATCGATTTCAGAAGTTTACAACTTATCCTAATTATATTGACCTTTAGCGCAAGATAGCTGTCCGAACTCTGGCTGCCAGGCGTTGAATGAGTGCGTACCTTTTAAGGCGCTTTATGACGGGAAAACTAAAAAAAAGTGGTAGGTTGGAAAAAAAATGCTCCAGGGTGGAATTTTCGGTGATTAAGAATATCCGTCTTTCATAGCCCTTTAAGATTAACCAAATGCCTCTAAGATGTCACTGAGTTAATCTTCTTCCCTGTGAGCGTCAGGCGCATCAGCTCTGCCACATCATCCACTGTCAGACGCATTTTCAGCTCCATTTTTCGAATTTATGGAACTGTTGAACGAAGTCATTTTGGCCGATGGTAAGAATGACGAACAGCAGTGGCCACTGACAGACATCCACAGTCGAAAAATCAAAATTGCGTTTAGGATTGGTAAAATCATTCTATTCCGAAGCTTTGACTTTACACATTTCATCATAGAAAACGCTCTCTCAACGACTGCGTTGCTGATAGGAAAACTCAGCAACGACAATGTCCACTTTGCCAAATCCTGAAAGACTGACTCTCCAATAGGGTCGCGAAACTGAAGCACGTGGATCCAGAACTCAAAGGAGTCTTTTGAAAGTTCTTCGCCACAATGTTCATTCCAGTCAACCTCGAGCAGGCGTCACCACTGGTTTTCCATGTCTCCAAATTCTGTCACTGGAATCACACTAAGAGGCAGGTCGGCGAATCTGGGTCTAGTCTGAAATAAACATATTGTCGGAGAGAGAATTCTCAATTTCAGAAGGGAATCAATGGCAAGAGGTAAACGTTTCAGAACTGACCTTGCAGCCGTCTTGAGAAAGCCGTGACAGCGAAGCTTTATTTCCTCTTTCTTCTCGCGTGGAAGATCAGTTTCGCTGAGTTCAGAAACAAACAAATGCCCAAAGTCTACGTGGTCGACAGGAAGGTAGTAAATTAGAAACTCAAGGTTGACGTTAAGGGACAGTGCAGAGGGTCGAAGGATCCTGCGCAGAATGTACATGACCAAATCTTTCAGCTCCTGAAATAGAAGAAGTAGGTCTGCATTCAAATGTTGAAATAGTATGTTCACCCTCTGAAAGTCGGCCAATAGCGATTTCAGAAAGACAATGTATAGATGGTTTCACTTATCACTGTACATTTCGTGTAAAGTTCTTGCAGTATAGCACCGCTCTTTTTCCTTGGCAATGCGGAAATGTGTTGTCAGTTCGAGGTATTGCTCATCAACTCTACACACTGCGGTGTATCGCGACAACCAGCGTGAACTTGAAGGGGCCACAATTTTAAGGGGCAAATTTCCATGATTTATCAGCCTATATATCTGGCCGTACGCTTCCCTTCGCAACGGGCTTACGCTAAACCACTTGTACGTTTCCGAGAGCATAAATTCTAGGTTGCTCGGCAACTCTTCCACTGCCTCGGAAGCGCACAAGTGCAAAGAGTGGCAAACACATTTGAAAAGCTGAAGGTGGGGTAACCCATCTGCTTTCAGCAATGTAAATAGAGAGTGATTTGCGCCACACATGTTATTTGCCCCATCAGTACCAATACCAATCAGGTTTTTGAGAGGTACTTTGCTCTCTGCAAGAAATTTTGTGAGTTCTGCGTGGAGTATAATAGCTGTAGTTGATGGTACTTCAAACATTCCTAACGCAGTACACACTATCTTTTTCAACTTCGGTCTGTAATATCGAATGCAAATACACATGAACTTCATTGTAGAGACATCAGTTGACTCATCCAGTATTAGAGAGTACTTACCATCTCCAATGTCAGCCACTATCTCCTTCAGGGTTTCAGGTCCAAGCACATTCTTAATGAGAGCGGAACATTTAGTTTTTTTTTAGCCTCACCGATTCACCAATAAGCCCAGGACATAAGTCTTTTATGATAGTAGACAGATGGTCGATTGTTCTCACCGACGAGTGACAGGCTACATGAGTAGCCAAGACCAGCTCCGCTTTCCGCGAAGCCAAGTTCGTCGACGTAATATCCCTAACTATTAATATCCCTACCTGCCCCATACCAATTTTCACGTTTGCATGCATTCTGAGAAAACCCATGACCAGTTTGCTTCTTCCTTTGAGCATAATTAAACTGAAGTGATGCAAAGAAAGCCTCAAATATAAATAAATATATTGTCTTTATGAAATAAAAGTTGGCCAGTAAATTATTATTACCTTAAATTGCATTGTCCCTAGGCTACCCTATAGGCCTAGGCTACACCAACAGTAACAAAGAAATCAGACATCAAAGCAAGGGTAACTCATCTACTTATCCTGCTCCTGTCACAAGCTGATACTTATCACTGCTAAAAATGGGGGTGCAAACCAGTCATATACACCAACTATTTTTCTGTGGCATGGTCCCAATTTTCTGGTAGCCAATGCACTGAGGTACACACCTCAATGCATTGGGTACCCCCCCAGACCAGTTAGGGATTAATTGTTTTATGTACAACCATCAACATATAATGTACTCCTTCACCACTGTAGTATTATACCACAGGAACTGTACCTCATGATTTGATACCTACATCTAACCAAAGGTACTACTCCATATATATCATAGCAGGACCTACTCCATACATAGTGTAGTAGGACCTATGACATGTTTAATGTAGTACTGGGTGTGGGGAGTAGTACTCAAATTCTTAGGTACAGATCCTGTGGGGTACTACTGTAGGGGTGAAGTAGTACATTATGTTGATGGTAGTACATAAAACAATTAATATCCCCATAGGCCCCATAATGATTTTCACTTTTGCATGTATTCTGAGACAACCAATGACCAATTTGCTTCTTCCTTTGAGCATATTTAAACTGAAGTGATGCAAAGAAAACCTCAAATATAAATAAATGTATTTTCTCAGACTAGGTCTAGACAAAAAGTGAAAACGGGTATGGAGGTACCCAATATATCGGGGGCAGTACTCAATGCATTGGGCTGTGTACCCAGTCGGCTAGGCTGTGAACACAATCTGTTTGTACAGAAATACAATCCACAGAAAATAACTAGAGTGTATATGACGACTCACATGAACTAAACAGTTAAACAGGATCTGTAGATGTTACAGACATGTCTGTTATGAGTTTGATTCCTGGCGCTATTCTATACTAATAAGTAACAACTAATATACTGTACCTTCAGCTGTAGTTCAACCCCATGAATTAATGGCTAATGCTTTTTATGCTGTTGTTACGAAGCCACGTGTTTCTTAGGATTTGAAAACTTCACCGCATTGCCGCGGTTAGATTCGTATTTTGACCATAGAGTTAAAACGTGATTTTGACCTTTCGTGAGCATTCGTTCGTTCAAAAATCGGATGAATTGCCAAAAAATATAAAATCTTCCCGAAAAAGTAAATCACGCCAAGAAATAAGCCAGCTCAAAATAAAAATAGCCAAGTTTTAAGCCACAAGCCAGTTCCAAAAATTTTCACGCCAGTCGCCAACAAAATAAGCCAGTTTGGCGTAAAATAAGCCAATCTGGCCACACTGTTCTAGAGTGCGTTCATATTATTAAATTTTACTAATAAGCGAGCAGAAGAGGGGAGTTTCTTGTCGCAAGGGCCGTTGTACCTGCCGGGAGTGTGACTCCCTTAAACTGCGGGGATCAGGTAGCAAGAAACTACGCTTCCCTCGCTTATTAGCTTAAATAGCTCTGTATTACGTCGTAGTTTATTGAACTGGCTCCTCCCCTCGGACTTTGATTTTGCATTACGGATTGTGACGTGGCTGTTGCGATGGGGAGTAATGAGAAATTGGTTTGGAATGCGTTACTGAATTATGCTTTCCGTGCGATAAAAGCTGGTAATCGCTCGGAGGATATAGCGAAAAAAGCAGTCGAGTTTTTCTCAGAGGACGCAATTGCAATGGCGAAGGAGTTATTGTGGCCCCTAGCAGGAATTACCACACGTGTTACTGCGCGATCGAAGAACACCGATGATATCCTGGACATATTAAAAGTATTTCGGGTTTGTGAAGATAAAAATATCTCGTTGCCGCGGTTTGTGATTTTCGAACCTGATGAAGTTCCGATAATCCCGGGAGAAGTGACGGCTACCCTAACCCGGAAAGTAAACGAATTGTGTGCTAAGTTCGATAGTTACGTGGATTCTAATCCCTCTCCTTCTGTCTCTGCTATGCCTGCGGCAGAAACCAACACGATCATGTCGAAACTGTCATATGCGGTTGTTTTGAAGAATCCCCCGAAAGATCTTTCGAACCCTCGCGCTCGGAAATCCTATTTGGACAGAGTATGTGGTGATACTCGTTCGAACAGTGTGGAGCTGAAACCTAGGAAATCTGAATGGAGAGTAGTCTTGAACAACAAGAATGCTGCCGAGTCCCTGGCTGAGGCAGTGGGTAAAAGTGACTCAACTATAAGTGTTAAAGTAAAAACTCCCGCTTTCTTCGGAATAATCCGCCACGTTCCCACTGAAACTTCAGATGACGAACTGCGCTCAGTTGTACCGAACTGTGTTAAGGCCTTACAAATTGGTAGTACTCGGTCATTCAAATTACAGTTTGAAAGCAAAGCTCATCTCTTTAACGCAATGAACTCTCCGCCCATTTTTGGTTACGAGCGACTACCCATTACAGAATTTAAATTCTTACCGATGCAGTGCTACAACTGTCAGTCCTACAGACATGCAGCAAAATCTTGTGTAGATCCCCCGAAATGTTCAAAGTGCGGTGGAGATCATTCCAGCTCTCGGGACAATCCATGCCAAAATGCCCCCCACTGCGCTCTGTGTGGTTCTTCTCGACACCCGTGCTACAGCTTCCAATGTCCAGTAGCTCAGAAGCTAATTTCTAAACAATGATCGGTGATTCTATACGGGTTGTTTCATGGAACTTAAATGGTGGAGTGGTTGATAAAATGCCACTGTTAGAAGGATTGGTATGTTATAACGATGTACTCTGTGTGCAGGAACACTTCCTCTCGATTCAAGCCGTTAGTCTGCTTGAGCTAAACGATGGCGTCAAAGTATTTGCTACTCCTGCAAAGTCATCGGGCAGGGGAAGGCCGTCCGGTGGAATCGCCATTCTTGTTAGCAGCAGGTTAAATCCCATTCTGTATAAATCTTCAGACTTTTTTGTTGCTGTTAAGGTGCACAAAACTGTTATCCACTCTGTGTACATGCCAACAGACTACAGAGACAGTAAATCAGAAAAAAATTTAGTGAAGCCTGCAGTAAGCTATCGAGTTCGGTGGGCAGCTGTTCTAGCCAGGGCCTTGAATGTATAGTCGCTGGTGACGTGAACTGTGACTTGACTGATGAGTCTAACGCTCGAGCACAGATCCTCCTATCTTCCTGTGACGGTCTTCGTCTTGCTAACAATGATCTGTGTTTTACTTATATCCATAACTCAGGCTCGACTTCATCTCTCGACTTCATGTTAAGTTCCATCCAATCTCCAGCTTGCGGCAATTCGCACGTAGATCTGAGCGTAAGCGCGTCTGATCACTTTCCAATTATAAACACTTTTCGAGTAATTCCTGCCTCTCCTAACCCCCCAACTAATGAAAAGAAGTGGAAAATCAAAACTAATTGGAGTAAAATTGACCTGGCTACTTATCATTACGTATTGGATGAGATTCTCACAAAGATTAAAGTGCCGTTCCAATTACTACAGCAGAGTGTATGTATTCAAGATGAAGAGAAACAGCTGCTACTAAACATCTACTGTAGTGAAATATCTCACGCACTGTTATCTGCCGAGGCCGCTGCGGTCCCCATTCGTAAAGTCCGAGTGGGAACGGAAATTCCAAAGTGGTCCGAAAACCCTGCTCTCAGTGAAGCCTGTGGTCGTGCAAAATTTTGGCTTAGGCTCTGGAACGAGTGTGGTCGTCCGAAATCAGGTGTTGTAAATGAAGTTCGGCTGTTTAGCAAACGCAGATTTGCCAAGATTTTGTCTAAGCATAAATGTGAAGTGATCGATCAACATAGTCAATTGATAAGTAATGATCCAAATGCTGTGTGGAGATTTCTTAAACGTAATGGTGATCAGAATAGTGTTGAACCTGTGATCTCTGAGCAAGATTGGGTGTCCCACTTTACTTCTGAGTTCTCTCCACCCGAACAAGATCTTGAAGATAAATATGAAGTCGAACTGGATAAGTTCATGGAATTGCCTAGTTCTGGTGTTGGCTACATAGTAACTGTTCCTAATCTGATTCGTGCAATTTCAAAATTAAAAAAGAAACAATCGAAAGGTGTCGACAAGTTGTGTGGGTTGCATCTTGTACATGGTACTGCTGGTCTCCTGAGTCATTTAGAGCTTCTATTCCAAATTATCTTTAATTCTGGTCTCGTTCCCGACGTTTTTGGTACTGGAGTAATTACACCTATTTTGAAAAAAGGGAAAAATCCGTCTGAATGTGTATCTTACCGCCCTATAACTGTTTCGCCGGTTTTATGTAAGCTTATGGAATTGCTAGTTATAGATCATATTGCTTTTCAATGTTCTACCCCCGATAATCAGTTCGGATTTAAAAAAGGTGTTGGTCGCGAGCACGTCCATTATATTCTTGCTAATATATTAATAGAAGCTGATGAACTGAATGAATCCCTTATTCTAGCGAGTCACGATGTTAGACGTGCTTTTGATTCTGGGATACATCCCCAGTTATTAGTGTCTGCTCATAAACGTGGTGTGGACCGATCGGTTATTTTGACTTTTCGGGATATGTATAAGAAGCTTCGAGTCCAAGTTAAATTCCCGTCTCCTAACGGGCCGATTGTATTACCAAATGCTATTCCGGTTAGAAAGGGCATTAGGCAGGGTGCAATTTCGTCACCCCGGTTGTATAATAATAGTGTTCTCGAGGCCCAAAAGTTAGTGCAAATGAGCTGCATTTTCCGAGGTTTGGATGTAACATTACTTAATTACGCAGATGATATTTTTAATTTAAGTAGATGTTTGTCTCGTATTGAAGAGAATTTTCAGATTCTAGATGATGCTTATAGAGAGATAGGCCTATCTTTTAATGCAAGTAAAAGCGAGATTGTTGCTTTCAATAGGAGAAATGCAGATTGTATAGATCTTGCTGTCAAATTTGGTGCTCAAGAGGTTCCACTGTCTGACTCCATAATGTACTTAGGAATGCCTATAGGTCATAACATGGCATCTACACGTGCTCGCCAAATAAGTAATTTCGCAGAAAAGGCACGTAAGGCTTACGGGGCGCTATCTTCAACTAAAGCGAAATATAATCGACAAATTCGAGCTAGGCTATATAATGCACTGGTGATCCCACACTTTCTGGCTTTATCACCGTTTTGGCATATATTTAGTGTTAGTGATAAAAGAAACCTTCGATCACTTTTTTACAAATATGCAAAATTTCTTTTAAATACCCCACCGTGGGTTAAAAATTCCAAGATGTCTGCAAGGTTCGGTATCACAGATCCGATTGCTGCTGTGACGAAACGTCGTTCTGAATTTTTGGGGTCGCTTGGGCCTAGTAGTCTGGCAATTGCAATTCGTCCTTAGTGATTTTTTGTAATAATGTTTTTATTTATTGGCGGTGTATCGTAACGTTTGTTTTTGTTTTTGCAGTTAAGTGTTTTTTTTTTCTTCTTTTTTGTACTCCATTCGTGCCATTTGTGGTTTTGTATCGAGTGGGTGAATAAAATTATCTATCTATATGCAGGGTTTTCCAACAGACCGAAAAATTTTGTAACGTCCAACTCTTAAAAACGTAACTTTTTCGTAACGTTTGATAGGAAAGTCGCTTTTCAAGGCAGGGTGCCTTAATTTCGCTATCAAGGGCGGCACTTAAAGGGGAGTGGGGACATTTGTTGCCTGTATAATTTTAATTATGTTTTTACATAATCTCATTAAAAATCCTGCTTCCAGTTTACGCGCACAAGAGAAAGAACCCCCCCCCCTCTGCGTGTATAAAACCCCAGGCTACTATTTTGCTTATCTTGTTGTTGTTGTTTTAATTGCCATTTTTGCTGTTTTAAACCAACAATTGATGAGTAATACGTACAAAATAGAAGGCAAATCAATAAAAAAGGGATAGTTTAGATTTTTGAAGAAAAAAAGAAAACCAACTAGGTTTTTTTATTTATTGTTAAATTTCAATAAAAAAATCTTAATAAATACAGCTTCTTAAAAAGACCCAAAAAATTATTTAAATCACTCCATTCTCGTCTAATATTTTAGATTTGCTCTGTCTCAGTCTCACCTCCTCTAGCTTCAAATTTGCATCGCTCCAACATTAAAATCTTAGCAATTCCGAGTAAGAGAGTTTTTGTTTTGTTTCTATTATACCTAAAAAAAACTATTTCAATTGTTGTCTTCAACTCCTACGCAAAACAACAGTTATTTTAAATGATATGCATTTAAATAAATGAAGAGTTACCCTCAATCTGTTTTGATGGGTCTCACAAGTCCATTTAAGTACAAATAAATTATGGGTGATGATTTAAAAAAATAAAAAAAAATAAACTAAATTTCAATATTAAAATAAATTTAGATATTATCTTTTCCAAATAATATATTAACATAAAGAACCCGAGTGGCCCAAAAGCACTGGGCTCTACATAACAAAAACACTAAATTTATCTAAGTTTTAAATATATAGACGGAAAAATTATATTATTTTATTCAAAAAAATCAAAAAGATCAAATTATTCAAAAACGAATCTAATTTTTTCCACAAAATTTAAATTATATACTTTTATTTCAAATTAAAAAAAATTAAAATATAATATATAATAAAATAGTAAAAAATCAGATAAAACAGACTCGTGAAGTGCTCTTCAAGGTGTTCTTTCCCTGTGCCATACGAAGGATAGCATCCCCTCTCAAAATACAAGACTGTTAATTTATTAATAAAAATGGGCATTAGTCTAGTTGCTTATTTTGACTAACGGTTGTTTTGGTTGTGCCTTGTCTTATGAATAAATTTTTACAGACAACGATTTAAAATTAATTCTTCCTATTTTTAATATTACACAATTTAATTAGACCTTGTATTAAAATACACCCCCCCCCCCTAATTTTCCGGGATGCATCCATCGGAAAATATTTAAAAAAAAATAACAACCATGAAATCTTTATGTGCTATAGTCAAGAACACGAACGAATGTAACGATAATGAATTTCATCACAAGGTTCAAAACAACGATAAAATGTATTTAAACAGTTATATATGGGATCTCACATGTGGGGAGGGGGGTATAATTTCAAAAAAGTGACCATGCTATTTGGAAAAAGTTTGGCATAAAATCAAAAATTCCGGCTCAACTAACCCACCTCAATGCTTAGATATAACCAAAAAATGGCTCATTTTTACAGTTTCATACATTTTGTCAATACCAGCTGTTCATAATCCCATATAAAAAAACCAAATTGTTTATATAGCCTTATTGTACGTCATAACCCTCAGAAAGGGGGGATGATGATTTTATAAACATGAAACGTCATCGACACTAGTTATTACTGGGCAAAACACAAGGAGAACATGTATATAACAAATTGTTTATATACTTTTATATAGTTATACTATTATGTTTTACTTTATCATAATTAAATAATTAAAATAGACCATTCTCAATATAATATCATAATATTTTGTTTTATCAAATTAGCATTAACTAATGAAACTAGCTCCTTCTCCATGTAATATCATAATATTTTGTTTCATCAAATTGGCATTAACAAATGAAACTAGCTCCTTCTCCATATAGTTTTAGTATAACTGTTGACGGAACAAGATTCAAATTAAACTGATGAAATTGAAAGTTTGATGAGGTTACTAACTGACTATTGTCACTAAACAAATGATAATCGTATGCTCATAAGAGAGAATGTTATCTTAGCGAAGTGGGTATTTTCTCATCCTAATAATTTAGTGATTGTTTGATAACATTAAATGACTGCGATATGAAAAAATATTGTTACTCATGTCAGTGTAATTAAAATGGGAACAGCGGATTTTTTCATGGGGGGAAAAATATATTACTAAAAAAAATGAAACTTCCTTATTATTCAAAAGCATAACAGAATTGTAACATAAATTCAAAAACGTAACAAAAATGTAACGTTTTTAGGACCGTAACGTAAAACGTACCGTTTTATTCAAAACGTGCCAAAAATGGTACGAACGTAACCTCGGTGACAACCCAGCCTAGATGGCGGTAAAGTTATTCTAAGAAAAAGGGGGTTTTAAAAGGCCGACTAAAATACAGGTCGAAACAAAACGTATATTTCGAAAGGACAACCACCACTTTTCTTCAGCCCTACAAGAAAAGGTTAGAAGGAAACATTTCTGCATTAACTGATAAAAAGCCAAATAAACAGCATTATCAAAAATAAATGATACATAAAATCAAACTTAAAAGAACTAAAAATTAAAAAGTCAAATATCCTAACTTTCCAATGGAACTCTTTACCAATATATAAGGCTAGCAAAAAACAGCAACTAAAGCAATACAATTATTTACTTCGCTGTTTGAGTAAGTCCAATTACCTAGCTTGGGAAATACTAAGTCAGGTTTTCCCCAATTCTAATTATTTTTTCTCTTGTGTAGATAAGTTGTATCAGTATATAAATAAACGTATTTAAAATTTTGATTCGGTATGCAAGGGCGACATTCTGCTTTTGAAAATTTGGAATTATGTCCATACGCTGTTCATTCATTTTATTAATTTTAAGAAGGGGTGACTGCTGTGTGTTTTCATATAAATTGAAGATAAACTGTAAATATGATAAACACATAACAACCCAGTTATTCTTCTTCTATTTAACAACAGGCGGGCTTTTCAGTTATACTGTTTAGCCCTTTTCCGTTTACTTCAATCTGTGGGCTACAGAGCTACTGGCTTGATTGCCTCATATTTATTCAATAATTTCAAATATCTTTCAGTAGATCTTTCAACTCTAGGAGTTCAATTATGAGATGATAGATGTCGATTTTTATGCTCTGTTTGCAGATATAGTTGGCTAGGCTCTTGGCTGATAGTGAGATTTTGTGGTGTTTGAAGCATTTTAACAGTTTACAAAGTAAGGTATGTTGTGCAGTCGTCAGCATATTACGTTCAAATAGGCAATGGTCAATTGTTTCATTATTCTTATTAAAATGCCTGCAAAGAGGGAACAGGGGAATTGAACCACTTGAATTAGAAAACTTATACGAGAATGCAAGAAAATTTAGTCCATTTGTTCCAGAACGAATTCTATAATAGTTTTTAGAAAAATACTTATTGGGAAAGGGGGAAAGAATAGGATTAATCTTATTGAAATTAATATCTGATAGCCTTCATCGGTAAATATCTCTAATCGGGATTGGTCTCCCAATCGGCTAGTCAATATTTATAGCATTTTTTGCTATTTCATCAACTTGATGATTACCAATTATACCAGAGTGGCTAGGAATATACTGAAAATAAGTTCTTAAGCCACTTGAAGCAAGAATATTTATAATACTGAGACAATGATAAGTGTCAATGTCCAACTTATACTGAGGAACTGAGGCCAGCAACTCAAGGCTTGATAAAGAGTCGGAATATACAATAATATTATTTGAATTTGCAATCAATGGTTGGTTTTCCTGAAGGTGTTCTAATGCCATGATTATGGCATTTAACTCAGCAGACATTATAGATAAATTATTATAAAATCCTGTTGCGTTGAGCATTAATGTTGTACTTATGGTGTATCCTCCAGTGACAAGACAGTGCTAATAGTATATCATCCAGGTACAACATTTAGTCAACGGAGTTACACTACAGGATGCAAAATTTGTGTCCATTTTGGTTTAAAAAAATATGCAGTTATCACCTTAAGTGGAATCAAGAAAATATATATTGCGCCTATCCAAGCTCTTAATGCGTTTACGTATGCAGTTAAGACTTTTAAGTGAAATGGATGAAGTCACGCCGAGCTTAAATGTTGAATTTGTCAGGACTGCTAATAGAACATCTATTTAAGACATCAAGGAGGCACACTTGTGCCTCTATAAAGAGGCGACCCACCACAATGTTAAGCGATTTCAGGTCCTAGAGGTCGCAGAGAGACGGCGGTAATCGCATTTTGTAGCCCAAGCTCAAACTAAGAAACTTGCAAAATTTCATCCTCCTCCGACTTTATCTTCATGGGGTAAACTGGGCCAGAATTTTGGACCCTCCCACCACAGCCCCCAGTTAACGTTGTCCGATTGGGATGAAATTTAGAGGTTCAGCTTTCCTAGGGCCCAGGAGATTATCCTAGAAATTTCAGCTCAATCCGATTACTTCTTCCCTGTTTTCAAAAAACCAAATATAGCCACTTAAAATTCATCATCTCTTTTTTTTTTCTTAGCCACGCCTACAGGCCACAGTTGGCACCGGATCAGGTTGAATGAGGACTCATTCAAAGCAGAATTCGACCTGTTAGGGCCTTTTGATATTTTTAGACCGAAAAAATTATCCCCCGAATTTATATTTACGAAAAACCTCGTTTTCCGATAATAGCCCATGTTAATTTTTCCCACCACAACCCCCCTTTAACGTTGTCTGATCGGGCTGAAGATAAGCTTTCCTGGATAATTTAGAGGATAATCTTTCCTGGGGCCTGGGAGCTTATCCTCAAAATTTCAGCTCAATCTGATCACTCCTTCCCTGTTTTCCAAAAACCAAATATCAAGTTTTTTGGGAATTTGCTTGCGTCGAAAATAGCTTCCATATACTAAAAAACAATTACTTTTGTGTCTGTATAGTCCTGCGATTGATATTTTAGACTGTCAGGCGGAAAACACGGGTTCGATTCACCATCAGAGCAAATTTTTATATACTGAATTTAAACTTCGAAATGAGACTCAGTTTTTTTTTAAATTATTTAAAAAAAATTACGTTTTCTAAAGAGTTAAAGAGGCTGAGTTACAAGGTCGACCCTTAAAACGTACAGGGATTAGGAGGCACCCTGTACGACGTGATTTGAGTATTCAGGAATTAAAAGCCTTAACACAAGAATGTTCAAGAGCGGGGGGTTTGGGGGGCGGCAGCCCCCCAACTTTATCTCCTGACACGATCAGCTAACAGTTAGTCAAGCAATAATAAGTAATAAACTGTACAAAAACGTGCAGAAATTATTTGAAAAAAACTACGTTTTCTAAAGAGTTAAAGAGGCTGAGTTACAAGGTCGAACCTTAAAACGTACAGGGATTAGGAGGCACAGTTGGGGGGCTACCGCCCCCAAACCCCGCTTTCGCAGCCTTTAAATATAAAAAAATTCTTTAAACTGAAAGTAAGGAGCGACATTAAAACTTAAAACGAACAGAAATTATTCCGTATATGAAAGAGGTTGTGCCCTCTTCAACGCCTCGCTCTTTACGCTAAAGTTTTTATTGTTTAAAAAAAGAGTTGTGAGAAAGTCAAACTTTAGCGTAAAGAGCGAGGTGTTGATGAGGGCACAACCTCTTTCATATACGGAATAATTTCTGTTCGTTTTAAGTTTTAATGTCGCTCCTTACTTTCAGTTTAAAGAAATTTTTTTATATTTAAAGGCTGCGAAAGCGGGGGTTTGGGGGGCGGTAGCCCCAACTGTGCCTCCTAATCCCTGTACGTTTTAAGGTTCGACCTTGTAACTCAGCCTCTTTAACTCTTTAGAAAACGTAGTTTTTCAAATAATTTGGTTTATAAAACTACAAAATGAGGCGTTAAATCTGTGAATAGATTTGTTTTCGAAAAACATCAGCTAAGAATTTTAGGTGTAGCAGGGACGATTTATGTACATTATTCTAGAAGCATCATCAATTAATTTTTATTTTGTGTACTTGACCTAATCGTTAAAAAATTACTCCATTTAATTCGGATATTGTTTGAAAATAAAAATTGTCTAGCGACCTGTGATAGAAAATAAAGTTTGAGAGATTTTTTGGTAGGATCAAAAAGTATGGATAACTTATAATAGTAGAAACTGTCTCTAGTGCCAGTGAAATACCAATGCCATCTAGCATTTGATGTTTCTTGGCATTTTTTGAAGCTATGTAATTGTGTTTTTTTTCTTCCTAAACTTAGATCAGACACTGATACACTACTTTCGCCAATTACACTAATTCAACTAATTTTTCTAATAATTAAACTGGAAAAACCCAAGAAACGACTCTTTTACAAGTCACCTTTACCCTCTGATGTGGAAACTTTTATTTGGCATATGTGGCTTAGTCTTTGATTTAATCGAAAGCTCAATATATAAACCTTCAGTTTATGTATTCATTCAGACAGAATTAGCAAAAATAAAGCAAAATGAATATTTCGAATATTATTCTATATTTTCTATTTCAAGGATGAGAATGCATATTCGGGAGCTAAGTGCTGAAAATTAATAACTTCATTATAATACATGATAAAAAAAGCGGCTTTAGGTTTGAAATAGGAACAATAATTGCTTAATAGATCAAATAAAGTTTGAAACTAAAGACACAACATGATACTTTATAAAAACAATTTGAAAAATATGATTCCTAAGAAAAACCAGGCCTCATTAATCAAACTATCTTTAGTCAATAGTCAAAAATGACAATAGTTGATACTTGAATATTTATTCCTGAGGGTCGGAATGCATCCATAGGACCAGAGTTCCTGACAGTTCATAACTAATAATTTTAACCTATGATTAAAAAGAAACTAGGCTGTAGATTTGACAGACTAGCAATAGTTATTGTCTGTTCAGACGCATAGGAAATTGTTCGGTACGAGCGGAAGTATTTATACGATAGTCAAGGCCGTATCCAGGGGGGTTGGAGGTAGGGGATTGACCCCTCCCCTGGAATGTTTTTCCAACTCGTAAAAACGTTAAAAAAGTGAATAAAAAAAATTTATGCGTTTTTTTTAACCTTTCCCGAAAATATCTTTATGTAACCCCGCCCTCAAAAAAAAAATGCTTGAGACGGCCATGACGATATTCAAAAAACGGAAAAAAATTGTTTATATTCATTTTTGTTACATTTTTACGAGTCGGATAAACATTTTTTTTGGAAGGGGGGAGGGTGGGGGAAGGATGTAATAATCCTTACCGCCTGGATACGGCCTTGATATCCAAACATTTTTAAAACTGGTTTGCAATTAGGTTGACCATTTCCACTATAAGTTATAATCGATTGCAAATTTTTTCCTAAAAATCATAGATAACATGCACTTGTACGCCGCAAGTCCCTAAGCCATGTTTATTTCTTGCCCATCATCTTCCTCTTTTGTCTTAGTTTTATAGAACGTATTTGTGCTGGATAAAAACTAATCGCTCGGGATAAAAACCACCCAATCTCAAACTTTCGAGTGCGCAAAAGTTGACGTGCTTTTGATTTCAAAAATTATTGCTTATTTTTACTTGACAGCACACGAAAAACTGGTCGGTACCATAGGGAAATGAGGAAAATACCAAGCTGAAAAACTGATCAATTTTTAAGCGTTTCCCCAAGCGTCTGAACGAGCTATTATTCAAAAATTCAAATAAAGTTTTAAATTTATCAAGCACATGAAAACTGGAGTAAAATACATTGAAAAACATGATTCATAAGAAACAGGCCTCACTAGTCAAAATATCTTAAGTTAAAAGCAAAAATGACGGTAGATCATACTTTTTTTATATTTTTAAATTTGAGGGCCTGAATTAATGTTGTGTGCTTAATATCTGAAAATTATTCGCTAATAATTGCCACTGGCACACGAAAAGACAAACAGAGATGTCCATACCCCCTTTAAACTAATCAAATACATATTACTAAATCTAATTCAAAGGGAACTTGACCGAATCCTCTGAAAGTTATCTATGTGCGGATCCGGATCCTCGTAGAAATCTGTGTAGGGGCCTTATGCTAGGTAATCACGTAATGACGTAATTATTAGGTGTTAATAATTAATGGTAATAAAACCAACAAGAAAAATAAAATTATCAGGTGTTAATAATTAATGGTAATAAAACCAACAAGAAAAATAAAATTTGCGTTCAAAATAAATTACCAACCAAGATTAAATAAAGAAAGACCAGTTCTGACGGAATTACATTAAAATATTATCATATAAAATTTAAAATAAAAAAATTAAGGTTCAAAAAGTAAAAAAAAAAAAAATTAAAGCCTATACAGAGTAAAAAAAAAACTTTTGCCAAAAAAAAAAAAAAAAAAAAAATCGAAAATGTGAAATGTAGTAATCACTATTTAGGCAAAAATTTTAAAGAGATGTAAGATCTTCCTGAAAGATCTGAAGGGCCGCAGAAAAGGTCGAGAAAAGGGACGCAGAAATTTTGCTTATGAGCGAAATGCAAATGATGGTATATATTGTATTGTCAACTGGAATATGTTGAAGGGAATCATCTAACAGTCAGGCCGATTTGGGGAGGAGCAGGGGGAGGGATTGGTTCCTTTGTATTTTTTCCCTTTAGATTTGAAGTAGCACCTTTCTTTGTGTTTTTCTTGAGAAATGTCCTTTTTTGACCGTTAAATTAAAAACAAGTGAAAAACGACATTAGATTTTGAAAAATACATTTTATCCCTAACTTCTACATTTTCGTGAATAGACCCCCAGCTAATAGTTATTCATTTGCTATATGTAATGTAATTACTAAATGTCCTGCTGAATTACATTTAAAACTATCCTTGAACTTTAATATTATAATAAAACAGACATTTATGTATAACTACAAATTATGATAAGCCACATTGTATACTGATATTAAAGAATAGGTTGAATTTTTCTCTTCTTTGACCATGATGCTTTTAGAATAATTAATTATTTTTTTACTTTTGTTTCTATTGGTATATAGAAATTTATTTGATTTAAATTTATAATATATATCTTAAGAAAAACTACTCCTTAATGGAAAGTTAAATAACTGTCTGTGATACGTAAATATCTGTTAAAATTTTTTTTTTTTTTTTTAGTTTTGAAATGATGATGGGGATTTACTGAATTCAGTCTAATGATTGCTGAAATATTTGGTAGAGTTGCTGTCTTCAAGCCCGACAGAGAAAGTACATTTTACTGTTTTTTTTTATTTAGCAAGAATTTTTATCGGATCATGCATTGAAATAAATGAATAGTTACCCTCAATATGTTTTGATGTTTATAAAAATTCCCTTTAATTATAAAGAGATTTTAGAGTTTTTTGTCAAAAAATAAAAAAAAAATTAAACTCATTTTCAAAATGAACCAAAAAGGAGAGAATTTTTTTCTCAATAATATCTTAATAGAAACAAACAAGAAGGGCACAAAAGAACAGGGCTTTACATAAAATAAAAATTAAATTTATCTAAGTTTTAAATACATAGACAGAAAAAGTCTATGATTTTATTAAAAAAAACAAAAAATATAAAATTACTAAAACCCGAATCTAATTTTGGACCCAAAAATATTCAATTATATTTAATATTTTCAAATTAAAAAAAAAATATAATATATAATCCAAGATTAAAAACTAAGTTAACACAGCCTCGGGATATGATCTTATTGTTGTGATATCACTTTTCAATTGGACTGTAAGTATATTCTATACAGATACAAGACTGTTAACTTATTCATAAAAATGGTCAGTAGTCTAGTTGTCGTTTTCTAACTAAAGGGTTTTATTTTTTTTACTTTTTTTAAGAAAAAATGTTTAACACAAAAGAATTACAACTAAATTTTTTATTTTTTAATATTACACCATATACTTGCCTCTGTTAGTACCCTACACCCCCCCCCCCTAATGGTCAGGGATATATCCCTAGGAAAATATTTAAAAAAAAATCAACCAATAAAATTATTACTTTGCTATATGAAAGAACACGAAAGAATATAACGAGAAAGAATGTCATCACAATATTTGAAACAACGATGAAATGTATTCAAACTGTTATGGAAGTACTCTACCAGATGGGGAGGGGGGTATTAAGTCAAAAAGGGGCCAGGAGATTTGAACAAGATGGTCGTTCACGAGAAAAGTTTGTCTAAAACAACCTAAAAAAATGCTAATATTTAACCAAAAAATTTATTTTTATTAGTGAATTATAGTTTTTAAGACAAATATTGTACTAATAAAATATTCAAAATGAACATTGATACAAGAGAAATTCTGTATGACTAAAACCTCAGAAAGGGGGGAGTTTTAGTTTATGAAAATGCGCCGTCCGCGACACAAGTAATTCCGGGTCACCCCCCAATGTGCAACTATCTCTAAAAAATTGTTTATCAAATTGTAAATTTTTATACTATTTTGTTTTACTTTATCATAATTAACTAATGAAACTAGACCCTCCATATAATATCATAATATTTGTTTTATCAAATTGCATTAACTAATGAAACTAGCTCCTTCTCCATATAATTTTAGTATAACTGTTGACAGAACAAGATTCAAAGTCAACTGATGAAATTGAAAGTTGATGAGGTCACTAACTGACTATTGTCACTAAACAAACGGTAATCGTATGCTCATGAGAGAGAATGTTATCTTAATTACTATGCGAGTAGGCGAAGTGGGTATTTTCTCATCCTAATAACTTAGTGATTGTTTGATAAGATTAAATAACTGCGATATGAAAAAATGTCGATACTCACGTCATTGTAATTAAAATGGGAACGGCGAATTTTTTCATGGGGAAAAAAACAGATTACTCAAAAAATATGAAACTTCCTCATTATTCAAAAGCGTAACATAATTGTAACATAAATTCAAAAACGTAACAAAAATGTAACGTTTTAGGACCGTAACGTAAAACGTACCGTTTTATTTAAAACGTACCAAAAATGGTACGAACGTAACCTCGGTGGCAACCCAGCCTAGATGGCGGTAAAGTTATTCTAAGAAAAAGGGGGTTTTAAAAGGCCGACTAAAATACAGGTCGAAACAAAACATATATTTCGAAAGGACAACCACCACTTTTCTTCAGCCCTACAAGAAAAGGTTAGAAGGAAACATTTCTGCATTAACTGATAAAAAGCCAAATAAACAGCATTATCAAAAATAAACAATACATAAAATCAAACTTAAAAGAACTAAAAATTAAAAAGTCAAATATCCTAACTTTCCAATGGAACTCTTTACCAATATATAAGGCTAGCAAAAAACAGCAACTAGATCAGCAACTAAAGCAATAAAATTATTTACTTCGCTGAGTGAGTAAGTCCAATTACCTAGCTTGGGAAATACTAAGTCAGGTTTTCCCCAATTCTAATTATTTTTTCTCTCGTGTTGATAAGTTGTATCAGTATATAAATAAACGTATTTAAAATTTTGATTCGGTATGCAAGGGCGACATTCTGCTTTTGGAAATTTGGAATTATGTCCATACGCTGTTCATTCATTTTATTATTTTAAGAAGGGGTGACTGCTGTGTGTTTTCATATAAATTGAAGATAAACTGTAAATATGATAAACACATAACAACCCAGTTATTCTTCTTCTATTTAACAGCAGGCGGGCTTTTCAGTTATACTGTTTAGCCCTTTTCCGTTTACTTCACTCTGTGGGCTACAGAGCTACTGGCTTGATTGCCTCATATTTATTTGATAATTTCAGATATCTTTCAGTAGATCTTTCAACTCTAGGAGTTCAATTATGAGATGGTAGATGTCAATTTCTATGCTCTGTGTGCAGGTATAGTAGGCTCGGCTCTTGGCTGATAATGCGATTTTGTGGTGTTTGAAGCATTTTAACAGTTTACAAAGTAAGGTATGTTGTGCAGACGTCAGCATATTACGTTCAAATAGGCAATGGTCAATTGTTTCATTATTCTTATTAAAATGCCTGCAAAGAGAGAACAGGGGAATTGAACCACTTGAATTAGAAAACTTATACGAGAATGCAAGAAAATTTAGTCCATTTGTTCCAGAACGAATTCTATAATAAATTTTAGAAAAATACTTATTGGGAAAGGGGGAAAGGATAAGATTAATCTTATTGAAATTAATATCTGATAGCCTTCATCGGTAAATATCTCTAATCGGGATTGGTCTCCCACTTGGCTAGTCAATATTTATAGCATTTTTTGCTATTTCATCAACCTGATGATTACAAATTATGCCAGAGTGGCTAGGAATATACTGAAAATAAGTTTTTATGCCACTTGAAGCAAGATTATCTATAATACTGAGACAATGATAAGCGTCAATATCCAACTTATACTGAGGAGCTGAGGCTAGCAACTCAAGGCTGGATAAAGAGTCGGAATATACAATAATATTATTTGAATTTGCAATCAATGGTTGGTTTTCTTGAAGGTGTTCTAATGCCATGATTATGGCATTTAACTCAGCAGACACGATAGATAAATTATTATAAAATCCTGTTGCGTTGAGCATAAATGTTGTACCTATGGTGTATCCTCCAGCGACAAGACAGTGCTAATACTATATCGTCCAGGTACGACATTTAGTCAACGGAGTTTCACTACAGGATGCAAAATTTGTGCACATTTTGGTTTAAAAAAATATGCAGTTATCACCTTAAGTGGAATCAAGAAAATATATATTGCGCCTATCCAAGCTCTTAATGCGTTTACGTATGCAGTTAAAACTTTTAAGTGAAATGGATGAAGTCACGCCGAGCTTAAATGTTGAATCTATCAGGGCTGCTAGTAGAACCTCTATTTAAGACATTTGGTTTATAAAACTACACAATCAGGCGTTAAATCTGTGAATAGATTTGTTTTCGAAAAACATCAGCTAAGAATTTTGGGTGTAGCAGGGACGATTTATGTACATTATTCTAGAAGCAACAGCAATTAATTTTTATTTTTTGTGCTTTGGTTTTGACCTAATCGTTAAAAAATTACTCCATTTAATTCGGATATTGTTTGACAATCAAAATTGTCTAGCAACCTGTGATGGAAAATAAAGTTTGAGAGATTTTTTGGTAGGATCAAAAAGTATGGATAACTTATAATAGTGGAAATTGTCTCTAATGTCAGTAAAATACCAATGCCATCTAGCATTTGATGTTTCTTGGCATTTTTTGAAGCTATATAATAGTGTTTTTTTTTTCTTCCGAAACTTAGATCAGACACTGCTACACTACTTTCGCCAATTACACTAATTCCACTAATTTTTATAATAATTAAACTGGAAAAAGCCAAGAAACGACTCTTTTACAAGTCACCTTTACCCTCTGATGTGGAAACTTTTATTTGGCATATGTGGCTTAGTCTTTGATTTAATCGAAAGCTCAATATATAAACCTTCAGTTTATGTATTCATTCAGACAGAATTAGCAAAAATAAAGCAAAATGAATATTTCGAATATTATTCTATATTTTCTATTTCAAGGATGAGAATGCATATTCGGGAGCTAAGTGCTGAAAAATAATAACTTCATTATAATACATGGTAAAAAAAAGCGGCTTTAGGTTTGAAATAGGAACAATAATTGCTTAATATATCAAATAAAGTTTGAAACTAAAGACTTTATTAAAACAATTTGAAAAATATGATTCCTAAGAAAAAGCAGGCCTCATTAATCGAACTAGCTTTAGTCAATAGTTAAAAACGACAATAGTTGATACTTGATTATTTATTTCTGAGGGTCGGAATGCATCCATAGGACCAGAGTTCTTGACAGTTCATAGCTAATAATTTTAACCTATGATTAAAAAGAAACTAGGCTGTAGATTTGACAGACTAGCAATACTTATGGTCTGTTCAGACGCATAGGAAATTGTTCGGTACGAGCGGAAGTATTTATACGATAGTCAAGGCCGTATCCAGGGGAGTTGGAGGTAGGGGATTGACCCCTCCCCCGGAATGTTTTTCCAATTCGTAAAAACGTAAAAAAGTGAATAAAAAAATTGATGCGTTTTTTTTAACCTTTCCCGAAAAAATCTTTATGTAACCCCGCCCTCGAAAAACAAAAATGCTGGATGCGGCCATGGCAATATTCAAAAAACGGAAAAAAATTGTTTATATTCGTTTTTGTTACATTTCTACGAGTCGGATAAACATTTTTTTTTTGGGGGGGGGGGGAAAAAATCCTGACCGCCTGGATACGGCCTTGATATCCAAACATTTTTAAAACTGGTTTGCAATTAGGTTGACCATTTCCACTATAAGTTATAATCGATTGCAAATTTTTTCCTAAAAATCATAGATAACATGTACTTGTACGCCACAAGTCTCTAAGCCATATGTATTTCTTGCCCATCATCTTCCTCTTTTGTGTTAGTTTTATAGAATGTATTTGTGCTGGATAAAAACTAATCGTTCGGGATAAAAACCACCCAATCTCAAACTTTCGAGTGCGCAAAAGCTGACGTGCTTTTGATTAAAAAAAATTATTGCTTATTTTTACTTGACAACACACGAAAAACTGGTCGGTACTATAGGGAAATGAGAAAAATACCAAACTCAAAAATTGATCAATTTTTAAGCGTTTCCCCATGCGTCTGAACGAGCTATTATTCGAAAATTCGAATAAAGTTTTAAATTTATCACGCAACGTGAAAACTGGAGTAAAATACATTGAAAAACATGATTCATAAAAAACAGGCCTCACTAGTCAAAATAGTTTAAGTTAAAAGCAAAAATGACGGTAGATCATACTTTTTTTATATTTTTAAATTTGAGGGCCTGAATTAATGTTGTGTGCTTAATATCTGAAAATTATTCGCTAATAATTGCCACTGGCACACGAAAAGACAAACAGAGATGTCCATACCCCCTTTAAACTAATCAAATACATATTATTAAATCTAATTCAAAGGGAACTTGACCGAATCCTCTGAAAGTTATTTACGTGCGGATCCGGATCCTCGTAGAAATCTGTGTAGGTGCCTTATGCTAGGTAATCACGTAATGACATAATTATTAGGTGTTAATAATTAATGGTAATAAAACCAACAAGAAAAATAAAATTATCAGGTGTTAATAATTAATGGTAATAAAACCAATAAGAAAAATAAAATTTGGGTTCAAAATATATTGCCAACCAAGACTAAATAAAGAAAGACCAGTTCTGACGGAATTACATTAAAATCTTATCATATAAAATTGATAATAAAAACAATTAAGGTTCAAAAAGTAAAAAAAAAAATTAAAGCCGATACAGGGTTCACAGAAAAATTTTGCCAAAAAAAACAAAACAAAAAAAAAAAAACAAAAAAAATCGAAAATTTTTAATGTATTAATCAATATTAAGGCAAAAATTTTAAAGAGATGTAAGATCTTCCTGAAAGATCTGAAGGGCCGCAGAAAAGGTCGAGAAAATGGACGCAGAAATTTTGCTTATGAGCGAGATGCAAATGATGGTATATATTGTATTGTCAACTGGAATATGTTGAAGGAAATCATCTAACAGTCAGGCCGATTTGGGGAGGAGCAGGGGGAGGGATTGGTTCCTTTGTATTTTTTACATTTAGATTTTAATTAGCACATTTATTTTTTTTTTTTATTGATAAATATCCTTTATTGGCCTTTAAATTGAAAAACAAGTGAAAAACGACGTTAGATTTTGAAAAATAAATTTTATCCCTAATTTCTACATTTTCGTGAATGGACCCCCAGCTAATAGTTATTAATTCGCTATATGTAATGTAATTACTTAACCTCCTGCTGGATTACATTTAAAACTATCCTTGAACTTTAATATTATAATAAAACAGACATTTATGTATAACTACAAATTATGATAAGCCACATTGTATACTGATATTAAAGAATAGGTGGAATTTTTCTCTTCTTTGACCATGATGCTTTTAGAATAATTAATTATTTTTTTACTTTTGTTTCTATTGGTATATAGAAATTTATTTGATTTAAATTTATAATATATATCTTAAGAAAAACTACTCCTTAATGGAAAGTTAGATAACTGTCTGTGATATGTAGTTAACTGTTTAATTTTTTTTTTTCGTTTTGAAATGATGATGGGGATTTACTGAATTCAGTCTAATGATTGCTGAAATATTTGGTAGAGTTGCTGTCTTCAAGCCCGACAGAGAAAGTACATTTTACTGTTTTTTTTTTATTTAGCAGGAATTTTTATCGGATCATGTATCTTTAATGTGAAAATTAAACCTATCAAGAGTCAGGATTCAGTCTTTAATTGTAGCGTTTTGATGGCTAATATTGTGTGAAACATGCCATTTTATGGCAAGGCTACAGCTGTAACCAAAGGCGTCAGATTGCAATGAGAATCCCACCATCAAATTCAGTATATTAGAGAACCTTACTGTGTAGGCTCAAGGTCTGAATCTGTAAAAATGTAGAATTTTGTAGTTTTGCCTGAAGCAAGATCACGGATAAGTGTATTGGCTTTTGCTTGTATTTTTTCCCCTAGGACTAATGGTCATAGAAAATCAGGAGAGGGCTCATTCAAATGGACGCTAAAAGTTCTAGCACCCCTATTTTGGTGATCGAAAATATTGTTGAGCAACTATACCCCTTCCTTCCCCAAAGGCATCCGATAAATATCTGGAGAGTAACATATTGTTCAGCATAGTTGAAAAGTCCAACAATTAAGCCTCTGGGTAGGATATTACCCCCCCCCCCAATTCCCGACAGGTGGATTTTGCCTGTTGTTTACATATAGGATTTGTTGTTGTGAAGCCTACGGAAATTTTTTTGAGAAGGGGATATTCAGCGTGGGTCAGTTTTATGTTTAGAGGAATAATCTGGTGACTTCTGGGATAAATTTTACGGGGGGTGGGGTTTGAACCAGAATAAATCTATGGAATTTGTTTCATTTGTCATACTTTCTCATTGGTGACTCAATTTTACATGTGGACAGATAAAAATTCCGAGGATGCTGGGGGGGGGGGTGAGTTCAGGCTAGAAATAAAGAGGACTGCTGCCAGTGGAGAGAATTGCTAAAAACTGTTTGATCATCTTAGTAGATATACAAAAGCTATAAAAACTAAAATTGTGCTTCAAGAAATTAAGATGACTACTTTGAAAAACAAGATTAAAAAAAAATCTTGAGATATTTCAGTTGGGCCTATGTCCCCCGTGCTTCTCTTAAATACGCCACTCGCCTCTCGGTCTGTAAGCTCTTTTCTCATTCCCGTTTTCTTGTTAGAGCTCAACATCAATAGACTCTTATGAAGCTACTTAACACATTAGCCCACTTAGCCAAATTTTTGCAAAAACATAAAGATAAATACAAACAGACTAGCGTTGCGCCAGTATACCGCCAAAATTTATCTCCGGGCCAGTGAATCTTTTATTGGTGGCTTGCCGTTGATAAATCGGTGCAGTTTCGGGGTCTACTTCACTGACTATCCGCTGAAAACGAAGCTGGAGCAAAGTTTTCTGAACAATAAAACTAAATTTCGACATCGCTCAGAGATACCAATATGGCTAGCTGAAGGCTATAGCCTATAATTGCTAGGCTATATAGCCTATATTGCTATAGGCTATATATAATAGCCTATAAGTACTATGATACTTTTTAGACTGAGAGATGCCGTAGACAAAGTTTTAAGAGAAGAATAGTGCAGTTTTAGAAAAGGCAGAAGATGTGTTGACTAAATTTTCACTTTAAGGCTAATGATTGAGAATTGCCTGAGTTTTCAAACACCTTTGGTCCTCAGTTTTATAGATTATGAGCAAGCGTTCGATTCTGTTGATAGAAGAGCTTTAGTAAAGGTTTTATCCTTGTATGTTATACCAGACAAATACATTAAATTGAGTAGTGCTAAATACGAGAATATCATTGCTGCGGTTAAGGTAAGAAATGAGGTTAACAGCTAGTTTTGTATTAAATCAGGAGTTAAGCTGGGCTGTGTTCTATCCCTTTTTATAAGAATTATTTTGATAGACTTTGTCTTAAGGAGTATGGGAAAGGCAATGGGAGACCTTGGGAATCAAACAAGGAGGGAAAAGTCTCCTGGACTTAGATTATGTTGATGATTTAAGTATCCTAGATGAAAATGTGAGCAAAATGAATGAACTTTTAGAGGTTTTGCGAGTTGAGGGTGCTAGAATAGGTTTGAAAATTAATGTTAAGAACACTAAGTCACTAAGGCTAGGAATTAGTGAAGATGAAAAGGTGACGTTGAGTTGATCAGGTAGGCAGCTTCACTTACCTTTGTAGTATTATTAGTAAAAACGGTTGGAACAGTGAAGATGAAAGTAGAATAGCCAAGGCTCAGGGTATTTTTTTTCCAGTTAAAAGAAGTTTGAAAGAATAGGAAGATAAGTGTGCAAACCAAGAATAAAATATTACAACCTAAAGTGATGACAGCGGTCAAAGATGGCTTTGAAGCATGGACGCTTCGAAGAGCAGATGAAAATTTGCCAAAAGTTTTCCAAAGGAATTGCCTACGGATGGTTATGGGTACCCTGCTGACTGACCATATTTTAAACAGTTGGCTGTACGACAAGTGAGGTTCAATCCCTCTTTTTAGAGCTACAATAAGAGAAAGGTTGAGATGGCTTGGACAAGCAGGTTTAGTCGCTGGCTTCAGTGATTCAAGTGGATTACCAACAGCAGCGGCCCTCTTCTTATCATACCTTCCAAATCTGCAATGAATGAACCATCAAACTCAAATTCAGCACTGGAGGGCATAAACAAAGATTATAAATAAATAACTGAAGACATAATAACTTATTGACCAAAATATTAAGAAAAATAAGTAGGGTATTGGTATAGAAATATGTTTACATCACAAATACCTTGGAAAAAATCAACAATAATAAATAAAATAAATTACGAAAATATTATCCTGTTGTTCAAGAAGAATGACCCAATTCATATTTCAATCGGAACTTTGTCCTATTACTTTAGTTACTCATTCACATTCTGACCAATGGTCTGCCTAGCGCAAGATCTTCTGATTCACTGCCTTCGATCGGGAGTGTCTGGTTGCTTGGTTGGGTAAAAATCATCCGAAGCTTCCCTTGTTTTAACCTAGATTTCTCCAGCTACCCATTCGGAGCTGGGTTAATTCTGGCTTAGGAGTCACACCACTGACCCCCGTTCCAAACCAAATAACCAGCAATGACAGGACTCAAACCCCGTCCTCACGGACAAAGGATTTCAAATCTAGTACGCAAACCACTTGGCTAGGAAGGCTCTAATAGGAATCGGCTGTGTCTTATTGGTATTCTATAATTTTCGGTATAAATGCAAAACAAAATCTGGCAACTAATGAGGTAAACAGAAGAATATTTTAGTCTTAATTAAAAAAAAATTACAGAAGAGATGAATATACGGACGAACAACACCACTTTAAATAAAGAAAAAAGAAATCAAGGAAAACATTATGATTGTTTAGTTTTTTCTTTAAAAGTTATTTAACTACACGAATAAACACTCTCAGACTTCTATTCTAAATTTTCACAAAAGTATTGGAAGAATGTAAATGACTTTCGACTTAGAGCTGCAACAATGAATGCCAAACCCAGTCGGCCAACAAAGTCAACAAACCATGATGAAGTCAACATGTTCGTACAGAATCTCTTTTCCAGTGACTTGAGCTATAATCTTGCTCTTTGTATCTGCCGAGGAAACAATCTTTTTTACAGCTTAATGCAAATTATTTTAATTTTTCTCGTTTTCCATTTATTATAATATATAGATTTTTAAATCAGGTCATCATTTCATCACAGAGCAGTTAAAATTGATTAAAATGGCTAACAGGCATTACCAAACGAGTATTTTTGAGAGTTGTACACTCTTCGTCACTTCCATTCATCCCCGAAGACTTAATAAATCATAACTGAAATATTTTCTGTATTAGACTCTCAAAACCCAAGAAGACCAAGCCCGATACATTTTAAGCGCCAAAGCTATTGTCAGGTGGTTTTGTGCATTCACAAAGATGGTCCCTAAAAAGAAGGATTAATACAAACAAATTCAAAACAAAATTTTGTTTTTAATCAATTAAATTTAGTTCGAAAAATTAAATCTACCAAGCTCTCAATATTAGAATACATAAGCAAACCCCAACCAATTATAGGAATTCTTCCTGCTGGATAGGTCATGAATTTTGCTAACATATTTTCTCCATTATTAACTGAACTGATTTAGTCAAAGTAGAATTTGAGAAACTCTAGAGCCGCGCTTAAAGCTCGTATATTAAGATCGATCTTTAAGTTTAAAGACTGATCCTTAAGCGCAAAGACACGCTTAAAGATAGTACGTTCTGGAACAAAGACCATTTGCTAGGCCGTTCTCAAAGGAAGGACCAACAGACAGTGCGGATCAGGAGGACCAAAGTTTGGTTAAGCATATATTGTCCTTCCGATATTCCCTTTGAGAACAGCTTAACAAGCAGCTTTTGACAATTCTCTCAGAAGTGTGAAAGTATCACATTGAATCTTTAGGCAAGACTGCGACAATATTGGGTTTTCACGTTACCGTTTCACTTTTTCAAAGCGAATCTATCCCAATCCCGATTTCTTTAAATATTGAAACGGCACTATTTTATTTCATTAAAAAGTAAATTTTTATTTCTAATTTCATAGCTAGAAAAACATATATAGCCTGTCTCTGCCCCTGCACAAGTCATCATCTGCGCAGGTATAAATGGTAAATACAGAAAAAAGGAATAAAAAAAGGGGAAAAACAAATAAATAATAAAAAATACGGAAAAATAATAAACACTCAAAATAATAAATATTAAGACAAAAAAATTAAAGGAATGAAATTAAGGATGATGAACAGTAAGAAAAAAAACATAAAAAACAGACATTAAAATTACAACAGAAAAAATTATGCATAGTAGCGCTATAACGATTGCTATATTGAGACTTTAAAGTGATAACATCTGGTTTGAATTCAATTTTTACGAACAAAGTCTTTAATTCAGTAAGCTTTTCGGGCATGCATTTTGCATTACTGGCTATGAGCCTAATTCTGTATTTACTGACTCTAATTTATTTCTCGCTCGAAACACCGCCTACAGAGTTTGATTTAAGGATAACAAGTTACATTTTGACTGGGTTTGAACGGAACCTATAACCAAAAATTTAATATTTAGTCCAATTCTGAGGCTTTTGAGCAGACTCACTCACGATACAAAAATACAAGCAAAAAAAAAAACTCCTAAATAGTGAAGTAAATATACAAACTCGAATGGTTACACATAGCAAAGATTAGGAAAATATTATATATATGTGTAAGATGTTGGTCTCAGCCACAAAACAAAATATTCCATTCACTAAATTTGTAACATTTATAGGTTCCATGTAAGGACGTTCCATAGATGAAATGATTTTTGCTACTTTAGTATCTAAAAGCATGTCGTCTTCAATTAACCTTCAGGACAGGTAGCAACCTGCCCAAGTTGCACACTTCAGATCCTCCTATTTCTTCGCAGTCCCCCCCCCCAAAGACTAAATCCCAGCTGAGCTTAAAGCCTTTGTTGATGAATTGTGTTCAGGCCATGACGGCGACACAACATAATCGTAATGACCTAAAACCAAATGAAAACTGTGGTCCGTTCAAAGCAAACTTCATCAGCCTTTGAGGCCACGGCTAAGCCAATAACGGACGACTTTGGTGAATCTTTCCAGAAATTATTTAAAACAAAAAACTTTCTGAAAAAGAAATTTTTCAAAGAAAAGTAAAGAGCCATATGAAACTTAAGACCAGCAGAAATAAGTTCCTAGAATAATTCAAACTAAAAACAACCAGAAATTATTATTAAGGAATAGATAAAACCCAAAACGAACAGTACTTAAATAAACAATCATAGCAAACAAACATGCGACAAGTACTAATATAAATGAGTGAATATATCTTAAAACGATTAAAAACTAAATTGAATATATAAATCAAGTCTAAAAAGAACAAAAATTATTACAAACAAGAGTTTGGCTACTGTCACCTTCCTAAACTTTAGTTTGAAGTGATTTTACTCCCTTCTTACCCCCTTCAAGATTTATTTATTCAATTATTTTTGTACCTGTTGTATGTTTGTTTGCTATGATTGTCTATTTAATTTCTGGTCGTGTTGAGTTTCATTTATTGAAACTCAATAAATGATAGTAATTTCTTTTTGATAGTAATTTCTGGTCGTTTGGAGCTTGAGTTATTATAGAAATTTATTTTTGCTTGTCTTAAGTTTATTATGGCTCTTTACTTTTCTTTTAAAAACTTCTTCTTCGGAAAACGTTTTTTTTTCAATTAATTTCTGTTCATTTTTTATTTCCAAAGATTCAAGTTTTTTAACATTCGCCATTTCAACCTCAAACTTCCATCAAAGTATCAAAACATCAAAGTGATGTTTTTTTCTACATAAAGTTTTAAGTTCAACATCCCCCTCAAAATTCCCTGAAAGTAGCCACAAATAGATGCAGTAGCAGTTGCTAGCGGTCACAGTTGCAGCCATAACCACTCTCATTTGCAGCCGCAATAGTAGCAGTAGTAGTAGTGGCCCTGATAGTTTCAAGTTAATACCCTCACCTGTTCCTAGGATATTGTATATACGCACTTTTGATAACTTGGATACATATAGTTTCTTGTAATTTAGCTAAAACATGCTCCTCAACATTTCCCGAAATTTTGCCTCGGCACCCTTAGTTTTTATTAGCATATCCAAGATCAAACATTCCCGCCTTTCTTACTGATAAATTCTGCATGTAAAATATGGACAAACTTCATAATTTACATTCCTTGCCCTGGGGACTGTGGGGGGCATTGCATCCCCGGAGGAATAATTACTAGACCTTTTGACTGTTTTGAACAAAATCAATTTTTCACAATGTTTATCAGTGATGAAGGGAGGGAGCATCTAAATATGGCAAGGAAGGCTGTTAACCTTCCAATAGCTCTTTAACATCCCCATCCGCATCCCCTAAAATATTCAACTTAATAACCTTAGCCGTTCCTCAGATGTTGATGATACCCCCAACTGAAAATGAGCACGCGCAGTGTGCTTTATTTCGTCCAGCACCCCTCTCCAAAACTGTGGAGGGTTATATCATCCCCATAGGTATAGTTATTTGAGCTTTTGACAATTTTAAACAAGATATCCATTTCAAAATTTTGATGAAATATTTTCGGAGGGATTGCAACTAAAAAAGTATGAGAGGGGCTGGCAGCCCTCCGACCACTTTTCAACACACCCCTCAACATGCTCTGAAAGTTTCAACTCAAAAGCTTCAGCTGTAAGTAAAATATTGCAGATGCTCCTTTTTGATACACTGGATGCACATATTGCCAATTGTTTTAGCATAACATACCGCTTAAAATTCTCCAAGGATTCACCTTAATGTCATTAGCCTTTTCGAAATCCAGAATCAAATATTTCCCCTTTTCCTAATGATAAATTCTGCATGCAAATAATGGACAAATTGCATAATTTACAATCCTTACCCCAGGTCTATGGGTCATTTTAATCCTGGAAGTTTAGCTATTAGAGCTTATGGCTAGTTTGAGCAAAATGACAATTCTAAAATTTCAAACAGTGTGGAGCAGAAAGGGGAACGTAAAAGGAGTAGGGCGGAGGGGGGACTGGTAACCTTAAAATCTCTCTTCAACATTTCCTCAACATGCCTAGAAATTTTCTACTTAATATCCTTAGTCGTTTCTTTAAATGTTACTGATATTCCTTTTTGCACAAGCGGCAAGCATATAGTGTTTTGATGGTGTTCGGCATAGTTTCACCTTATACCTTAAGTCTTTTTGGAGACCAACGATCAAACATTTCCTCTTTTCAAATAAAAGTCCTTATATGCTAACAATGGGCAAAATACATCACTTATAGTCCTTGCTGGAAACTGGGGGAGGTGTATCAACCCCGGAGGCATAGTTATTTGACCTTTGAACTATTTTGAACAAAATGGCCATCTGAAATTTCGGTCTGATCCAATGGGGAAAAAAAGAGCCACGGAGGGCTGGTTGCCCTTTGATCCCTTTTGATTCTTAACAAAGGTACTAGAGCCTTCGATTTCCAATCAAAGTTTAAACGACCATCCCTTCCATAAAAACCTTACATTTTAACAAGCAGCTTGCATAAATTACAGTCTCTACCACGGGGATTGGGGAGCGAAGTTCAACCTTAGAAGCATAGTTATTTAGCCTCTGGACTATTTTCAACAAAATGGCTATCTCAAAATTTTGGTCAGATGTATTTTGGGGAAAACGGCATGGGCGGCGGGCTTGTTGCCCTTCGATCACTTTGGTCTCTTAAAAAGAACGCTTGATCACTTTGAACGCTTAGAAAGGGCTCTAGAACTTGATAATTCCAATCAAATGAGTCCCTTCCAAAGTTTATACGACCCTCCCCTCCATATGAAGTACCTCTGGAAAACAATAACACATTGAAGCCTTAAGGCTCTTTACAATACTCAACGTTACAGCATTGCCTCTGACTACTAATCCCTAAATGTACGAAAACGGCCTGATATTGCGAGAAACGCAAATCCATCGTATATTTCCCAACACTCAGCATATAATAAACGTTCTTTAGATATTCGGATCTACTGAGTCATCTTCTCAGCACGGGCTCTCCCCAGGCCACTTAGCGCGTCCCCAGGTGGCGGGTAGGGGAACATCCTACAGATATGTTGAGTGCCTCCATAAAGGGAGGCGCAGACCAAGGGGGACCTAGCCCCTGCGGGTCCATAATTGAAACTGCGGTACCCTCACCTGGGGGTCATAAATACGGGCGGAGGAGGAAGAAGGCCCCTCTGATGCACACCGAGCAGGGCCCACCGGCGTGTGGACACGTCCCGCTAGTTGCAAACCTTCTTCCAGCAATGGATTGAATTGTATGGTACTGCAGGATACCATCGTGGGAAGATCCTCTCCAGGAGGACAACTGCAAGAGGGCGGATAATCCAGACTTGGGCAACGGCCTCTTCAAGTTGACGGAGAGGAGTGGCTTGCCACCGTCAATGAATCAGCCAAGAAACCACATCTTTTCAAAATATGAACACAGGCTCAACAGATCAAAATAGAAGTGCTACCGCGTCCGGGGAAACCGACGACCCTTGTGATTTGATGTTGATGAGGAATGAGAATCATGATGAATTTTCCTACCGCGTACGAGGAAGCCGACGACCATCATAGGCCTAGGACGACTCCCAGACAGGATGAGAGGTTAATATCGGTGAAAAACATTCTCAATATTGGTACACTAAATACCCAGACTTTTGCTAAACCTGGCAAAATGGATCTGGTGTTGAAAAAGATTTATAGATACAAGCGGGATATAGTCGGTATGTCTGAGACGCGTAAGGAATACCGTATCTAAGTAATGCTTTCTGTGTTGATCACAAAGCTACGGGTCACACATGCTATAGCGTAAAATGCAGGGAAAATCGCAAATCCCTGAATCCACGACTTCAACAATTAATCTTTACTCACGGAATGTAAATGACTCATTTGTTAATAAAATCCCAGCATTGGATGTAAGTTAAATTCAAGAAAATTTTGTTACCAAACACCGCCTGAATCTATTTTCACTTTATGATACGACATTTTACTCTGCCTGCTAGGCAGCGCAGCAACAAAGGCAGATCCTAAGGTTGACTTTTACCGTTGGAAAAAATCTTCTTAAAGCTCAAGCTTCTTCAAAACAAATGATCATTATTTAGCTGTGGGATTCTCGTATGTTTTTAAGTATTTATCTACCCTTTCATTATAATCATTATCAATCAGAACGTTTACTTGCATTATCATGTGAAGAACTAGGATCTTGAACAGATAATATAGTGCGACTGGCTTCTCCCTGCATAGTAGCCGGTGTTATTACTTGCACTTTTTTGGAGCCCAATTCTCAAGCTTCCCAGAGTGCAGCAGGTCAAGGGTTTATTTGGTGGTTTTTGGCTGTACTAGACAAGATTTAAGATTCTATGTATATCCACACATTTTCTGAGCCTCTAACATGCACTGCGTTGTAGTATCTCTGAATCTGAAAGCTGCTGTCCAACTGATAGCAATGAGGTACTTCAAATCATCGATTCTCTTCCTAATAGTTTTACACCTGACTGTCTTGGATTAAGTAATAAACTCCTGAAGACCATATCTCCTTTTGTTTGCGAGCCCATCATGCATATTGCCAACCTATCTTTAACCCACGGAGTTTTCCCTGATTTACTAAAGTCAGCCATTGTTATCCCAGTTCTTAAAAAGGGCGATCCAACCGAGATAGGTAATTATCGCCCAATCTCAATTCTCCCTGTTATATCCAAATTGCTCGAGAGCATCATCTTCAGACGTCTGTCTCCCTTTCTGTTTGACAGTCCGCGCTCTGTTTCCTTGATTTCTCCTCACCAATATGGCCTTAGGCCGAAATTTTCAACTTCTCATGCTCTAATTGACGCCACACCAGTTCATACGCTTACAACTCGACCTTAAAAAACTATATTGGGTTTGTTTTTGGATTTTTCTAAGGCCTTTGACACGGTCGATCATAGTATTTTAATACGGTATGCATGGTGTTTTCTCTTTTGGTTTGATTCTTATCTATCTGGAAGAGTACAGAGTGTGAGCTTAGGTGGAGTATCCTCTCAGCCCTAACCTGTTCGGAGGGGTGTCCCGCAAGGCTCCGGTCTAGGCCCTATTTTATTTCTCCTATATATCAATGATCTTGTTATGGACCTGGACCCTTCAGTGTATCCTGTACTATTTGCTGATGACAGCAACTTCTTCATCACTGGCACCAATTTACCATCGGAAATAACCATCGGAGTCCAGGCGTGGTGCCTTACGAATAACATGACCATTAATAGCAAAAAAGTCAAAAAGTATTATTCAGAACCCCATACAACAAAGACGTAATTCAACCTGCTCTTGGTCTCAAGTACTCCTCCGACATCCTCCCACAAGTGGAGGTTGCCAAGTTTCTTGGTGTATTTATTGACTCATGCTTGTCCTTCTCTAATCATATTTCTTACGTCACAGCATTAATTTTGAGACAAGTAGCTATGATTAACCGTGTGAATTATTTTCTTCCTCCTGACACCCTAGTTACCCTCTACTATTCCTTTATTTTTCCTTACCTTTCTTATTGCGGATCAGTTTGGGGAAAGACAAACCGGTCTTTCACAAAAAAACTCAAATTTGCCAAAAACCGTGCCATTAAAGCAGTTTTTCGGCTTCCCCGTCTATATCCAACCCGTAATTTTATTCAGATTTTGGCATAGCTCCACTTGATCAAATCATATTAAAACTAAACTTATCGCTTGCTTACTCTGCTTTCCACAATAATCCTCAACCTCAACTGCTAACCTATTATAACACTAATAATTCGGAATCCCACTGTTCCCGTTCGTCCAATAGAGCCTTTATAATTCCTAAATGCGTTTCTAGTGCTGCCCAGAAATCTCCCATTTACAAATTCATTATTCAATGGAACAAAATACCTTCCAGTGTTGAACTAGCCACAAGTTTCTGCAAGCTGTATAAAAATGTAAAAAAACTTGATAATATAATTTAATCTTTCACTTTTTGACCAATTCGCTTTAATTACCCATGTTTTATTCTTCTATCTTTTTTTCAGTGTTATTCTAATTTTTTTTCTTTCTTTGGTCCTTAACCAGATCTCTTCTAGGATCTTTATTGTTATTGATGTTTGTGTTATGTTTTTATTCGTATAAATTGAATTGAATGCTGTACCAAATGTTTTGGCTGATTATCAGTGACCAAATCATCTAGCAATAAGCTCAATTCTAGTGCGCTTTTTGGGTTATCAAAACATTCCACATGTTTCTTAGCACCTCAAATTCGTCGTGATTGGTCAAAATTTACATAGCTCTGTTCACTAAATCGGTTAACTTTATTCTAAATAAAATCCGCGTGCCATTTCATTTCCTTGAGAATTCCCTCCGGTTGCCTAAAAACGATATTCAAACTTGTTTAAATGTTTACTGGGTTGAAATGTGCCATGCTCTCAATTTTGCGGAAAAACGAGCAGTTTTTATGCACCGAGTCTGGAAAAAGAATCATTCCCAGATGGTTGACAAATTCCGATCTTATGACTTCATGCAGTGAAGCAAAGCTACGGCTTGTGTGGAAAGAATGCGGGCGTCCAAATTCTGATATTATCAATAGTATGAGGGTCTCCACAAAAAGAAAGTTCTCCAAGCTTCTTCCTGTGCACGGTAAAAATCGACAATTACTCTCCTCATTTATCATCCGTCAATCATCCGTGTCTCCGTGTTGACACGTGTACAATCATCCGTGTTGCAGATCTTGATTTAGGAGATCTTTGCCTATATCCAGGCTCCCCCCCTCTTATTTTACAGTAATTTCTTTATGTTATGTCTAGTTTAAAGTGTATCGTCGTTTTAACAAGTGACGGGAAGATTATTTTGCACGCATACCATAGTGTTTCTTTGGATTTAACCGATAATTTAAGAATTTGGAACATTTCATCATGTGGACATAGCCCTACAAATTCTTAAATTATCGGTTAAATCCAAAGAAACACTATGGTATGCGTGCAAAATAATCTTCCCGTCACTTGTTAAAACGACGATACACTTTAAACTAGACATAACATAAAGAAATTACTGTAAAATAAGAGGGGGGGAGCCTGGATATAGGCAAAGATCTCCTAAATCAAGATCTGCAACACTAAGAACAGAATGTCTAGTTATATTTGAATTCAAGTCATTATGAAAATGCACGCGCCTATTACGGGCAAATAAAAGCCTCATATTAACGGGGAGATATTCTGGGAAGGGCTTTATAATCATATCGAAACACCGAGAGTAAGGAGGACAAAGTTCACAAGCATGGGAATACCATAACATAAGGCACTCAACTTTCTCACTGCTAATAGTGTCATGGATGTGTAAGATTATCGAACCTTCCAAAGTTTTAAATAAAATACACTTGTAACCTGCCATATTAAAAGGTAACTAAAGGACATAAACCATTTCAGCAAAATGATTGGAAATCTGTTTGTTTGGTTGACCCTGTTTACAAAAGGGATATTGCTTAAGGAAACAGAAATACATAGCCAAATAGCCTTCAAGGATATTGGTCAGATCTTCCCAATTAACGGAATACATCAGGTAATATGGTATGTAAATACGGAAAGCCTTAGATCTGATTAAGACGATCTGAATTTGATTATTTTTAATCTTGAAAATATTAAGAATTTGGAACAAATAGTCAATAAGGACTTAGAAAACGGAAAAAAGAATTTCACAGAACTTAGAGAAATACATGATCTAAAGGAATATGTAATAGATAAGTGCAAACTATAACATTTAGAATTAAGTGAAGGAAATGGAATTCTAAAAATATTAGAATCATTAATGACAGATAATACAAATCGAAACAAACGAAGTCTTTTACCACTTTTGGGAAAAACATTAGGATGGATCAAAGGACTAGCCACGGAAGAAAATTTAGAAACCATCCATCATCAACTAGGTTACTTAACGGAAAAAAATTAAAGGTTACTACACATGTCGGACAGATATATATCGTTGGTAAGTGACCTCGATAGAGAATTAAGAATGGAAAGAAACAAAAGCTTAGAAATTTTGGGAAGAACCTCTAAGAGCATTATCGAGTATATATCAAAGGAAATTAATGAAATAAATTTCCAAAAATTACAGATAAACAAAGAAATGAAAAAAGGTTCTATCCAAAAAAAAAGCTAGTAAAGAAAATAGAAACAGTAATCCTTTCTATTCTTCAAGCAGAAAATAAAAGTTTCCCATTCATTGTCACAGATCCGGCAGACATGCTTAGGACAATTTTGAAATTGAAAATTCACTACCAATAGGTTATAGAATATCGGTAAATTGCAGACGATACGGCTTACTGGAGCCTTATAAATCGACTAGCTCCAATGTGCCGATACAACAATGGAAATTGTTGGTTATTTGAGATTTTTCTATATCGAATAAGCAAGATGGGTTCAGAATGTACGAAATTTTCAACATTCCGTTCCCAGTGTCAAACACTTCGTATTTCTTTCAAATTGAGAATGAGTTGAAATCTTTTGGGTTAAGTAAAGATCAAACGAGAAATTTTTTAGAAGATGACAATATAGAAAAAAGATGTAATTTAAAAAGTATACCACTATTGTGCAACCACCAATTTATTATTAGAAGCACACAAATGAACTCCTGCAATTTAGCAAACTATATGGAAAATAATGCATTAATTAATAAAGAGTGCCAAACCAAAATTATAAAGGAAAACAAAATCTTAATCCAAAGAATTGGAAGGGAAAAATATATAATCACATCTCCTTTCAAAGAAGAAATAAGAATACATTTCGAATGTAAAACAGAGAAAAACAGTAAATTCACATATATAAAAGGCAGCTCAATAGTGAAATTGCCAGAAGAATGTTCTCTAACTGTAGAAATGTTAAAGATGAACAGTATGTATAGGGTACAGATTACTAAGGAAATTGCACCTTTTAATATATCGATAATTAGCCTAGAAGGAAACCTTTCCATATCTTGTATAAAAAACGAATGGAGCAAAGAATTTGAAGATTTAATCTATATATATTTTCAGAACAACAACAAGACGCAGAGTAAAATAGCTGAGCTAAGAAAAATGCACATTTCCTAAAAGTAAGGAAAAGGAAGGAAAACGGCTAGCTATTGGACATTTTTTTTTCAATACCCTTAATCTATTTCTATTTTTATTAGGACTAGTCTCTATTGGAATTATATTTAAAACATTGAGAAAACTATGGTTACTATAGGAAACAAAAGTCTCAAGGATTCCACGTAAATGTAGAACAGGAAGAGATTGAACTAAATTGATTTTTAGCAAGTTATAGTTTCATTAAGATAAAATAACTGTACTAAGAATTTTAAGTGTGGGAGGTTGTTAAAATGTGGAAAAGCCATCATAACATGAATCAATAGTGAACATAGCAAAGTATGACTTTTGCGTAATTATAAGAGTAATGAAGTATTAAACTTCTTTGTGTAAGGAAACAAACAACATTAGCTAGATTTTGAACAATTGTACCCATGACTCAACAAGGACCATAAAATGCAAATACAAATAGCGGGCTGCCGTTTCAAACTCGAGGGGTCAACGACAAAGATATTACGTGATTTGAATCACATGACCAAAAACAGGGTTTTTTAATAGAGAAAGCGGAAACCAATCTTTTGAACAAAGAACTATCATTAGGATGACATAAAACAGGTCTCTGACCAATGACAGGAAAGAAGAACAAAATAGATAGAACTTAAAATAGAGATTGAGGAACGAAAACAGGGTAGTCTTTTTTGGAAATCGAACAAAGAGTAGGTGTTTACTTTGTAATAACGATAAGCTACCGCTGTCCGTCTGAAATTCTCCTTGGGGATAAAAGTTTGAAGATAAAGGTTAAAGTAAGAAGAAAAACCTCAAAGAGGCTTTCTGTCACTTCGAGATAATTTTAATACGTATATAAGAGAAATTGATGATTTTGGGACTTATAGTTTCATCCGTATTTCCACCTAAACAAGGCTTGAACAATTTGGACAAAACAGCATTTTTTAAGGTTAGAATAAGCCAAAGTAAATTTCTTTCCAGAAATTTAAGCTTTGAATAACTGAGAGTTTAAGGAGGAAAGAAAACCTCAACCAAGAAAAGAAAGCTAGGAGAGCCATTTGGGCTTCCCCTTCCACCCTAGAGTCCCTTGAGACTTAGCTCGACTTTATAAAGGCCATATATACGAAAATTGGAATTATTGGACAATGACAGTACTTAAACCCCCCCCCCCCTTGTTTAATCTTCAGACGTTTATACGAAGAGGAACACCGTTCCCCTTTTTAATCACTCTTTAATTTCGTTAAACCCGTACTGCATGTTTATACAAAAGTAACCTAAATATTTATACAGGCAGGTCAGGGGAAGAGGGGAACAATATTATCAGTGTAAGAATTTCCAAACCTTTATGTCCAGATATTTTCAATTAAGCTTTCCCTGCTAAAGTTAAAACTTAATAAAGGTCCAAACAATACACAGCCCTTTTTCAAGAAATAATAGAGAATCTCTTGGTTTAGGTTAATGAAAATTGGAATTAAAAGCAAGTACGGTTATTCTTAGCTTAGCTCAAAAATAGCTTGAACTAAAGGATTTTTTATAACCCAGAACTTAAGCCTTGACTAGCTGTTCAAGTGTAACCCCTTTAAGTTGAAACATTCGTTAGCTTAGGATTAACTTAATCTTTTCTTTACGGTATACATGGGTGGATTTGAACAAGTAGATCATTTGACGTTAGAAGAGGTTTGGAAATAGCCAACATAGATAGAATTAGAATATTTTTCATTTTATCTTATTTTATAAATAAAATCAGTTGTCACTGAATTCTGAGTACCGATTATTATCCAACACTTCAGTTTATATCACGCTACCAAATTTATTAGCCCTGTTAAGTAGGGGCAACCTTACAAACCTTTATCTTCAAAGTTTTATCCCCAAGGAGAATTTCAGACAGACAGTGGTAGCTTATCTTTATTACAAAGTAAACACTTACTCTTTGTTCGATTTCCAAAAAAGGACTACCCTGCTTTCGTTCCTCAATCTCTATTTTAAGTTTTATCTATTTTGTTCTTCTTTCCTGTCATTGGTCAGAGACCAGTTTGAGGTCATCCTAATAATAGTTCTTTTTTCAAAAGTTAGTTATCACATTCTCTATTAAAAAAAACCCTGTTTTCTGTCATGTGATTCACATTACGTAATATATTGTCGTTTACACCTCGAGTTTGAAACGGCAGTCCACTATTTGTATTTGAATGTTATTGTCCTTGTTGAATCAAGAGTACAATTTTTCAAAATCTAGCTAATGTTGTTTGTTTCCTTACACAAAGAAAATTAACACTTCGTTACTCTTATCATTACGCAAAAGTCATACTTTGCTATCTTTACAATTTATTCAGGTTATGATGGCTTTCCCATATTTTAACAGTAGTATACACTCCTGTAGAACCGACTGACATAGATACTAGTGACTCAGATGAATTGTACTTACAGTTACAGGAGCAAATAGACAAGGTCTCAGGTAGAAATATGATGTTATTACTGGGAGATTTTAATGCCCAGGTTGGTAGAAATGGGGATAGATGGTATTCCAGCCTAGGTAAATTTGGTGTAGGAAAAGAAAACAGCAATGGATACAGACTTTTGCAATTTTGTAGGTTTAACAATCTAGTTATAACCAATATGGTGTTTGGTCATAAAATGGCTCCTAAGTTAACATGGTATTCACGTGATGGTAAGACAGCAAACCTTATTGATTTTGTTATAGTAAACCAAAGACTGGCAGGATCAATACAATATACAAGGGTATATAGGAGTGTTGTTATTGATGTTAAAAGTAAAGATCACCATCTAGTAGCGTCAAGGGTTAATTTAAAGGTGAAATATTGGAAGGGTAACTACTTCCTGGGATGTTATGATGTTGGTAGACTCCAGGATGAGAATTTGAGAGAAACTTTCCAGGAACAGCTGAAAACTAAACTTGAGAGTTTAAAATTTGATAATGTGGAAGATGGTTAGAATAATTTTTGAAAAATAATTTGTGAAGTTGCTAAAGTAGTATTAGGGAATAAAGCTAGAACTGCAGCTAAGAATATTAGTGAAAAAGCTTTATGTTTAATAGAAAGGAGAAAGGACTTGTACAAGAGTTATCTGAGTGATAGATCGGATGAAAACAAAAGAAATGTAAAGAAAGTGGAAAAAGCATTAAAATATGAACTAAGGAGGTGTGAAGTGGAGGCCATGGATAAAATTACCGAGGATCTGGAAGATGCAGCTAGACGGAATAATAGTAAAATATTGTTCTGGCACGAGAGGGAGTATAATGGGAGTACTCTGGGGCTATAATGGAAGAAAGGTTGAGGTGGTTAGGGCGCGTTGTGCGGATAAAGGATGACAGATTGCCGAAGTTTTCTTTTCGGCCAGCCATCTAGGGCTAAACGGAAAGCAGATCGTCCCTGTCTGAGGTTGGGGGACGTCATAAAGAAAAATTTAAAGGAAATTGGAACTTCGTGGGTGGGTGTAAAAAAAGAGGCTTTGAATAGATAGGGGTGGAGGCGGAGCATGCTTAGCTCTGTTGGCCTCAGGCGGCTTGGTGCTGCAGTGAGTTATTAGTAGTAGTAGTATCAGTAAGAAATAACTTATACTGATAGGCCTATCTTTTTCTTTTTTCTTTGTTCAACTTTGTTCAATTTTTCTTTGTTTAACGAGTTCCATGTCCTCATCAGGTGGTAGCTTCAGATGGAATGTCTTCCGGCCTGGAATACAAGTTCAGAGAGAACAGGTGACAATAGGATTTATTCCGTGCTTAGCAGCTTTCAAAGCACAGCTCCGTGCACAAGTAAGTCGAAGATGCGTTTAATATCATGTCCAGCTAGGACAAGTCTCACTCCAGAACCATCACTTAGAACTGAACTGATGTGGAGGGGCATAATGTATTTCTTCGAGCTCTCTTAAAAAAAAGTTATTTGTTGAGTTTACAGATTGATACAGTGACGGTGATCAAGCGAAAAGATGAGCATTGGAGTCTGGACTTTTCTTTTTTGTAAATGGGGGTGATATATCGAATGCAGAAGTAGAAGGGAACTATACTGTGGGTAAATACCATCTGCATAAGATGGGAGAGATGCATCGCGAGGAGTTTGCCACCGTGTTTTAGTATCAACACTGAACGAGGAATCCCATTTTAGCTTTTGAATGACATCTTTTATAGAGTTCTAACGACACAATCGGCGTCTAGATGAGAGGCCAGAAAATTTTCTAGGGTCTATTGATTGGATTACTCTATGAAGGGATAAAGAACAAAGATCTTAGATGCTTAACTCGCGTACCACTCATCTTCAGGAATACCAACAGGAGATACAGTTGAAGAAGGTCTTTCTGAATGAGAAACAAACCTGAGAACCATATAGTGGTGTTGTTTTAAATGAGGAGAGTAATTGTCGATTTTTACCGTGCACAGGAAGAAGCTTGGAGAACTTTCTTTTTGTGGAGACCCTCATACTATTGATAATATCAGAATTTGGACGCCCGCATTCTTTCCACACAAGCCGTAGCTTTGCTTCACTGCATGAAGTCATAAGATCGGAATTTGTCAACCATCTGGGAATGATTCTTTTCCAGACTCGGTGCATAAAAACTGCTCGTTTTTCCGCAAAATTGAGAGCATGGCACATTTCAACCCAGTAAACATTTAAACAAGTTTGAATATCGTTTTTAGGCAACCGGAGGGAATTCTCAAGGAAATGAAATGGCACGCGGATTTTATTTAGAATAAAGTTAACCGATTTAGTGAACAGAGCTATGTAAATTTTGACCAATCACGACGAATTTGAGGTGCTAAGAAACATGTGGAATGTTTTGATAACCCAAAAAGCGCACTAGAATTGAGCTTATTGCTAGATGATTTGGTCACTGATAATCAGCCAAAACATTTGGTACAGCATTCAATTCAATTTATACGAATAAAAACATAACACAAACATCAATAACAATAAAGATCCTAGAAGAGATCTGGTTAAGGACCAAAGAAAGAAAAAAAATTAGAATAACACTGAAAAAAAGATAGAAGAATAAAACATGGGTAATTAAAGCGAATTGGTCAAAAAGTGAAAGATTAAATTATATTATCAAGTTTTTTTACATTTTTATACAGCTTGCAGAAACTTGTGGCTAGTTCAACACTGGAAGGTATTTTGTTCCATTGAATAATGAATTTGTAAATGGGAGATTTCTGGGCAGCACTAGAAACGCATTTAGGAATTATAAAGGCTCTATTGGACGAACGGAAACAGTGGGATTCGAATTATTAGTGTTATAATAGGTTAGCAGTTGAGGTTGAGGATTATTGTGGAAAGCAGAGTAAGCAAGCGATAAGTTTAGTTTTTAATATGATTTGATCAAGTGGAGCTATGCCAAAATCTGAATAAAATTACGGGTTGGATATAGACGGGGAAGCCGAAAAACTGCTTTAATGGCACGGTTTTTGGCAAATTTGAGTTTTTTGTAAAAGACCGGTTTGTCTTTCCCCAAACTGATCCGCAATAAGAAAGGTAAGGAAAAATAAAGGAATAGTAGAGGGTAACTAGGGTGTCAGGAGGAAGAAAATAATTCACACGGTTAATCATAGCTACTTGTCTCAAAATTAATGCTGTGACGTAAGAAATATGATTAGAGAAGGACAAGCATGAGTCAATAAATACACCAAGAAACTTGGCAACCTCCACTTGTGGGAGGATGTCGGAGGAGTACTTGAGACCAAGAGCAGGTTGAATTACGTATTTGTTGTAGGGGGTTCTGAATAATACTACTTGACTTTTTTGCTATTAATGGTCATGTTATTCGTAAGGCACCACGCCTGGATTCTGTTCAGAAGGACTTGGGCAGAGGTTATTGCCGATAGTAAATTGGTGGCAGTGATGAAGAAGTTGCTATCATCAGCAAATAATACAGAATACACTGAAGGGCCCAGGTTCCCAACAAGATCATTGATATATAGGAGAAATAAAATAGGGCCTAGACCGGAGCCTTGCGGGACACCCCTCCGAACAGGTTAGGGCTGAGAGGATACTCCACCTAAGCTCACACTCTGTACTCTTCCAGATAGATAAGAATCAAACCAAAAGAGAAAACACCATGCATACCGTATTAAAATACTATGATCGACCGTGTCAAAGGCCTTAGAAAAATCCAAAAACAAACCCAATATGGTTTTTTAAGGTCGAGTTGTAAGCGTATGAACTGGTGTGGCGTCAATTAGAGCATGAGAAGTTGAAAATTTCGGCCTAAGGCCATATTGGTGAGGAGAAATCAAGGAAACAGAGCGCGGACTGTCAAACAGAAAGGGAGACAGACGTCTGAAGATGATGCTCTCGAGCAATTTGGATTTAGGGAGATTTGGATAGGGAGAATTGAGATTGGGCGATAATTACCTATCTCGGATTATTCCGAGATTATTCCGGATTATTCGAGCAATTTGGATTATTTGCAATTTGGATAGGGAGAATTGAGATTGGGCGATAATTACCTATCTCGGTTGGATCGCCCTTTTTAAGAACTGGGATAACAATGGCTGACTTTAGTAAATCAGGGAAAACTCCGTGGGTTAAAGATAGGTTGGCAATATGCATGATGGGCTCGCAAACAAAAGGAGATATGGTCTTCAGGAGTTTATTACTTAATCCAAGACAGTCAGGTGTAAAACCATTAGGAAGAGAATCGATGATTTGAAGTACCTCATTGCTATCAGTTGGACAGCAGCTTTCAGATTCAGAGATACTACAATGCAGTGCATGTTAGAGGCTCAGAAAATGTGTGGATATACATAGAATCATAAATCTTGTCTAGTACAGCCAAAAACCACCAAATAAACCCTTGACCTGCTGCACTCTGGGAAGCTTGAGAATTGGGCTCCAAAAAAGTGCAAGTAATAACACCGGCTAACATGCAGGGAGAAGCCAGTCGCACTATATTATCTGTTCAAGATCCTAGTTCTTCACATGATAATGCAAGTAAACGTTCTGATTGATAATGAACAAAACACAGATAGAGGAAGAGATCCCCCCTAATATTTGGCAATGTAATTTAAAGGGAAGTTTATTAAACCAAATAAATGAAAATAATTTTGAAAGTATAAACCAGCCTTACATTATGACTTCAAGTGAGGAGAATGATCCTGGTAACACAGGAACAGACACAGAATCGAGATTACCAGAGCCTCAATTACAACCCATGGACGAAATAACCAGTGAGGAAATAAATGACAATTCGGAAGGAAATACTTCGGTGCAAACATTTGATAATTAGGAACAAGGAAGATTTATCCATAAAAAAAAGGCTAAATCAAAACCATTAAATTATAAAGATCCTAGTTTAAAGGATTTTCTCGGCGGAAAAATAGGAAAACCTTAGTAAATAACAAACTTACCCTATTATAAATTTAAACCTTCAAAAGGCTGCTCCAAGCCAGTATCCTCTGGAGAAATACATAACCCCTCAAAATCTGCGACCTGAACAGAGTATAGTTTAGTTTCTTTACTCGGTAGGTGGGTATGAAATTGATGAATTCAGTAGTAATACTGAAAAGGAGTTTCCTTCTATAAGAGGGAACAAGCCTGGGTACAGGGATAGATGCCTAACCTCTGGGGCTATCCACGGCAAACTAAAAGAGGTAAAAGTAAAGGGCAGTACGCGTGCGTGTGTTACTGACAGCAGGTCAATTTTAGAGGGGAGTGAAATTGAACCCTGTAAAGGACAAGTTCTGACGGCGGAACTTGCCAAGACCAGAGCTACTGTAGAATTTACTGGCACTAAGGATAATCGTGCTGAATCCCAAACGTCCAGGGATTCAGACTTGGAGAGGGACGAGCCACTATGGATACGACAAGCTCGGGCGGTGGAGCTTGCAGAAACTAGGACTATAGAAAGGGTCACTAGTATGGATAATTGGGCTGGGTCTGTTATACCCCCAGACCTAGGCACCAAGAGGGGTAAGCCGCAGGAAGAATTTCCAAATTTTGACATTTCAGGCAGAGCTCAAATTAACAACAGACCAGAAACTTCAAATTTGGGGGGAGGGAATCCTTTTATTGTGAAATGGTTAAGAGATTTTCAGTTAATTCTAGTGGAAGGAATATTGTATGCAATAGACGACTCAGAAAAAAGGAAACAGATGCATCAATTTAAAATTATCCTACCAAAAAAACTAATTAGAGGAATCATTCATCGTATGCATACGAGCCTTTTCCTAGGAGCACACATGGGGACTGTAAAAACTTTGAATAAGTTAAAACAAAGTTGTATTTTTGAAAATATGTACTGCCAAGTGGAGGAAGCAGTAAAGAATTGTGACCTATGTTTGAGGAGGAATAAGGTTAGCAATATATATCCTAAATTGAGAGAAAGTATTTTTCCTGACCACCCACTCCATATCTGGTCAATGGATACCACGGGAAAATTACAGCTTTGCGCTAATGGTGACTAATATATAATTATTGCGGTAGAGCATTTTACTAAGTACACAGTGATAGCGCCAGCCAAAGACCTCAGGTCAAAATCAATGATGGAATTTATAATAAAGGAAATCATATCCCATTTTGGAAATATGGATTTCCTACTGTCTGATAATCCCACATGCCTTACAAGTAAAACCTTTAATGAAATGGCCAAAGAATTAGGATTCAAAATTATACATTCATCACCAAGAAACCCCCAATCTAATGGATTAGCAGAAAATAGAGTAAAATGTGTAAAAAGAATACTAACTCACTATCACGATGAGACACATAGAGGAAATTGGAGTGAATTCTTAATATTCATACAATTAGCATTAAACACTAGTATAGATGCTAGCAGAAAATATACACCCTTTTTTCTACTACATGGTTTCGAAGCGAAATCAGTATTTGATAACATTGTTTCTAATCCGAGGGAGGGTTTCTATTCAGAAGATGAATGGGTATCTAACCTCGTTCAAGAGGTATTTGTCAGCCGACAAATATGTATAAACGAATTAAAAAGGGCCCGAAAAGGTCAAGCGGCACAATACAACAAAAAAATATTGGAAATCGAAATTTTCCCTAATAATTTAGTGTATGTAATCCAAGAAAGTTCATCAAAAAATTATTCATATAGGGTACCTTATATCTCATTTCGATGGTATGATTGAGGGAATGTTTGAGCTACCTGTATTTGACTCACATCCCTCATAGGGCCTGGTCAAGCCAGTCTGGCTCGACTGCTCATTTCTACCCTCTTTAGACCTTTCATTATTTTTATCTGTATCTTGGGGAGATTTTAAGCCTAAGAGTGTATTTTCTAATCTTATTATTTCATCAATTGCCATCTTAACTTCAGGGTCTTCTAATTGAAATCCCCTCATCTCTTCTTTACCAATCCCAAAAAAATCAATCGGTTCCTCGCCACCTAATAGGGCTAAATATTCTACTTCTAACTCATCAAGATTAATTGATCTATTTTCCTTAACAAATTGTGAACTAGGGCGACTCAAATAGTCCGCAGGGTTCCTACTGGTACTAATGTGGTGATATGTATACAAATCGTTGTCTAATAGAACCGCAATTCAATATAATTTTGAGTGAAGATCCTTTGATCTTTTAAGATATTTTAGTGCAGCACAGTCTACAAATATGTGAGTTCTCGCGGCCCATAAATATCCTCTTTGGAAGTGCTTTAGACTTTGTACTAAGGCAAAAAGTTCCCTGTTGTGGTTATCAAACCTTGAGGCTGCACCACTAATAACCTTCGAATAGGTTGCTACTATTCGAAGTCTATCTGTTGTTTCGCATTGTTGCATTAAAATTGAAGCAATACTTTTTTTCGAGGCATGTGTAACAATATAAAATTCTTTGTCTTTATCAGGAAATTCTAAAAAAATACTATTTGGATTTAATAATTCTCTTTTTAACTTTTCAAAGGCTGCGCTTTGTTCTGGGCCAAAAATAAAAGGAACGTTTTTTCTAGTTAGTCGAATTAAAGGTTCGGCTAATTTTGCGTAATTATGATAGAAACCTCTGTAATAACCTGTTAAGCCTAGGAATGACCTAATTCCTGTGACGTCACTTGGTGGTTCTAATTTCTTTATAGCTTCTAATTTTTGTGCTTGTGGTTTAACTCCTTTTGTGGAGACCCGAACCCTAACAAGTCACATTCTTCCGAAAAAAATTGAGATTTATCAATATTAAGCCATAGATTAAATTCTATAGCCTGTTTTAAAGTTAGTTCAATATGTTTCAAATGTTCTTCAAAGTTCCCTGACGTATGTATTGTCAAGTCATCTACATAACTTGATAAAAATGAAGAAAATTCTGGTCCATAAACGTGATTTAAAAATTCAACAAAAGCGCGGGGCGAGAAAACTGATCCTTGTGGCACGCGTTTAAATACATAAGAAATCTCCTTAATTGAGAAACAGAAATATTTTCGGCTTTAATTACCTAACTTACTGTGATTAAATTAATTTTTTATATAAATAATTGAAACGAATTCGGTTTTCTTAAATGTATCAGAGACGATTTCTGAAATTCTTCGAATAACCCACTATGAGTCCCCTATCACCTTATGTATTGCTCTTAAATCGATGAGGAACCGACTATTACTTTCATCCCACAAGTTCTTTGGTGGAATTTTCCCATCCTTTCCTGGTTTCCCTATACAAAATATTGGAGCTGTATATTCAGAGCGTCTTATTTCAATTATTCCTACTCTCTCCATTTCGTTTATGTGTTTTTGTAAGCATTCTGTCATTAAAAATGGCAAAGGGAATTGTTTGACACACGTAATAGGTATATCCGGGTCTATTTTTACCTTATATCCTTGAAGGTCATTTTGCCCTACATCATAAGGTCCAGTTGCAAAGGCTCGTTTCAATTTTAATAAGACTGTCTCTACTATTTGTTTTCAGTCAGAACTTAACAGACCCGTTTTAATTCTATTTAAAAATTCGCTGTCTTCCCATCCTATTTTATCCTCCTCTATAGAGAGGGATTCCTCTTTATTTTCTATTACTCCTGCTGCTAAGAGAGTCGCATCTGTTAAATATTCATTGTTTATCGGCTTGTCAATGTTTGCTTCAAACACAGCCTACTTTCTATAGACCTTTCTCCATCTTTACCCTTCGAAATTCAACTTAAAGAATTGTGAATCTACATGGAAAAAAAATGTGGCTTTGTGTGTTATTATATGACTATACAGTGTCTTAAAATAACATTTAAAATTTTAACCAAGCGTATTTTTTGATAAATTTTCTATCTTATTTTTACGATTTCACAATGCTCGTATAAGTTTGTTACACAATACTCATCTATATACCGTGTTTTTTAATTTTAGAAGTAACTTTAAGTTTTAACTAGTGGTTTAATATTATATCTGTGCTTTGTGACTTCTAGTCAACGTATAAATATTTTTCGATTGTGTAAAAATCCGTTAAGTGATTAATAATTCTGAATCCATTTCGAAAAGGATGATGCAACAAATTGCCGGCGAGAAATATAATATGTCTGTTTATGCGGCATATTATGTTTAAAGTAAAAAGAGAGAAAAATAATTTGAAGTAATTAACCTCTCGTTTAACAAAAAAATAGAATGCCCCAATATATACAAAATTGAGTGTTTTTTTTTGTTTACTATATATGTAACACTTTATGCTTTATTTGTATTCTAATGTGAATATTTATTTTAGATACAAACTTATTTTTTTTTTTTGGAAACCAAATTTTTCGTGACATCTTTTCGTATCCATTTTTCAATCTTTTTTTTTACCCATTTTTGGAAAGTAGCAAATTTCAAAGCCAGTTCAACTGTACCCTGATACCAACAGCTCAGACCATCAGAAACCAAAATAAAACTGGTCAACTAATATTTGGGAACTTTATGCAGTATTAAAGAACTTTGCTAACAATTCATCATAAAGTAAGATAAAATCAGAACTTAAATTAGGCCTAGAAAATATCAAAGAAAGTGCTACGTAGCCTAAATGGTTTTATATTATTGAAAGAATATGTGAATTCACTTTGTAATGGAAAAATATGTGAAATTTTAAATCCAAAATTGTTATGTATAATTTATCCAAGGTATTTCTAAACCCGGAAGATAAATGTTACATCAACCATATCACCCAGATAAATTAAATTGTCAATGGGAATTAAATTTAAACTCAAATAAATCAAATAGTTTCTAATATGAGTTTAAATCTAATTTAAAGAAAAACCCCAATATAATGCTTAAGCCACTGTGAGTAAGACTAAAAGAGAGTATGCATATTAGAATGAGGATGAAAAGAGAAGTTTATAGTCCTAAAGACAAAGAGATAAAGAGAGAAAGGAAAATAACAAGGATAAATTGGAAAAAATGATATTCTTGGAAGAGTCAATATTCTTAGTCCAAGTCGGAGTGACGCTCCGGCTATGACGATGCAAAACTTTGCTCGATCGAGTATATTTACAAAATAAAAAAATACAACAAAATTTTGAAACAGATCAGTGAACACTCAAAGCAACAAGGGGAACCGTCGTGGTTTCATCTTCGCAAATTCGTCAACAAACTGGTCGAAATCCAAGTTTTTAACTAAATCCTTCTCTGCAAAGATCAAAAGCAGGTGACTAAGACGATCGTCTCCTGTGGTCGAGCACAGATAGTTCTTCACTATTTCCAGCCCAGAAAACAAGCGTTCATTGCTGGCTGTCATGACAGGAAGTGTGGCAGCAATATGAAGAACTTTGATAATTTCTGAATAAGCCACTGGAAGTGTCTCGATATTATCGATGACGTCCATGAAGTTCTTCGGCTTCGCCTCCTCCTCGAGCAAAAACCGCTTGGCAATGCCAGCTGTCATTATGTCCAGGCACATAGAAATATGTCCTTTGACCATAAAACATGTCCAGTTGGCAACCCTGTGCACGACCCAGTTCCACTATTAATCTCACTATTATCTAAGCTAATCTACATATAAATGTAGCAGTTTCAAATTTTGACTATTTGATAATTGTAATTTTGTTCCTGTATATTTTGTAAAAGAAAAAAAGGCCTTTTTGCACTTGCTCCTTATGTTCTCTGAAAAGGCTGCAGTGAATGAGCTGGATTTTGAAAAGCTTGCGGACTACTTGGCCAAAATGAGGCCAAGAGATATACCCATTGCTTGAGTTACTGCACGTAACTTTAATTTTTTGATTTGTATGGTAAATGTTCCATCTTGTAACGGTTTTTTGGTCCCTAATTAGATTGCAAAAGGCAAACTCTAAATAAATTACGTAGCTTTAATATGTATTTGAAGAATAATTTTAAGAATAGTCAACCAAACAGAGTAATTATATTTTGCGTCTGGACAGGGGCCCAAAATTGATCTTTGGCTCCCCTCCCCTGAGGTTTTCTGAAATGGCACCACTGATGTATATATATGTATATATATATATATATTTTTTTTTTTTTTAAAAAATAGAGTTTATTTTTTTTTTATTTTTTTTATATATTTTGTGATTGGGAAAATTGTTATTTGTGTTTTAGGCGTGTGTTTGAGTGATTTGTTTTTATGTGTTTTGTGTTTTTTTTTTTTTTGTTTTGTTTTGTTGTTTTTTTTTTATATATATATATATATATATATACACACACACACACACACACACACACACACACTATATATATATATATATATATATATATATATATATATATATATATATATATATATATATATATATATATATATATATATATATATATATATATATATATATATATATATATATATATATATATATATATATATATATATATATATATATATATATATATATATATATATATATATATATATATATATATATATATATATATATATATATATATATATATATGATTTATGTTTTTTTTCACCAAGGCACTTGATATGGAAGTATATGTCGTTTAAATGTAGGAAGGGACTCGTTTATTTGGATACTGAAAGTCCTTCCGCCCTTTTTAAGAATCAAAAGTGATTGGAGGGCGACAAAATCATCTCCCAAGTACCTCCCCCCCCCAAAGACATCTGACGAAAATCAGATAGCTATCTTATTCAACATAGTTTGTTCAACATATATTGTTCAGAGATTATAATGAAACTATCCTTAGTGATTAAATGTTACTACTACTACTGCTACTACTACTAATAACTCACTGTAGCACCAAGCCACCTGAGGCCAACACACTTAAGCACGCTCCTCATACATCCCAATCTATTCAAAGCCTCCCTCTTCACACCCTCCCAGGAAATTCCCATTTCCCTTAAATCTTTTTTTATGACACTTTCCAGCCCCAACCGCAGACAGCCTGTTTTCCGTTTAGCCCTTGACGGATGGCCAAAAAGGACAATCTTAGACAATCTGTCATCCTTCATCTGCAAAACTTGCCCTATCCATCTCAACCCTTCTCTCATTATAGCCCTAGAAAGCAGGATTGCATCAAACTTTTCTAACAGCATAGCCTACTGTTTGAAATATGGTCAGTGAGCTGGGTACCCAGAACAATCCGTTGGTAATTTCTCTAAAAAATAAACATCTTGCAAATCTTCATCCGCTTTTCGGAGTGCCCATGCTTCAGGACCATATTTGACCACTGTCATCACTGTAGCTTCCAATATTCTAATCTTGATTTGCAGACTTATCTTTCTATTCTTCCAAAATCAGGTCATTTGTACCTGTTTTTTCACTGTTTAAATAAATGGATTTATCCCTATTTGAATGTTTATATGTTCGTCGTAGAAAGACAATGGGGTCTAAGAAAACAACACCTAATTAAAGGGAAAAGTTGTTTATTTTGTTGTGCATAAATATGCTAGTTTCAATTTTATTATTTTAGTATTTCTACTGAAGACGGTCGCTGTATATGTGACCGAAATATCTAGACTTTTGTACCTGTTTTTTTCTGTGTTTAAATAAATTAATTTATCCCCATTTGAAAGTTTATTTGTTCGTCATAGAACGGCAGTGTGGTCTAAGAAAACAACACTTAATTAAAGGTGTTACGTCGAAAATGCGTCCTTCTTTCATCTCTTATAATCCATTTGTTATTGTGCTTACAACTGGCCATAAATAAATTTAATTCAATTTAACACCCTCAGGCATTCCTTAGATATTACTATTGTACACTTTTGACACGTGACCTCTCCTGCATATAAAGCGTTTTGATTTTGTTTGACATCCCCCTTAATATTTTCTAAAAGTTTTTCCTTAATATTAATCAAATATATATATATATATATATATATATATATATATATATATATATATATATATATATATATATATATATATATATATATATGATTTATGTTTGACCTCTCCTGCATATAAAGCGTTTTGATTTTGTTTGACATCCCCCTTAATATTTTCTAAAAGTTTTTCCTTAATATTAATCAAAAAAACTTCTAAACCCTATGCTTTCTAAAAGCCAGAATATAATTTGTACTTTAACTGAAAAAAATTCAAATGAATTTACTGCGAAAAAATGTGCAATATTAGTTTAATATACATATGCTGATATTTATTCCTTAAAATACTAATTAATTTTTGATTTCTTAAAGTTATAAAAGTGAAAACATTTAAAAGAATTTATTTTTCAGTAAAATACAAATTATGTTCTGGCTTTTAGAAAGCATGGGGTTGAGAACCCTACTCTGATTAATTTCTGCTCGTTTTGAGTTTGACTTATTTTAATATCTGCTTCTTTTGTGTTTCATTTATTTATTGATACTAATTTGCGGTAATTGTATGCTTGGTAGATTATTCGATTCTATTTTTGTTCATTTTTGGTTTAATGGAGTTCTTTACTTTTTTTTGAAAAACTTATTTCGTGCAAAAGGTTTGTTTAATAATTTTTGATTATTTTAGATTGATATAGTGATTTCCAAGGAGAAAGACTGAGTCTGTTCTACATTTAAACAGCCAGTCTTTCCATAAAAAACTTTAATACCCCTGGGCATAACTTACAACCCTTGCCCCTAATCTCTGGGGTTTGTTTCAACCCCAAAAGCCTTGTTATATGATATTTTGATATTTAGACTATTTTGAAATAGAATGGCTATCTCAAAATTTCTATTAGACGTATTTCGGGACAGTATGACATGTGTGTAGGGGGGAGAGGGTAGCTGCCGTCTGATCAATTTGACTCTTAAAAAGGGCACTAGAGCTAGAGCGTCTGATTACCAGTTTAATGAACCCCCTTTAAAGTTTATATGACCATACTTTCTATAAATATCCTATATATCCCCAGGACAAAACTTACAACCCTTGCCTTGAGGGCGGGAGGGATTTGTCATCCTCAAAGACATAATTTCCAGACTTTTCTGATAGGCTTAAAAAAATGGCTATATAAAAATTTCGATTGGAAGTGTTTGAGGAAATGATAGGCGTGGAGGAAGACATTTGCTCTCTGATCACTTTTGACTAATAAAAAAAGGCACTAGTCCTCTCAATTTCCAATGGAATGAGCCCGTTTTGAAGCTTCTTCGACAAAAATTTCTAAAAAATGTTAAATGCCCCAGGGGCATAACTTATGACCCTTGTCCTGAGGGCTATGGGGGAAGGGTTGTCATTCTCAAAGACATAATTTCCACACCTTTCAAATACGTTGAACAAAAAGGCCATATCAAAATGTTGATCGAAAATGTTTGGGCAAATGGTGAGCGTGGGGGGGCATTCTCCCTCTGGTTACTTTAAACTGTTAAAAAGGGCAATAGTCCTTTTAATTTCCAATCGAAATAGCCCTTTTTGAAGCTTTTACGACAATACTTTCTATTAGACATTATATGACCCAGGGCATAAATTACAACCTTAGCCCTGAGGGCTGCGGGGGTTGTCATACTCAAGCGCATAATTTCTGGACCCTTCAAACTACGTTCAACAAAATGGCTATATCAAAATGGTGATCAGAAGTGTTTGAGGAAATGATGGGTATGGGAGGGGGGGCATTCGCTTTCCGATCGCTTTTGACTTTTAATAAGGGCGCTAGTCCTCTCACTTCCCAATGATAAAAACCTTATATGCCACCAGGGCATAATTTACAACCCTTGCCCTGAGGGTTATGGGGAGGTGTCATCCTCAAAGACCTAATTTTCAGAACTTGAAACTACGTTAAACAAAATGGCCATATCAAAATTTTGATGTAATGTGTTCGAGGAAATGGTGGGTGTAAGAGGGGGCTTTAGCTGTCCTTCAATAATTTTCGACTATTAAAAAGGGTACTAGCCCTTCTAATTTCAATTGAATGAGCCCTTTTTGTAGTTTCTACGACAACGCTTTCTATAAAAAACAAATATACCCAAGGGCATAACTTACAACCCTTACCCTGAGGGCTATGAGAGGGGGGGGGGGCTGTAATTGTCAAAGACCTAATTTTCATAACTTTCAACTACGTTAAAAAAATGGCTATATCAAAATTTTGATTGGATATGTTTGGGGAAATGATAGGCGTGAGAAGGAGGTTAGTTGTCCTCCAATCACTTTCAAATATTAAGAAGGGCACTAGCCCTTTCAATTTCTAATCGAATGAGCCCTTTTTCAAGTTTTTACGACAAAACTTTCAATAAAAACCTTATATACCGTCAGGGCATAACTTACAACCTCTGCCCTTAGGGCTCTGGGTGAGTGTCATCCTCTGAGACTTAATTTCCAGAACTGTCAACTACGATGAACAAAATGGCTATTTGAAAATTTTGATTCGATGTTTTTGGGGAAATGGTGAGCGTGAGAGGGGGGTTAGTTGCCCTTCAATCATTTTCGACTATTAAAAAGGGTACTAGTCCTTTTAATTTCAAATTGAATGAGCCCTTTTTGAATTTTTTACAACAACGCTTTCTTTAACAACCATTTATGCCCTTTGACATAACTTACACCCTTTACCCTGAAGGCTGTGGGGGGGGGGGTTGTAATCTTCAAAGACCTAATTTCTAAAACTTTCAATTACATTGAAAAAAATGGCAACAACAAAATTTTGATTGGATATCTTTGGGGAAATGGTGGGCTTGAGAGGGGGGCTAGTTAACCCCCAATCACTTTCAACTATTAGAAAGGGCACTAGCTCTCTCAGTTTCCAATTGAATGAGCCCCTTTCAAAGTTTCTATGACAACGCTATCTATAAGAACCTTAAATGCCCCCAAGGCATAACCTACAACCTTTGCCCTGGAGGATCTCGGGGATTTGTTATCCTCAAATACATAATATCCAGAACTTGAAACTACGTTGAACAAAATGGCCATCTCAAAACCCTGATTGAATATGTGTGGTGAAATGGAGGGCGTGAGAGGGAGGTTAGTTACTCTTCATTCACTTTCAACTATTAAAAAAGGCACTAGCCGTTTCAAGTTCCGATCAAATAAGCCCTTTTTGAAGTTTATACGACAAAACTTTATATAAAAACTACATATGCCCCCATAGCATAACTTACAACCCTTGCCCTGAGGGTTGTGGGGGGGGAGGCTTGTCATCCTCAAAGACCTAATTTCCAGAACTTTAAAGTACGTTGAACAAAATGAATATCTCAAAATTTTGATTGGATGTGTTTGGGCAAATGGTGGGCGTGAGAGGGGAGTTAACTGTTCTTCAATCACTTTCGACTATCAAAAAGGGTTTTAACCCTTTCAATTTCCAACCGAATGAGCCCATTTTGAACTTTCTACGACAACCCCTTCTATAAAAACCTCATATGCCCCCAGGGCATAACTTACAACCCTTGCCCTGAGGGCTGTGGGGGGTTGTCATCCTCAAACACCTAATCGAAAGAGACTTTCAACTACGTTGAAAAATATCTATCTCAAAATTTTGATTGAACGTGTTGGGGGAAATGGAGGGCGTGAGACGGGGATTAGTTGCCCTCCAAAAACTTTCTACTGTTGAAAAAGGCACTAGCCATTACAATCTCCAATTGAATAAGCCCTTTCTGAAGTTTCTACGATAACACTTTCTACAAAAACCTTATATGTCCCCAGGGCATAATTTATAACCCTTGCCCTGAGGGCTGTGAGGGGGGGGGGTTGTCATCATCTAAGACCTAATTTCCCAGACTTTCAACTATGTTGAACAAAATGACTATCTCAAAATTTTGATTGGATGTGTTTGGGGAAAAGGTGGGCGTGAGAGGATTACTTTCGACTATTAAAAAGAGCATTAGCCCTTTGAATTTCCAATCGAATGAGGCCTTTTTGAAGTTTCATACTTAAAGATCTAATTTCCAGAACTTCCAACTACATTGAACAAAATGGCTATCTGAAAATTTTGATTGGATGTGTTTGGCGGAATGGTGGGCGTGAGAGGGTGGTTAGTTACCCTCCATTCACTTTCGACTATTAAAAAGGACACTAGCCCTCTCAATTTCCAATTGAAGGAGCCCCTTTTGAAATTTTTACGATGCCCCCAGGGCATAGCTTACAACCTTTGCCCTGGGGGCTCTGGGGGGTTTGTCATCCTTAAATACATAATTTCCAGAACTTCCAACTACGTTGAACAAAATAACTATCTCTAAGCTTTGATTGAATGTGTTTGGGGAAATGATGGGCGTGAGAGGGGGGTTAGTTTCCCTTCAATCGCTTTCGACTATTAAAAGGGCACTAGCCCTTTCAATTTTAAATTGAATAAGCCCTTTTTGAAGTTTTTACACCATCACTTTCTACAAAACTCTTATATACCCCTAGGGCATAGCTTACAACCCTTGCCCTGAGTTTTGTGGGGGGGAGGGTTTGTCATCCTTAAAGACTTAATTTCCAAAACTTTCAACTACGTTGAATAAAATGGCTATCTAAAAATTTTGATTGGATGTGTTTGGGGAAAAGATGGGCGGGAGAGGGGGGTTAGTTGCCCTCAAATCACTTTCAACTATTAAAAAGGGCACTAGACCTTTGAATTTTCAATCGAATGAGCCTTTTTTAAAGTTTCTACGACAACTCGTTCTATAAAAACCTTATATGCCCCCAGGGCATAACTTACAACCCAAGCCCTTAGGGCTGTGGGGGAGTGCCTTCCTCAAAAACATATTCCCATCTGGTAATTAACTACGCCGAACGAAACGGCTATCTCAAAATTTTGATTGGATGTGTTTGGGGAAAAGGTGGGTGTGATAGGAGGGTTAGTTGCCCTCAAATCACTTTCGACTTTTATAAAGGGCACTAGCCCTTTGAATTTCCAATCGAATGAGCCCCTTTTTAAGTTTCTACGACGAAGATTTCAATAAAAACTTATATGCCCCCAGGGCATAACCTATAACCCTTGCCCTTGCGACTGTGGGGGGGGGGGAGTGTTCTGCTCAAAGACATAGTTTCCATAACTTTAAACTTTTTTGGAGGTATAGGCGATCTCAAAATTTTGATTGAAGGTTTTTGGGGAAATGGTGGGCGTGGAATGGGTATTAGTTGCCTTCCAATCACTTTCGACTATTAAAAAGGGCACTAGCCATTTCAATTTCCACTCAAATCACCCTTTTTGAAGTTTCTACGACAACTTGTTCTATAAAAACCTTATATGTCCCCAGGGCATAACTTACAACCCTTGCCTTGAGGGCTGTGGGGGGGTTGTCATCCTCAAAGACCTAATTTCCAGAATTTTCAACTATATTTAAAAAATGGCTATCTAAAAATTTTGATTGTATGTGTTCGGGGAAATTGTGGGTGTTGAAGGGGGGCTAGTTCCCCTCCAATCACCTTCAATTATAAAAAAGGGTATTAGCCCTTTGACTTTCCAATCAAAACAGCCTTTTTTGAAGTTTCTACGACAACGCTTTCTTTAAAAAACCTTATATGACCCCAGGGCATAACTTACAACCCTTTCCCTAAAAGTTGTGGGGGAGTGTCCTCCTCAAAAACATATTTTCTAGCTGGAAATCAACTATCCTGAACAAAATGGCTATCTCAAAATTTTGATTGGATGTGCAACGGGAAATGGTGGGCGTGGAAGAGGTTTTAGTTGTCTTCCAATCACTTTCGAGCATTAAAAAGGGCAGTAGCCACTCCAATTTTTAATTGAATGAGCCCTTTTCAAAGTTTCTATGGCAACTTCTTCGATACGAAGTGCCCTGGTATGGAAAAAAAAAAAAAAAAAAATAATAATACATTGGCCAACATTGTTCTTTACTTAGGCAGCGCGATTGCGCTGCCTATGATCCTTCGTTTGAAAATTATATTAGGAACAAAGCAAACTCTTTGGCCACAGCGCTTTAAGATTACAGTTTTATAGTTTTTTTAAATAAAAAAAACAGGTTTCATCAATTGTAAGGAAAGAACATAGATCAAAATTAAAACGAACATAAATTATTACTTATATGAGGGGGGTTGCTCTTCCTCAACACTTCGCTCTTTATGATAAAATATTTTAGTAATTTCGTTTTGTTGCTAGTACTTTTCTGGTCGCTTTAAGTTTTAATGTTGCTCCTTACTTTCAGTTGAAAAAACTTGTTTTTTTATTTAATTTCTGTTCGTTTTTTAAATAATGCCAGGAAATCCTGCTATACCTCCACGGAAAAATACCTCCTTCCAGAGGAATTATTCTCTAGGCAATCCTACCCTTAACATCTCCACTCGTAAAATTGAGTCGGTAAAGAGAAAGCAAGACATAAGGCGAATTTAATATAGCAATTCTTGCCAATTCCCCCAGTGTAAAATTTCCCCTGAAAAAATTCACTACCTGGAACTTCCCACAACATGGAAAATCCCACCAGCAGAAAATTCACCCCCCCACCCTAAAGATGTATTCATACTTCCCATTAAAAATAGTACACGTAAACGATAGGCAAATTTTATAACCTAAAGACCTTTTTCCAGGGGCTTTGGGGGTCATGTCAACTCCAAAGGCATGGTTATTGGGCCTTTCAACTTTGCTAAACAAATTAGCTATTTCAAGAGATTTGTCAGACGATTCTGAGGAAAAAGGGCTTGGGAGGGGGTCTAGTTACCCTCCAATTTTTGGTTCACTTAAAAATACTTTTAATTTCCGTTCGAATGAGCCCTCCCTCGATATTCTAGTACCACTGGGTCGATACGATCACCCCTGGGTCACCTACGACTTTTAGGGGTTGTTTCACCCTTTTTTGAAAATCAGTCAAATTTTCTCAGGCTCGTAACCTTTAATGGGCAAGACTAAGCTTAGTCAAACTTATATATTTGAAATCAACATAAAAATCCAATTCTTTTGATATATCTATTCGTATCAAAATTTCGTTTTTTGAAGCTTCGGTTACTATTGAGCCGGGTCTTTCCTTACTTACGGTTCGTTACCACAAACTGTTTGATCTAACCACCTGGTATGACATCCTCTTTCAAATTAACTTGGCCAGTAAGATGCTGCAATCAAAGGTGATTCCTTTGAACGTCCCTCGAGCTTTAGACACGTTGAAATTCGTTTCAGAGTTTTTAGTCAACTTTTGTGAGAATGGGCTTGAATCTAGTTTGTTGAAAGCAAAAAAGTTAACTGAGCAACTGAAAGTGGTTGTGAGATTTAGAACCACAAAACTCAGGAGGAAGAAGAAACATTTTGACTGGGAGGGTAGAGACGAATATCTTACTGACTCCCAAGAAAAATTTAAAGTTGAATTGTTCTTATCATTAGTCGATACTGCCTACTCAGCCATGGAAGAAAGGTTTGAGCAGTTGAAGGCCAAGACTTTAAAATTTGAATTTCTCTTCAACCTATATTGTTAGATAAACTGCCCGATCCACAAAAGCTTTTCATCAAATGCAAACAAATTGAAAAGCTATTGTCAAATGGGAACAAGGTGACAATAGTGGGGACAAATTTTACGACGAGCTAGTTTCTCCAGAAGCTTTCATTGGTCCATTTAACATAATAGCGGTTTAAAGTACAAGAAAGAGTACTGAACCTATCAAGTTAATCAATAATAAATCAAACTAAGAGACATCAATTTAATGTTCAGAAAGCTGCAAAAATGCACAAAAACTGTGTTTTTAGACCTTTAATTTCTACTTTTATGCCCAAGACCCCCCCCCCCGGAGGGGCATAAAATGTGGGCCTTGTACACTTGCAATTTTCACCTGGGGCTGGTCCTGATTCTAAGAAACATTACTCACTATTTAACACAGCTTGATGTCTCTTATTACATAATTGTATGGATGCTTCTTCCCTGAAACTAGATCTAAGACTAGTGAAAAGCGAGAAATCTCATTCAAGAAATTAATTGTTCGGTAACTAAACTGCTGTTGATTCAGAAACACATTGTATTCTTTGAAGGGGCTGTTTTACTTTTTGTTAGATTACATTGATTTATCCCAGGCCCTTCGTGTTCTTGCACATTTTGTTTCAGATCAGTCTGAATGTCAACTTTTTAAGAATGTCAACCCTGTTTGCACAAGGTTAGAATTCAACACTGAACACTGAATACGCGTCATATTGCTTGGAGTATGTTGCGTGTAGATTATATCTCTAAAAAATACTTTAATTTGTTGGTTTCTATTTGATTTTTTTCCACTTTGGGTAAGTGCGTCAAGAATAGGCAGGATATATGCTTGTCACTTCTATTATGAACCTACTTAAATCGACTACTAAATGATTATTTGGGCGAAAAGTCGTCATTTTTGACTTCAAATCTTTATCTTTTAGAATCAGATGATCCGGTGCCAAAATCAAATGCTTTTGACATTAAATATGTTTTTGTCCCAAACATGGCGTATACATTGCTGCAAGTGCGGAATCCGAGCCGTAGCGAATAGCCTCTACTATTTTAAATCCTAGTTAAGACGATACCCAGGATTGCCGTTGGATACGAAAATAAATACACTGAAAACATTTGAAAATGCATTTTGGCAAAAGGCTTATGTAAAATCTTTTGGCTGGTTTCGCAAAAATCAGCAGATTTTGAAATTTAAGCTAGGAAATTTTATTTTTTATTCAAATGGGAATACCAATTTAACTCAAAAACCCCACACAAAACACAGGAAAAAACAATACTACAAAATTTTGTCACGCAAAAAAAAAATCAATACAGAAAGCATTTTGTTATGATCTTTTCCAGTCCCATTCGAGGAAAACGCCCACTTTTACACTTAAATAGCCTACAAATTTATAAGCGCAACCAATGAAAACATTCAATTTTTATCAATAAAGCAATAGCTGTAGACGGGCTATCATACTCAAAACAGGTACCAACTTCAAGGGATGGGTACCATAATTACCTTCAAGATATACTTTGCTTTGTGCAGAACAAGCCTTTTACTTTCAGTTCATTTGGGTGAGATTAAAATAAAATGTCCCATTTTCTGTTGAGATTAATAGTAATACAAAGAACAAAAGTTAAAACACAACAAAGGTTAAATTCAAGGTGAGAACTGAACCTATGAATCGGTTAGAAAAAGAGCTAACCAAACCAAACAGTACGTAAAAAAACTGAATTTTTAATTAGTTTATTTCCAATTTACAACATTTCAAATAAAAATCATCTAGACAGCAGATTTGAGCGCAGCTGTGTATCTCTTGATTTTAGTTCCAATGCTCATGTCAACGAAACGATCTCCAATGGACACAACAAGTCCACCTATTATGGCTGGGTCAGTTTTCATGGTCAACTTAATATTTTGACCTGGCTTCAGGAAGCCCTTCAGAGCCACTTCCAAATCTTTGCGCGCAGCTTCATCAAGAGGCTGAAATATTTAAAGAAATATTTCAATAAAACCTGTTCTTCTTGTGTTTATAAATAAAATAATTGCACTTACTCTCGGGGGGGGGGGGGCTATAAATTAATATTAGCCTACGTTTAGAGAGCATACTCCTTTTTTAGTGAAAACAATGTAGCACATATAGAAATTATAGTGGTCATGTTTTGAACTGCGCCGTTTTCTTAAAACAGTATACATTCAATCCTCTATTTCCACGTTGGAATTAACCAATTTCTCGATAGCCTACTTAGTTAGCGCACCATGAGCCATTTTTTTTACAAAGTCATAAAACTCACTATAATCCGAGCAATGTTTTTGCCGGTAACGGAATATTAAAGCAATCCAATATTGTTGTTATTCTTTCCTGAAAAAAAAATTATCTGTTGAGTTCCATCATTTTAAAAAATACACAATATAGAGGTACATTCAAAAAATTTGTCCTGCAATACGAACAATAAACGAATTCTGACGGGATAAATGGAAAGACAGAGTTTATTTTCAACAGGGAAATATTATTTTTTCCAAGTTTATCATTACGTAATTTCACTACATAGTTTATTATCTGCATAAGTTCAATTTAAGTGACAGTTTTTTTTATTCACCTTATGAACATTTCATTGGAAACTAGGATCTTCCTAAAAGGGCTGAAGGCAACAACGGACATTCTCGTCTCCAAAAGTGGATGCAGATTGGAATTAACTAGCTAGGGACGTATTTTAGTTCTTTTGTTGTCCTCTAAGACACTTGAAAAAGTCCCTCATTGCCGTCAATATAATCATCTAACAAAATACGGATGGCTAAGTTATACTCACTTTGGTTTTCGCAAATGCCATTCGATAACCCATTCAGTTTGGCACCTTTGAGGGTTTTGATATTGGTAAAAGACTCTTACATTTTTTTTGTGGATTTTAAGAAGGCATTTGATACAGTTGATTTTAATATCAAACAGTGCGTGGTGACGAACTATAAGTAAGGAGTGACTTGGCTCAATAATAAACATAATCTAAAAAAGGGAATTTGGTACCAATAGATACATCAAAAGAATCAGATTTTTATGCTGATTTCAAAAATATAAGTTTTATCAAGTTTAGTCTAAGTTATACGCCTACCCATAAAAAGTTATGCGCCTGAGAAATTTTGCCTTATTTTCAGAAAAAGGGGCAAACACCCACTAAGTCATAGAATCTAAATGTAAATCACGCCATCAGATTCAGTGTATCAGAGAATACTACTGCTGAGGTGCCAAACTCCTATCTGCAAGAATGTAGAATTTTGTATTTTTGTCAGAAGAAAGATCACGGATGCGTGTTTGTTATTTGTTTTTTTCCAGGGGTGATCGTATCGACCCAGTGGTCCTAAAATAAGGTGAGAGGGATCATTAGAACTGAAATTAAAAGTTCTAGTGCCATTTTTAAGTGACAAAAAAATGGAAGGTAGCTCAGCCCCTTCCCACGCTTATTTTCTCCCAAAGTTAACCAATCAAAATTTTGAGATAGTCCTTTCCTCTAGCATTGTCAAAAATAGAATAACTATGTCTTTGAGGATGATGAATCCCCCACCCCCCCAGTCCCCGGGGGAAGGGGTATACAGACGTTTTAGGGGGAATTTTTGATGGTAGTGGGGAGGGGGCGACGGATCGGGGGTCACGTGGGAGGTTCTTTCCACGGAGGAAGTCTTCATGGGGGAAGGGACATTGCTATGAAGGGGGCACCGGATTTCCCAGCATTATTAAAAAAACGATCAGAAATTAAATAAATTAAAAAAAAGAACAAGTTTTCAACTGAAAAATTTAAAACGAACAGAATATATAACGTATGTGATTGGGTTCGCCCCCTAGTCAATACCTCGCTCTTTACGCCAAAGTTTTTTAGTACTTTCATAAGAGCTAATTATTCTAATAAACGGCCTTTGTGATTAAGTGGTCCTTCTTAAAGAATTGGAAAAAAAATTTGAAATTTAGCGTAATGAGCAAGGTATTGACTAGGAGGGCGAACCCTCAAAATATACGTAAAAAAATATACGAAATAGAAGTTCGTTACGTAAGTTAATTCATAGGTTAAGTACATTTATTACTAATCAAAACCTTTATCAATTTATAAACGCTCAGAAATTAAATAATAAAAAAACAAGTTTTTTTAACTGAAAGTAAGGAGCGAGATTAAAACTTAAAACAAACAGAAATTATTCCGTATATGAAAGGGCTGTCCCCTCCTCAACGCCTCGGTCTTTACGCTAAAGTGTTTTATTGTTTAAAAAAATAGAGTTGTGAAAAAGAGTCAAACTTTAGCGTAAACAGCGAGGGATTAAATTTAATTTTAGCATTAAGATTAGAATTTCTAGTAATTAAACGTCAATGTTTAAATTAGTTTCCGTCTTTTTTAGTTTGCGTGAATTTTGAACGAGCACAAATTTTACAGAATAAAGTTACAAATTCCGTGCTTTAGCAAGCTAAAAGTACTGAAAGTAGATAAACTCTGGGATTAAAAGGCTCCTGTGTTTCTTTGCCATGTCTTGTTTCCTTAACTTTAGCGTAAAGAGCGAGGCATTGAGAAGGGGACAGCCCCTTTCATATATGGAATAATTTCTGGTCGTTTTAAGTTTTAATGTCGCTCCTTACTTTCAGTTAAAAAAACTTTTTTTTATTATTTAGTTTCTGAACGTTTTTAAATGGATAAAGGTTTTGATTAGTAATAAATATACTTAACCTATGAATTAACTTACGTAACGAACTTCTATTTCGTATATTTTTATTACGTACATTTTGGGGATTCGCCCCCCCCCAGTCAATACCTTGCTCATTACGCTAAATTTCAAATTTTTCCGTGCTTTAACAAGCTAAAAGTACTGAAAGTAGATAAACTCTGGGATTACCAGGCTCCTGTGTTTCTTTGCCATGTCTTGTTTCCTTAACTTTAGCGTAAAGAGCGAGGCATTGAGAAGGGGACAGCCCCTTTCATATATGGAATAATTTCTGGTCGTTTTAAGTTTTAATGTCGCTCCATACTTTCAGTTAAAAAAACTTTTTTTTATTATTTAATTTCTGAACGTTTTTAAATTGATAAAGGTTTTGATTATTAATAAATATACTTAACCTATGAATTAACTTACGTAACGAACTTCTATTTCGTATATTTTTATTACGTATATTTTGAGGGTTCGCCCCCCCCAGTCAATACCTTGCTCATTACGCTAAATTTCAAATTTTTCCGTGCTTTAACAAGCTAAAAGTACTGAAAGTAGATAAACTCTGGGATTACCAGGCTCCTGTGTTTCTTTGCCATGTCTTGTTTCCTTAACTTTAGCGTAAAGAGCGAGGCATTGAGAAGGGGACAGCCCTTTTCATATATGGAATAATTTCTGGTCGTTTTAAGTTTTAATGTCACCCCTTACTTTCAGTTACAAAAACTTGTTTGTTTTTATAATTTAATTTCTGAACGTTAAAAAAAAAATTGTTTGTTTACTAAAATTTTAGTACTAAGATTGGACTTTCTAGTAATTAAAGTCAATGTTTAAATTAGTTTCCGTCTTTAAATTAGTTTGCGTGAATTTTGAACGAGCACAAATTTTACAGAATAAAGTTACAAATTCCGTGCTTTAGCAAGCTAAAAGTACTGAAAGTAGATAAACTCTGGGATTACCAGGCTCCTGTGTCTTTTTGCCACGTCTTAACGAGTTGTTTCCTTAAGCGTTTTCAGATTATTTTCGATTTAACAGTTCTCTGCCTGAATATTTACAAGAATGCCAGTAACTTGTTGACAAAATATAAGAGGGGATATAGGTCAGTTTTTAACTTTAAAAAACTTGAGACAGGGTCTGTGAAATTCTCTTCCAAATGTTCTTAAAGAGGCAGGGCACCAGTAGTTCCTTCAGAAAGAATAAGTTGTTTTTTGTTGGAGGGGAAACCATTAATATTATAGAAAATATTTAGAGTAAATTGTAAAAAATATTTTGCTAAAAAAAAAAAAAAAATGCAACGTCTTTTTGAAGGTAAAGTAAAAAAATAAATTAATAAAGGTAGTCAAAATAAGGCTATTTGAAGATATTCATTTTGGACACATTTCATACTCTCTTTATATTTATGTATCTTTGACCTTTTAGGAATCATATTATAACCTAAAAGGTCAACAACATAATAGCTGCAATAACATAATAGCAGCATCGCCCCCGCCTTTCAAACTGGCTTAAGAAGCAACACCTTGGTCCCAGGTCAAATCTGGCTTTAAAAATTAATATTATAGAAATCATAGCAGCTTATTAATGTGAAGTTTGTTTATTTCGAACTGAGTAAATTGTAAGAAAATTTTGCTAAAAAAACAAACATTTGCTATGTCCATTAATAATACGTGAAATCCGAAAGAATCTTAAAGGTAAAGTAAAAAAGTAAATTAGTAAAGGTGTTAACATAACGCTATTTGAAGATATTTATTTTGGACACATTCCATACTCTCTTTATATCCATGTATTTTTGACCTTTTAGGAATCATAATATACTGAATATAATAAAAGCTGCACCCCCCCCCCCCCCGAAACTTCAAACTGGCTTATCAAGACACAACGCCTTGACCTCAAATAAGGAGAATGACATTTTGTAAGTAGAAAAGTACTCGAAGAAACACTACCAACGCTGGGCTGATATAGCTACATTTTTCACCCTACAAAGTGACTCTAGAAAAATGAATGCACAGCCAATAACAGATGCACGATAGAGTAGATGGTAGGAGAAAAGTAATGATGAGAGGATTGCTATTGACAAATACAATTATTTATGTCTGTTATAAGTTAAATATTCTGATTAGTCTGTGGGGATTAAAAAAAAATTCTCGATTCAATCCGATTTTCAACGGTAAATCTATATTTCAAGTAAGAAGATATTAATTTAAACAGAGAGCCAATATTCGTTTTTTCCTCTTAATCCGTCTTTGGAGCTCAATTTTTTCTATTCTAACGCCAAAGGACTTTCAGTAATCCGAAATAGTGGGTCATTAGTTACAAAAATACTAGTTCACCAAAATCGCTTAGAGTAAAAAAATACATTGAAGCAATCCGAAATAGTGGGTCATTCGTTGCAAAAATACTAGTTCACCAAAATCGCTTAGAGTAAAAAAAAAACACAATCCAATCACATCTCGTCCGATTCATCTCATCTACATCTACGACTTCAACATACCTGGTGAAGCATTACAATACACTGACAAGCAACAATAAAAGGAATTGAACCACACGCAAAAAGACAGTTCTTGAACGAGAAAGAAGCCAGGTGAACCCATGGATTCCCGTTGTCTAGGTCAAACTTTGTTATTTGATACCCCTAATTAGTTCTATGTCACCAGCAATATTTTGAAGACAGGTCAAATGTATTTATTAAATATGCAACTGTGACCAAACTTATTTATTAGTAAGAAAAGGAAGTTTCAAATCGTGTAAATGTTGCTAGTAGTGTAGGAAGCAAGTTGTATTGAACAAATTTAGAATTTTTTTCATTATTTATCCAGAATCAACCATTTCAATACTTATAATTAAATATAGGCTAGAAATATCTGTATTTTCAATATATCCCCCCCCCCTCATTCACTTTGTTTTAACATCAAAAAAGAAAAAGACAAAAGAAAGAAGACGAAGACAAAGAAAAGATGAAAGAGGAAAAAACCTTAGCAGATGTAACTTCACAGATAACTTCTCCTCTATGGGCGGCCATGATAGTCTTGAAAGCATTAATGACACCATCAACCATCTTCAGCCGATTATTTTCAGTCAACAAATCTAATAAATAAAAAACACATTATGTGTATCTTTTCACAAAAAAAACAACCTTTTAAAGGGTTTTACAAAAAAAGAGAGATTGAGTTCGTCTTTAAAGGGATGTCCATCACAAGCGGTAGCAGCAAGAGTGTTCTTTTCAAGAAGTAGTTAGCATTATTTAATTAAAACGTGAAACGCCAATGAAGAAATTTTTTTGAACCTCATCCAGATTGAATTTGCAATTTCTTGGCTTATAATTATTCAAGGACTGGCCATTACCAAAGGGCTTCGCCGGCAAACACCTTTTTGAAGCAGGCAGGGATATTCCCTCTAGATATTTACAGGATTTATAAATTTGTATACGTGTTAAAAATTTTTTTTTTTCTAAAAAGAAGGCAAAAGTATAACATTTTGTGGTCTTCTAAAAATAAACATATTTCCAAACATAGGGTAAGAAACCCACAGGATTGGCTCTCCCTCGAGGGAAAATATTTGTGGTTCTGGGAGCGGCAACGTCTTTTTCAGACCCTCATAACAGACAAAATAGCATAGTTACCCATATAAAATCAGATCACGCATTCGTGACAGGAGCAGCGAAAACAACTGCAGTGCGAGATTGAAATATTATTTACCCCATTAAAGACGTCGTACATGCATTTTTGGCAAGAGATACCAAAATGCTTCTCAAAAGAAAACAAAGCTAGCCGGAACTCCTACTTTTTAGTCAGTATATGGTAACTTTTTTTTTTATTTAAAGCTGATACGTATTTTTCAGTGAGTCAATTCAAGCATTTTAATACGGCCCGTGAAACATTGCATTCCATGAACTTACGACAAAACAGGAAATCCGAGCAAATACAAAAACTTCCACTATCGCGCAAAACATCAACTACAGGAATACAGTACAAATCATTTTTATCTATTTATCACCAGAATTTTAAGGAAAAGTATTAATATAAGAAGCTTCAAATAAAATCCTTTTAGAAATACCATAAAACAAACAGAAACACAAAATTTCAAAGACGAACGAATACTGTGCGAATCAACACCAAATTTACTTATATCTAAGCTTTTTTTAGGAAAGTTATGGGCATTTTAAATCGAAAAGGTTAATCAAAGTTTCTAACACTAAAAGCCCCCCTAATCAGTAGTAAGTCCAGGGAGGGAGGTAACCCCCTGGCTTGGGTGCAGTTTCTACATACACAATATAAATGTTTCATAAGAGAAAAAACCATAACAATTCTAGTCCCATCGCCTTCCAGTCTTCCTAAAATCCAGATACACTATTGACTCTAAGCCTGGCTGATAAGTGACTAGAATGTTTAATAAAGACAACAAAAGAAAAAGAAAAGTAATGTCCTAAATACATAAATTGCACTCTATGTTTTCACAAAATCCACTAATTTAAAGGTTTATTTGACAATAAGGATTCTGATTTACGTCGTAGAGACAAATGCGTATACTCCAAAGTAACCCAGAGGTCAAAGAAAGGAGGTACTAAAAGTATAACAAATATTCTTTTTTTAGACTATGGATGTGAAAAGACTTTTAGCGAAAAATTTCCACTAAAACATATGAAAATAATAAAATGTCCATTAAACTATAGTAAAAGACAATAGAATATAAATAAGGTACTAGCTGAACCTATTCAGAAGTAAATTCGACAAGTCGTTAAAACAAATATCACAGACAAATCTGAAAGAAGAGTCATTACTAATTTTTCATTTTAATCCCCTAGCAGCCTAATGGAAAAGACATTTCTTTATTTTTTGGTGCTTACTTATCTCTTTGAGCATGGAGAATACTAGTAAGCGAATTCCACAAAATATCTACTCAAATTAGATAGTCAATAAAAATTGTTTATAGTAAAATGGCAAAACAATTTTTGTCATTAATCCTTCCTTTTAGAGAGTATCATCTCTAAAATAGAGAGAGTCAATAGAGAGTTGAGAGCAAATCAACTGCAGAAATACCGAAAACAGATTTCCCAAAATTTGCTTCTTAAAGACGCAGTTTTCAAACAGTTCGTGATAACGAACTGTAAGTAAGGAGCGATGCGGCTCATTAGTAGCCAAAACTCTAAGAAACAGAGTCTTGGAAACAAAGGATATATCAAGGGTATCGAATTTTGATGCGTATTCAGAATATATAAAATTCATCAAGTTCAATGTTACCCATCAAAAGTTACAAGCCTGAGAAAATTAACCAATTTTTGAAAAAGGGGAGAAACACCTCCCAAAAATCAAGTGATTTTAAAGAAAATCACACCGTCAGATTCAGCATATCAGAGAAACATATTGTTGAAGTTTCAAGCTCCTATATACCACTATGTGGAATATTGCATTTTTTGCAAGAAGCAAGATCATGGATACACGTTTATTTTTTTTTCTCAGGGGTTATCGTGTTGAAACAACTATCCCAGAAGATCGAAAAGGGGCTCATTTGATCGGATATCAAAAGTTCCTCTGCCCCTTCTAGGTGACCAAAAATATTGGACGGCTAGTCCCCCTCCCACACCCATTTTCCCCCAGAGTCTTCTGATCGAAATTTTAAGATAGCCACTTTGTTCAGCATAGCCGAAAGATCTCATAGCTATGGCTTTGAGGATGACTTGACCCCCCCCCCCCCCCAAGCCCCCGATGTAAGGGATACAAACTATGAACTTAGCCCATAGTTAACATGTAGTATTGGCTATTGGGAAGTACACAGATACTTTCCGGGAGGGGGGTTACGTGGGAGGATCTTTTCACGGAGGAATTTTTTTGTAGGCGAAGGGATTTTTCATGGAGGTGAAGCTTGATTTCTCGGCATTGTTCAAAAACGATGAGGAATTAAATAAAAAAAAACAAGTTTTTTCAACTTAAAGTAAGGAACAACATTAAAATGAATAGAAATGATTACGAATATGAGAGAGTTGCACACTCCTCAATACCTTGGTTTTTATGCAAAAGTTTTTTTTTTAGAACTTTTAAAAAGCTTGTTATTCTAATTAAACAGCTCTTGGGTTTATGAGTCACTCGTAAATAATAGGAACAAAAAGTCAAGCCTTAGCTTAAAGAGAGAGGCATTGAGGAGGGGACAACCACCCTAATATTCGTAATCATTTCTGTTCATTTTTTAATGTTGCTCCTTACTTTTAGTTGAAAAAATTAGTTTTTTTTATTAATTCAGGTGATAGAGCAGCTCAAGATTTTGTATTGAAAACTTCCCATTGAAAGTTTAACAAAGGACTTTATTATTTAGTGTCCTACCTAAAATGTAGAGCAATTTAAGCAGGATTCAAAAATCCAACGTAAGTCCCATAATCCCCAAAAATCTCTTTGAGCCCCTCCTCCAAAAAACAAAAAACAAAATACTACCCTTCTCCCCATTAAAAGACACTGACTTTGCCTACCTACAGAAACGAAGAGAATACATGGTGTTCGCAAGTTAAAACAATGCCATATATATTACATAAGGGGTTACCTAGAAAATTGGAGGTCAAATCTACAGCTTTTTGTTCTTTTAACATTGAAGATATGGCATCTTTCTTCAATTGACGGTTCAAAGTTGGATTCTTAAGGAGTTCACCAAGTCGAGGAAATTTCTTCAAGGATGCCTAAGACCCAACAAAAAGCATTAGAAAAATCAAAAAATTTCAACAACCATTGAAAACATGATAGTAATTAAAAAGCATGGAATGTAAACAAACAAACAAAAGCGAAAGAAAGAGGATATTTAGAGTAACGGAAGAACGAAAAAAATGGAAGAAATTGGTGATTTTCCCCAACCATTGTGAAAAAGAAAAGTACAATAATGAAAATATGCCTTTGTAATTCAGCACAACTGACAAAACCAGTAATAATGAGTTACCTAAGAAATAATAGCCAAACTTGGTATTTTTCTTAATTAAACTTTATGTTTCGGGTTTTTCCAGAAACAAGTGACCCTTGTTTTAAAACAAAAAACTTTGAATTAGGACTTTTTATTTAACAACTGGAAAATATAGGACTTCAAATCCCTTTCAAAATATAATATAATAATCTGCCTCCTTCCAATGGATTGCAAGTTATAAACTGCTAAAAAATATGTTCTGACCCCTAACTATTTATTGTGGAATTTTTCAGAGAATGTTGCTTGGACCACTTTTATTTCTCTTCATGGTTGTTAACCTCAAAAAATTGGCTCAAAAGCCAAAAGAAACCTGTGGACATCTTGTCGATTCTTTAAATTTGCAATAAGATTATTAAAAGACAGCCCCCTGAAATCCTTACCCACTGTGCTGATGAAGCCATCACTAAACCAGCCATCACTAAACCCGAAACTGAACACTTCGGAATCAAAAACCTAACCTCCTGATATTTTTGCCCCACTTTTCTAATTACATCAAATCTACATTATGAGTTACATTATATGCCTTTTTGTTACTATCACCTATTATCTAAAGTGTTAACAAGTTAATACATCACTTTCTATGCTCAAAATTTTCAATGAATTCAAGTTCTCTTAGATCCTTTCTCTACAACTGCATCTGTCTTTTGTCAAGCCACAATTGGCTTAGTCTGGCATCCCCACCACCCAAAAGAACTTAGCAATAAAATTGAATCTATTCAAAAGCTCCATCTCAGAAGAATATATAAAGAGACTAATATTCCATTCCCCTTGTGAAGTACAAGCCTTGCTACCCTGAAAGATTAAATGAATAGCACTTGTCTGTATTTTTCCGAGTTCGCCATCACTAATATCAAGTCATCTTCCTAGCCTTCACAGTCCTAACAGCCACCTCCCCCCTTTCCCCCACTTGAATATTAAATGAGTCATCAATCTGTGCCTGCTCTGAAGATTACAGGGTAACTTCATTCTCTAGTTCATAAAATGCCTCAACAAATAGATTGTCTTTTATTCCACCCTCCATTGTATTTTTATTTTTCAGGTATGCATTCACTCTTCCCTTTTTTGTTGTTGGAATTCATGCAGTTTTCTAATTAACAAAAATATACAGTGGTAAGAGATAGAGAACACATCCACCACTTAATTAGGTATATATATATATATATATATATATATATATATATATATATATATATATATATATATATATATATATTTAACTATAGTGCATTTTTGGCTTAGCTCCTATTGAATCCATATGTTTTTGGATTTTTGACTAAATGAATAGCTCTGAGCTGGCAATTTTTTTTTTCAAGAAGTGATGTCAATTAGGGGAGCATTTGTCCCCTAGACTTTGATTGGACAATACCTTTTTGGGGGTATTTTCATTAAAAAATCCTTTGTTTTTGGTAATTTCATTAAAAATGTTAAAAAAAAACACAATTTAAGTTTGCTTAGATTTTGGAAAAATGTTTTTTCGCACCGAATTTTCGTAAATCAACACCACTGCCTATAAGTATAAAATCAGCAGAGTATGAACACATATAAAAACCAACATGAAAAGTTTATTTTACATTAAGCTGAGTTAGATCCTTTTCAACAGCTTCAAGCTTTTTCTGTTTAACAGCAGCTGAATACAAAGCTGTTGCATATCTGCCTTCAATACCAAAAACTTGAATAGGAGCCTTCACAAGCTGATTAGCTGCTGATGTGGTCGAAAATTGTCTAGCAGCCTAAAATAATAATAAAATAATAATGATTGTATGGGAAAACTATTAAGTCATGTAAAAAATTTAAAGCAATAAACAAAGTAAAATAAAAAGGAGGCTTTATTAAACAGCAATCAGCTTATACAACACAATATAAAATATTGTGCAGAATTGTTAAATTAGTTGAACTGATGCCAAACTAAACAAATAATGATTATCACACATATAGAGGAAGCACCTTGAGACACAAGACACAAATTACATTTTTAACTTAGTTCTTTAAAAAGTTAAGATTTTTTTACAGCTTTAACTCCAGTCCACTGAATTCCAAATCAGGACCAAGGTGTCAAATCAAGAAATAGAACCTTGGAGTCGGAAAGAAATCAACAATAAAATAAGCACTATAAAAGCTAGAGGAAGGATAATCATGGCAAGATCACAAATAGTCAAATAGATCATCAAACTACTTGGGCAAATTTTCACTTATAATAAGACAGCAAGAAGATACAATTAAAATCTCATAAAGCTGTGAGAGATTAAATTAGATATCTGATTAAGACCACTGGAAGAATATGAAATAAAAAAAGAAATAATTTTCAATAGCTCTACAACAGAGCATTACAAAATGTAACATAATACCCATACATACATACAGTTAGAAAGCACAAATTTAAGATAGAATATGCAATTTTCATGAAATATTACATGAAAACACTAATTAAAACCAGATATTGATCCAATATTATGAGAAACTTTAAAAAATAAAGTATTTATCTATTTTTCAAAAGCAAGATTCTCATTCAAAATACAACAAAAATACTAGAATTGTTTTGAATTCAAACCAACCCAGGAATAGAATCAGAGGCGCAGCTAAGGGAGGGGGACTCCCCCTCCCCAAATTTTTAAGGCATTGGCATCCAGTGCTGATACCTTGGAACTTTGGGCATCTTTTGTGTCTTAATTTAGCTTATGTGTCCATATTTGTCAGCACACTAGACAATTGTGTTGGCATATTCTTTATACCCCCCAACCCCCAAAAAACACCTCAAAGCCCTAGCTTTACCTCTGAATAAAGGCATTTGAATTGGTTCCAAAAGAATATATAGTATGACACACCATTTTCTTGCAAAAATTTGCACAATAAGCCCAAGGACTCAGTTAACTTTAGCTACCTGTGTTCCCATCTGGCTATGTAATTTCAGCTCATTATCAATTATAACTCCTAAGTCATTCTCTTACCTTAAATTGTATTATCCAGCGAAACAAGAATTAAATCCTGTAGAATCGCTGGTTAGTGATGATGATGGCTGGACGTCTCAATGGCATCCCACTCAGTTTGCCACTGCTTCAATGACCATATTCTATCAATGGCTCTTTTAAAGGCAGCAGTACTGGGGGTGGTGACCACTTCTTGGGTGAGCAAATTCCACAAACTCACTATTCTATTAGTGAAGAAGTTATTGCGCAGTCTAGTGGCAGCTCTCTTCTGATATAGTTCTTGACAGTGCAGCCTAGTTCTGGCAGATTGATCAAGTTGAAATGGCTTATTTAACAGAGAGTTAGAATTCAGGAGCTTATATATCATAATAATATCATCCCTTTTATGCCTACAGACAAGAGTGGGGAGATTCAGTCTCTGCAGACTGGATGAATAGTTTAAACATTTACATCTGTCAATTGATTTTGTAGCCAATCTCTGAACTGATTCTAACTTCTGTTGGTCACCTCTGTTAAGGTAACTAGCAACACACATGCCAAACTCTGAATTAGGCCTGACCAATGCCTTATATAATTTACTCATTACCATAGATGACCTACTATTGATTGTTATTTTTATAATATCAAGGGTTCGAAGCGCTTTGGTTACAACTGTCTGTGTTTATAAAGTGCATTTGAGTTCATTATCTACCATGACACCCAAGTCTGTTTCCGCTTCAGACGAGATGATAGTTTGTTTTGTTCTCTCCATCCCTAACATATGATAAGGACATTTCTCATTTTTCTTTCCACAGTGGATTGTTTGACATTTGTTTACATTGAATTCAAGCCTCCACAAAGTAGCCCACTGGAAAAGTACCCATAGGTCATTCTGCACAGAGGCTCTGTTTTCGGGTACATCAACAGATCCAATGAGTTTTGAGTCGTCAGCATAAAGACTTATTTTATTTTTGACTGTGGTTGGTGCATCATTTTTATAAATGTTGAATAGTGTTGGTCCCAAGATGGCTCTTCTTCTTCTATTTAACAGCAAGTGGGCTTTTCAGTAAAACTATTTAGCCCTTTTCCTTTTGCTTCACTCTGTGGGCTACAGAGCTACTGGCTTGATTGCCTCATATTTATTATATACATTCAGATATCTTTCAGCAGATCTTTCGACTCTAGGAGTTCAAATATAAGATGATAGATGTCGATTTCTATGCTCTGTTTGCAGGTATAGTTGACTAGGCTCTTGGCTGATAGTGGGAATTTGTGGTGTTTGAAGTATTTTGACAGTTTACAAAGCAAGGTATGTTTTGCAGACGTCAGAATATTACATTCAAATAGGCAATTGTCAATTGTTTCATTATTCATATTACAATGCCTGCAAAGAGGGGACAGGGGAATTGAACCACTTGAATTAGAAAGCTTACATGAGAATGCAAGGAAATTTAGTCCATTTGTTCCAGAAAGAATTCTATGATAAATTTTAGAAAGACACTTATTGGGAAAGGGGGAAAGGATAGGATTAATCTTATTAAAATTAATATCTGATAGCCTCCATCGGTAAATACGGTATCTCTAATTGGGATTGGTCTCCCACTTGGCTGGTCAATATTTATAGCATTTTTTGCTATTTTATCAACCTGATGATTACCGCTTATGCCAGAGTGGCTAGGAATGTACTGAAAGTAAGTTTTTATGCCACTTGAAGCAAGATTATCAATAATACTGAGACAATGATAAGTGTCAATGTCCAACTTATATTGAGGAGCTGAGGCCAGCAACTCAAGACTTGACAGAGTCGGAATAGATGATAATATTATTCGAATTTTCAATCAAAGGTTGGTTTTGCTTAAGGTGTTCTAATGGCATGATTATGGCATTTAACTCAGCAGACATTATAGATAAATTATTAAATAACCTCTCGCCCATTGCAATTTTCAGGTGAGGAAGGAAAACACCACTTGCTACCTTCTCATTCATTTTTGACCCATCAACAAATATTTGGAAGTGGTTTTTATATGTAATTGTATTAAGTTCTGTAAATGTTTTCTGGACAAAAGCAATGGGGGTTAAATCTTTATTCCATTTTGAAAATTCAGTATTTATTATGGGAAATGACCAATTCCATGGAGGGGAATGGGGGAAAGTAGGTGCAATAGACTTTGCTGGTACAGGGAACTTCTTTTGAACATTGGCATACTCATCTGCAATACCTCTATTCATGGCTGGATTTCTTAACCAATTATGTAGTGTGTGTGAGCTATTTGATTCGATTTTTTTAAGACGTTTTGTAAAGAGAAAGCTACGTCTCTCCCTTACTGTTGTTAATCAACTCTCCATAAGCATAAACTTGGTGCTTGTGGGTTTCATAAGACAAAATATGAGACGTATTATATCATTTTGTGTTGTTTCAATTTTTTGCATCTGGGTCTTTTCACATGAACCATAGACAATGAGCCCATAGTCAATATGTGGTCTTATATGTGATTTATAAAACTGGAGTAAGGTTTTCTCCTTACAACCCCAGGGTGTGGAAAGAAGTCTTTTTAGTATATTTACTTTTCTATAACATTTTTTTATTGTGTTTGAAATGTGGAGGTGGAAATTAAGTTTTTGGTCAAGCATGAGACCTAGGTAATTAATATGATTGTCTTCTGGAATAGTTGTTTTATTAAGAGTTAGTTTTGCATTAATATGGTTTCGCTTCCGGTGAAATTGGATTATTTTTGACTTGGTGGGTGCAATGGGTAAATCTGAATGTTGAGAGAATTTTTCAAACTGGAAAAGTGACTTTTGCAGATTTGACTGTGCTATCTGAAAGGTGTTGCCAGATGACCATAACACCAGATCATCAGCATATTGTAGATTCGTGTGGGGTAGGTTCATGTCCCAGAGATATAGGACAAATAGGAGGCAACTGAGGACTGCTCCCTGAGGTAGGCCTTTGGATATTGTCTTTTGGGGTGAAGAGGCTGAACCAACACAAACAATGAAACTTCGCACTTCTATGAAGGATTTAATAAAAGATACTAGCTTAGGGGGTACTCCAAGGTTTGCAAGTTTGTTTAAAAGGATTTGGTGGTTCACATTGTCATATGCCCCTTCAAAATCTAGGAAAGCTGCCACTAGGATACTATTTTTTGAGAAAGATTCATTTATTGCATTTGTTAGCAGAATGAAAGCATCTGTTGAGGAGTGGTATTTCCTGAATCCAGTTTGAGTGTGTGGGATCATGTTATTTTTCTCAACAAACCAGAGGAGTCTGTGATAAATCATTTTTCTCCATTATTTTCCCCATCACAGGAGTAATCATTATAGGCCTATAAGACTCAGGGTTATCTTTTGGTTTATTTTTCTTTAGGATTGGTAGGAGGGATGAACATTTCCATATATTGGGGAACCTAGAAGATGCCCAAGCGTAATTATAACAATTTAGCAGTTCTTGTTTGTATGAAGGTGTGAGATTCTTTATCCATGTAGGGTGTATATTGTCATAGCTGCCGCTAGTTTTGGTCCTAATATGATGTATTGTATTATTCAATTCCTGGATTGAAAATGGATTAGTTATGCACTCGGATCCTGGGCGTGGTTGGTAACTTGGGTTCAGAGGAATTGTGGCCAGTTTGCTTTGAATATTTGATGCTAGCTTATTAACAAATAGAGTTCCAAATAGGTTAGCCTTTTTATCATCATTATCATAATGGGTATTATTTTGTATAAGGTCATACAGGAGTGGATTGGGGGAAGTCTTTTTCCAACATATGTGACTTATGACTTTATGTATAATTGGCTCATGCGTTTCTCTGGAGAGATTATTTGCGAAATTATTCCAGTAATTATACAAAAAATTCAAGTAATTCAAAAAATTTAAAGACACAATTTGTAGGTCAATTGTGGAGAATTTGCCACTTTTGGGGTTGAAGTATGGATTCAGGTTTGGAGGGGTAGCAACAGCTAAATCATTATTATTTGAAGTCATATGCTAAATAAATTTACCAGCTTTATTTGCTGGTTTATTCCCCCACAAAAGGCTGTGGGCATTGAAATCACCATAAATAATGATATTTTTTAACATATTAGAATTATTTATATAATTAAAGAAATCCTTGGCATCTGTAGTTTGGCCATTAGGGTTATAAAAGCTTATTATGTAGGTTATAAATAGGCAGTTTTAAATATTCAAATAGGCAATGGTCAATTGTTTCATTATTCATATTACAATGCCTGCAAAGAGGGGACAGGGGAATTGAACCCCTGGAATTAGAAAGATTTTATGAGAATGCAAGGAAATTTAGTCCATTTTTTCTAGAACGAATTCTGTGATAAATTTTAGAAAGATACTTATTGGGAAAGGGGGAAAGGATAGGATTAATCTTATTAAAATTAATATCTGATAGTCTCCATCGGTAAATATCTCTAATTGGGATTTGTCTCCCACTTGGCTGGTCAATATTTATAGCATTTTTTTGCTATTTCATCAACCTGATGATTACCACTTATACCAGAGTGGCTAGGAATGTACTGAAAATAAGTTTTTATGCCACTTGAAGCAAGATTATCAATAATACTGAGACAATGATAAGTGTCAATGTCCAACTTATATTGAGGAACTGAGGCCAGCAACTCAAGGCTTGATAGAGAGTCAGAATATATGATAATATTATTTGAATTTGCAATCAAAGGTTGGTTTTTCTTAAGGTGTTCTAATGCCATGATTATGGTATTTAACTCAGCAGACATTACAGATAAATTATTATATAATCTCTTGCCCATTGCAATTTTCAGGTGAGGAAGGAAAACACCACTTGCAACCTTCTCATTCATTTTTGACCCATCAACAAATATTTGGAAGTAATTTTTATAGGTAATTGTATTAAGTTCTGCAAATTTATTCTGGACAAAAGCAATGGGGGTTAAATCTTTATTCCACTTTGAGAATTCATTATTTATTATGGAACTGGACGAATTCCATTGGAGGGGAATGGGGGAAGTGGGTGTAACATAATTTGCTAGCATGGGGAACTTCTTTTAAATATCGGCATACTCATCTGCAATGCCTCTATACATGGCTGGATTTCTTAACAAAATATGTAATGTGTGTGACCTATTTAATTCAATTTTTGTAAGATGTTTTGTCAAGAGAAACCCACGTCTCTCCCTTATTGTTGTTAATCCACTCTCCATAAGCAGAAACTTGGTGCTTGTGGGTTTTCTAAGAACAAATATGAGACGTATTATATCATTTTGTGTTGTTTCAATTTTTTGCATCTGGCTTTTGCACGTGCACCATAGACGATAAGCCCATAGTCAATATGGGGTCTTATATGTGATTTATAAAACTGGAGTAAGGTTTTCTCCTTACAGCCCGAGGGTGTGGAAAGAAGTCTTTTTAGTATATTTGTTTTCCTATTAGCATTTTTTTATTGTGTTTGAAATGTGGAGGTAGAAATTAAGTTTTTGGTCAAGCATGAGACCTAGGTAATTAATATGATTATCTTCTGGAATAGTTGTTTTATTTAGAGTTAGTTTTGCATTAACATGGTTTCGCTTCTGGTGAAATTGGATTATTTTTGACTTGGCGGGTGCAATGGGTAAATCTGAATTTTGAGAGAATTTTTCAAACTGGAAAAGTGACTTTTGCAGATTTGACTGTGCTATCTGAAAGGTGTTGCCAGATGACCATAGCACCAGATCCTCAGCATATTGTAGATTCGTGTGGGGTAGGTTCATGTCCCAGAGATATAGGGCAAATAGGAGGCAACTGAGAACTGCTCCCTGAGGTAGGCCTTTGGTTATTGTCTTTTGGGGAGAAGAGGCTGAACCAACACAAACGATGAAACTTCGCACTTCTATGAAGGATTTAATAAAAGATACTAGCTTAGGGGGTACTCCAAGGTTTGCAAGTTTGTTTAAAAGTATTTGGTGGTTCACATTGTCATATGTCCCTTCAAAATCTAGGAAAGCTGCAACTAGGACATTATTTTTAGAGAAAGATTCATTTATTGCATTTGTTAGCAAAATGAAAGCATCTGTTGAGGAGTGGTGTTTCCTGAATCCAGTTTGAGTGTGTGGGATCATATTATTTTTTCAACAAACCAGAGGAGTCTGTGATAGATCATTTTCTCCATTGTTTTCCCCATCACAGGAGTAATCATTATGGGCCTATAAGACTCAGGGTTATCTTTTAGTTTATTTTTCTTTAGGATTGGTAGGAGGGACGAACATTTCCATATATTGGGGAACCTAGAAGATGCCCAAGCGTGATTATAACAATTTAGCAGTTCTTGTTTGTATGAAGGTGTGAGATTCTTTATCCATGTAGGGTGTATATTGTCATAGCTGCCACTAGTTTTGGTCCTAATACGATGTATTGCATTATTCAATTCCTGGATTGAAAATGGATTAGGTATGTACTCGGATCCTGGGCGTGGTTGGTAACTTGGGTTCATAGGAATTGTGGACAGTTTGCTTTGATTATTTGATGTTAGCTTATTAACAAAAAGAGTTGCAAATAGGTTAGCTTTTTCATTATCATTGTCATAATGGGTATTGTTATGCATAAGCTCATACATGAGTGGGTTGGGGGAAGTCTTTTTCCCACAGATGTGGCTTATGACTTTATGTATAATTGGCTCATGTGTTTCTCTGGAGAAATTATTTTCAAAATTATTCCAGCAATTATATTTTGCATCTATTATAGTCCTTTTTAGATTCGATTCTGCTTGTAATTTTTTAAAATATGTAGTAGGTGATGTTTTTTTTTATGAATTCTGTCCTAGCTGCCTTTTTTATCCTCCATTTATTTAGGCACTCATTTGTGCACCATGCTTTAGGAATTTGTTTAGGGAATGTTTTCTTAGGTGTTGTCTTGGAGATAGCATGATTAGCTGTATTTATTAGTAAAGATGTCAAGGCTTCAGCATGTGTGTCAACTGTTGTGTTAGATATGCATGAACTTTCGGTGAAACTTGTAATTTCATCATTTAGCTTATTTTGGAACATAGACCAATTTGCTTTAGTGTTGATATATTTGGAGGCATGGGATAAAGTTTCAGCAGCTTCATTTAGGGAGCAAACTATAGAAAAGGGGTCAGTACATTGACTATCATTTTAATTAATGTAAATTTTGTTCAAAAAAATTAATGACACAATTTGTACGTCAATTGTGGAAAATCTGCCACTTTTGGGGTTGAAATATGTATTCAAGCTTGGAGGAGTAGCAACAGCTAATTCATTATTATTTGAAGTCATATGCTCAATGAATTTACCAGCTTTATTTGCTGGTTTATTCCCCCACAAAAGGCTGTGGGCATTGAAATCTCCACAAATAATGATATTTTTAACATATTAGAATTATTTATATAGTTAAAGAAATCCTTGGCATCTGTAGTTTGGCCATTAGGGTTATAAAAGCTTATTATGTAGGTTTTTAAATTATTCAGCCAAACACTGATACCAATTACATCAACATCGTTTGCAAAATCTGGAAAATTGATGCCACAAATTTTATATTATTTTTAACTAATAAAGCTACCCCATCTCCTTTTCTCTCTGAAGATCTATCCTTTCTGAGGATAGTATATCCCAGAGACTTAATTTATTGATTTTGGGTTAAATGAGTTTCCTGGAGACAAGCAATATTAATGGAATTATTATTCATAAAAGATATTAGTTCATTTAGCTTATTTTCAGTGAGTGATCTTACATTCCATTGGAGTATTGATAAATGTTGTTTCATTCTTTCTAAAGTTATTAAAGTGATCTTTACATTTATTCTTCATATGACAGTGTATCAATGTTCAGCTTTGTTAAAAGTAAAGCAAGATCTTTTTTGCTTGAATGAGCATATCATCTGGGATGTAGATTTTTGCCAATTCTGCAATGATTTTGTTTTCTGTAGTTGATGTATGTTCATGGCCTGAACTGCATTACAGTTTAGAATGAATAATCATATATTTGGGGATTGCATTTTAGGTTGTGCATCCTGTTTGTCGGTTAGGGGATTGATTCCTGGTAGTGTTTCTGGTTTGTTTCTTCTTGGGAGGGGGGGCCAGGCTGACCTCATCTCACCGGACAAGGAGGCTTGTTGGCTTGGTGATTCCTTCTGATAGGGATTTGAGCTAGGGGTCTTAGAAGATGGTGTTTTATATGAGGTGCTTGATGCATTGGGGGCAGTTGACTTGGTGGTTTTGGTTGGTTTCATTACAGGCTTTATTTGGTATTGTTGGGCAGCATTTGCTTCCATTGCTGCAAAGGGGTATGGAATGGCCTTCTCTGTTGATATTTGGAGTGTTAGAGCTCTTTTCTTGTATGCAGGGCACAATGATTTATTTGTAGATTCATGTGGGCCTTTGCAGTTGATGCCTGTAGGCTGAGTGTTGTTGCAAGTTGTCAGCTCTTTAGGATGGAAAGCTTTACAATTACTACACTCTCGGAGAATTTCATTGCATTTGTTTGTCGTGTGTCCCAGTTTGTGACACTTCTGACACTGGATAGGCTTAGGTTTGTATTCCTTGTGTGGTTTGATTTGCCCAAATAGGAATAATTTTTCTGGGATATTAATTTTTTCCTTCAGTGTGAATAAGAAGGATCTAATAGTTTTTAGGCCATTAGAGTTAGGTTTGCCAAGTTGGGTAACATCCTCAACTGGGATTGTGTTTCCAACCCTATCTGAGAGGCCTTCTTTTAACTCCTGAGTGGATATCTCTGGGGGGAACATTATAAACTACTATTCTTTGGTTCCCTGGGGCACTCCACTTAATATTTCTACTTCTTCTGGAAAGAATATCTGTTCATTTTTTCCAAATATTTTCACCCTTTGCTTTCTTCCAGAAAAAAACTGAAACACCCACTCTATGATCTCATTATGTATTTGAATTGCAAATAACTTGGTCCTTAGTAGATGGTGACATATTTTATTGAAGGCTTTTGCAAAATCCAATAGAACCAAGTTGACAGGGATTTTTTGGTGCAGATACTCAGTAATATAATAATACACATCAATTAAATTAGTCTCAACTTAGCATCCATGTCTGAAGTCATGCTGACTATCACTGAGCAGCTCATTAGTGGTCAGATGTATGACAATGTGAGCATTCACACTTTCTTCTAAGATTTTACCAGCTACATGTAAGACTAATGGGTCAATAATTGGAAATGCTGTTGTGGCTACCCTCTTTGTGTACAGGTATAACGTTAGCATCCCATCAATCATGAAGAATCTGCTTAGCATCAAGAGACTTCTGAAACATGTTTGTAAGGGGAAGGGCTATTTCTGCCTGAGTGTCTTTCATTACTTGTGGGTGAACTTCATCAGGGCCAACGAATTTGTTAGGATTAGGCAGCTTCAGTCAACTCTCCACATCAGAGGAAACCACAATTATCTTTTGCATAGGTTTCTCAATAGAATATTCAGGTGCTTCTGGTAAAGGGGCATGAACACTGACTTAAATTGACTACTCAATTCAGCTGCTATATCTTTTGGGGTACTAACTGTATTGTCATTCACAAGTAGTTCTGTAAAAGAGTATCTCCCTGGTTTCCAAGCTGAAGCATGCTTCCAAAATCTCTTAGGGCTAAATTTTTGAATTAAATGCCAATCACTCTTCATATTCTGTTATAAGTTTTCTTGTGAGATACCTAACTTTATTTTGGGTTTGTTTAAATTTCTCATGTGAAGGGTTACTTTTGTATTTGCTCCAATACTTCTTCTTTTTACGCACAGCTTGCCTGACATCACGAGTGGTAAATGGTAGGGTTTTGGGTCTTATTTTCCAGGAAATTACTGTATGTTTTTCTGTTGCTTTAGTTAAAACCCTTTTCATCTCAAGCCAAGCCTCCTCATTATTCTTAACATCAATTAATGACCAATTCTGGTGAGTCAACTCTTATCTGACCTGGTTGTAACTTGTGTACACATGCTTAATCCAATTAATACTTCTAGCTGTTCACCTCTAATAGAATAAGTTTGCTGAGGGTTGTTGTCTCAGACATAAACCATAGCATTTTGAGTTACTAAATAACAGGACCCAAATGATGGACCATGTTGTTAGTCTATCTAAATATTGTTGTAAGTGAAAAATCTCGTCTTCAGTTGCAAAACCACCAAATACTTTAGAGTTGTCACCATATAAAGTGAGTGGGTCATTCAAGTTAGATATGTACATCATTTACATATGTGATGAACAGGGTTGGTCCAAGAATGATTCTTTTTGGAATACCAGTGATTATAGGCGAGGGTTGAGTAGGTAATGTTGTCATTATCATCATAGATCACAACCTTCAAGACATGAAAGCCAGAACCCTCAGAACAACATCTTTTACTACTTGATAGACTCTTAATTTAAGGTTTAGGTAAGAGTGTTGTACTTTATCAAATACTTCTACCTTGTCAAGTAGGAGAATGTCCACCAGTTTACTGGTTTCTAAAACTTTAATAACAATGTTGTAAGAATAAACCAATTTTTTTTCAACTGACCTGCCTTTACATAAACCATGTTGACTATCAATAAATAAATTGTTACTCTCAAAATAAGACACAAAGCATCATTAATAATACCATCCATGATTTTGCATCACTGCAGTAAGACTCATTTGTCTGTAATTTTCTACACAATCTTTGTATCCTTTCTTGAAAATTGGCTGATATTTGCTTACTTCTAATCTTGGGATGTTTCTTTCCTTGCGCTTGAAATATAAAACACAGAAGCAACAGCATATGACGTGTGCTAGGCAATTTTGTTCAGGAAGCCTTGGGTGAAAATTATCAAGCCAAGCTGCTTTATTGGCATTCAGTTTTTTTTAGTTCTTTTACAGACATCATCAGTGGCTACACCTGAAACAGGAAACAGGCTACACCTGAGAGGTTGCTTTGATAGTGAAAAATGTTAGGAGGAGTTTCTGCTGGTAATGTAGTTTTCCTTGCTGTCATGAGCTTTTCTTTAAATGTCCATTCCTTCTTCAAGGACTTGCTCATGATGTTTTCTTGTTTGGTTTAGCTATTGCCAACACACAGGGCCTCCCATCTATAGGGTATTTCTGATTAAAAATGGTATGCTTTTCAAGGCCTTGTTTTCTTTCTCTCTCCAAAGGGCACTGACCTTTGAATCATAAAATTTTGATCTTGAAAGAAATATCTAGCACTCAAATAAGGTATAAGGAAAGTGTTTTCAGCCTCATACCTTTGTATAATCCTGACTTAAAAGATTACATACATTTTACAATCTATTTACAAATTTAGGGAAAAAGCATCAATAGGCCTAATTGAATATTATTCTAAATTGATTTATAAATACAGGTAATAATGAAAGTAAACATGATAGTCATTAATAAAAAGCATGAGACATATTACAAATCAAGATTTTTTTTTGCCTAGATGTTTTTTTTAGTCTTGTACAAACCTATATCATAGGGCCATAAATGGGATCATCAGGGTTTGTGTGTGCATTTGCAAGTGAAATTATTACAGGTACTATATTTGGAAAGAGCATAGCCTAAAACGGCATTAAGTACTGTCTGGAATTAGTGCTTCATTTCTACTCTCCAGAAGAAAATATAACAAAATTCGGAAAACTACTTTAAAACATTCTAAAATACTTATTAGGCTAATATCATTCATTAAGGTGTACCAATAAACTTTAACCCTCACCCCCTCCCTTAATCATCAGATATGAATTTTGGTACTTGTGTCTTAAAGCCACCACACTCAAGTTTATGGTCTGTCCATTATGGTCAAGTGCAAATTATGGTCTGGCCTTGGGAATGTATAGGGGTTTTGAGCCCAACTTATGTTAATTCCTGCTTGTTTTGAGTTTGACTCGGTTATTTATTGTAATTTCTGTTCGTTTTGGGTTTCATTTATTTATTGATGCTGATTTGTGGTAGTTTCACACTTGGTACATTATTTGATTTTATTTTTTGCTCATTTTTTGTTTAATGGAGTTCTTTACTTTTCTTTGAAAAACTCATTTTGTGGGAATTTTTTTTTTTTTAGTTAATTTCTGTTTGTTTTATATTGACATAGTCTTTTCAGGGAAAAAGAAAATAATACTTTACATCTTCTCATTTTTTTTAAGACTTTATAGTTTGGCCTGCTATTTGTATGCTGGAGAAAAATTTTCTGCAATTTTTTTTTAGCAAAATACACCCTTTTAAAAATCTGGACACAAATAGTAGTGTTTAATTTAGTTTCATACCTCCTCTAGTTGACCTGAAAAGGAAAACTTGATACCATTCACAAAAAAATCTGTTTACTTTCTTTGATAGCTTGGATACACTTAAGCTATTTAGATTTGGTTAAATTTTAAGAGCAGAAGTAGCCCCAAAAGTTTGAACACAATACTCTATGTCATTCTTGAGATACTGGTGAGATGCCTTATTGGGAATTGGCATTAACACAGTGCATTTTGATTTAATATTAAGGAAACATATAGTTTTTAAACATATTGGGCAAATGAGAGGGTGGGCATGGGAGGGGGATTAGTTTCCCTCCAATAACTTTTGACTATTAAAAAGGGCATCAGGCCTTTCTATTTTCAATTGAATGAGCCCTTTTTGAAGATCCAACAACAACTCCTTTGATACAAAGTGCCCTGGTCTAAACAACAACCAAAAATATACCCACATTACATTATACCCACATAAAATACATTATACCCACATCAATCTTTACTATAAAAATGTCAAGCCTTCCAATCACTTTTGACTATTAAAAGGGGCACTAGGCCTTTTGACTTCCAATTGAAAGAGCCCTTTTTGAAATGATAATGCTTTCAATAAGCACCTTATATGCCCCCAGGTCATAAATTACAACCCTTACCCTAAGGGCTGTTAGGGTGGTTGTCAACCTCTAAGACAAAATTTCCCGAATTTCCAATAACGTTGAACAACATGCCTATCTCAAAATTGTGAGTTGATATTCCTTGGGAAATAGGGGCGCGAGATGGGTGTTAATCGCTTTCAAATCCCTTTCAACCGATAAAGAAGGCACTAGCCTTCTCCGTTTTTAATCGAATGAACCCTTTTGAAATTTCTACAACAACACTTTCAATAAAAACCTTATATGCCCCCAGGCCATAACTTACAACCCTTGCCCTGAGGGCTGGGGTTTGATTGGATGTATTTTGAGGAATAGTGGGCATGAGAGGGGGGTTAGTTACCCTCCAGTCACTCTTGACTATTAAAAAGGGCACTAGCCCTTTCAATTTCCAATTTAATCTTTTGAAGTTTTACAACAAATATGCCCCCAGGGCAGAACTTACAACCTTTGCCCTGGGGACTCAGGGGGTTTGTCATCCTTAAATACATAATTTCCAGAACTTTCAACTACTTCAAACATAATGGCTATCTTTCAACTTTGATTGAATGTTTTTTGGGAAATGGTGGGTGTGAGAGGGGGGTTAATTCACTTTTGACTATTAAAAAGGGCAATTTCAATTTCCAATCAAATGAGCCCTTTTTGAAATTTCTACAACAAATCTCTATATAAACCTTATATGCCCCCAGGGCATAACCTACAACCCCTGCACTGAAGGCTCTGAAAGGTTATCATCCTAAAAGACCTAATTTCCAGAACTTTCAACTATGTTGAACAAAATGGATATCTGAAAATTTTGATTGGATGTGTTTGGGAAAATGATGGGCATGAGAAGGACATTAGTCACTCTCCAATCACTTTCAACTATCAAAAAAGGCACTAGCCCTTTCAATTTTCAATTGAATGAGCCCTTTTGAAGTTTCTATGACACAACTTTCAACAAAAACCTTATATGACCACAGGGCATAACTTACACCCCGTGCCCTGAGGGCTGGGGGGGGGGGAGGAGATTTCATCCTTCAATACCTCATGTACATAACCTTCAACTACGTTGAACAAAATTGCTATCTAGCAAATTTGATTGGATGCGTTTGGGGAAAAGGTGGGCGTGAGAGAGGGGATAGTTACCCTCAAATCACTTTTGACTATTAAAAAGGGCACTTTTTCAAGTTTCTACAACAAAGATTTCAATAAAAACCTTATATGCCCTCAGGGCATAACTTATAAACCTTGCCCTGAGGACTGTGGTATAATTTCCTGAACTTTAAACTGTGTGGAACAAAATGGCTATGTCAAAATTTTGATTGGATGTGTTTGGGAAAATGGTGGACATGGAAGGGGTAAAGTTTAAACTTCCCTCCCATTTACATCAGAAATAAAATTTAACCCCCTCCCCCCTGATGTGCAAATGGGATACCACCAGATGGCTAATTTGACAGTGTATATATATACAAAATTAGCCTTCTTTAAATTAGCCAACCAACCAACCAGTATTTTATGCCTTGGAGTCCAACTAGACATAAGGAACCTTATTAAGAGAACAATTCTTACTCCATAATATGCAGAATGATACTAGTTAACACATTTTGCAGGGGGAGAGCCTTTATCTTTTCTTCTTTCCTTGTTTTTTCAGTATTTCTTAGGAATTCATGAATTTCTTAGAGACAAAATATCAACAAAATATCTACCCCCACCCCCCTAATCTGGAAATATATAGGCCTACCGAGAATTGCATCCTCAATCTAAATATAACACCTATTTACATCAGAAATAAACTTTATTCCTTAATTATCCATGTGGTGGATGTCCATGTGCAAATATATACCCTGAATTGGTATATATAGGGGTGGGAGTAAAATTCATTTTCAACAAAAATGATTACTATATTTGGAAAGAGCATAAAATAAGGCATCAAGTGGTATATTCATTTTATTTGTAAGTCAATAATATGATTTGGTAAATAGTTACCCATTTTCCTGGCCTAACCCTTTTCCAAGATAGCCAAAACTAGCTAAAGTAGAATTTTACTAATTCAATATATAGAGATTTCACTATGTATATGCAATTTGGGATAGCTGATGACCCTTAGGGAGGAATGGTGGGGGGGGATGAAGTTTATTGCTAAGCCTTAAGGAATGATAATCAACAACCTACTAGACCTATCACGTAAGGAATGATAGGTTATTAGAAAGTATTTTAGAATGTTTTCTTCTTTTTCTATTTCACAGCAGATGGACTTTTCAGTTGGTACTATTTAGCCCTTTTCTTTTTGCTTCACTCTGTGGGCTACAGAGCTACTGGCTTGGTTGTCTCTTATTTATTAGATATTCTCAGATATCTTTCAGTAGATGTTTTGACTCAAGGAGTTCAAATATAAGATGATAGATATTGATTTCTGTGTTCTGTGTGGAGGTATAGTCAGCTAGGCTCTTGGCTGATAGTGAGATTTTGTGGTGTTTGAAGCACTTTAACAGCTTACAATGCAAAGTATGCTGTGCAGACGTCAGCATATTACATTCAAATAGGCAGTGGTCAATTGTTTCATTATCCATAACACAATACCTGCAAAGAGGGGACATAGGAACTGAACCATTCGAATTAGGAAAATGATACAAGAATACAAGAAAGTTTAGTCCATTTGTTCCAGAACAAATTTTATGATAAATTTTAGAAAAGTACTTATTGGGAAAGGGGGAAAGAGTAGGATTGTTCTTATTAAACATAGTATCTGATAGTCTCCTTCGGTAAAAATCTCTAATGGGGATTGGTCTTCCACTTGGCTGGTCAATATTTATAGCATTTTTTGCTATTTCATCAACCTGATGATTACCATTTATACCAGAGTGGCTAGGAATATATTGAAAATAAGTTCTTATGCCACTTGAAGCAAGATTATCAATAATACTGAGACAATGATAAGTGTCAATATCCTGCTTATACTGAGGAGCTGAAGACAGCAACTCAAGGCTTGATAAGAAGTCAGAATAAACTATAATATTATTTGAATTAGCAATCAAGGGTTTATTTTTCATAAGTGTTCTAATGACATGATTATGGCATTTAACTCTGCAGACATTATAGATACATTATTATACAGTCTCTCACCTATTGCAATTTTCAGTTGAGGAAGGAAGGCACCACTTGCTACCTTCTCATTCATTTTGGACCCATCAACCAAGATTTGGAAATGGTTATTATAAGTAATTGTATTAAGTTCAGCAAATTTTTTCTGGACAAAAGTGATGGGGGTTAGATCTTTAGTCCACTTTGAGAAATCAGTATTTATTATGGGGATTGACCAATTCCATGAAGGGGATTGGGGGAAAGTAGGTGCAATAGACTTTGCAGGTACAGGGAACTTCTTCTGAATATTGGCATACTCATCTGCAATGCCTCTATACATGGATGGATTTCTTAACCAATTATGTAAGGTGTGTGAGCTATTTGATACAATTTTAGTAAGATGTTTTATCAATAGAAAGCTATGTCTCTCCCTTATTGTTGTTAATCCACTCTCCATAAGCAGAAACTTGGTGCTTGTGGGTTTCCTCAGACCAAATATGAGACGTATTTTATTGTTTCAATTTCTTGCATCTGGGCCTTTGCACATGCACCATAGACGATGAGCCCATAGTCAATGTGGGGTCTTATCTGTGATTTATAAAACTGGAGTAAGGTTTTCTCCTTACATGCCCAGGGTGTGGAAAGCAGTCTTTTTAGTACATTTGTTTTTCTATAGCATTTTTTTATTGTGTTTGAAATGTAGAGGTGGAAATTAAGTTTTTGGTCAAGCATGAGACCAAGGTAATTAATATGATTATCTTCTGGAATAGTTGTTCTATTTAGAGTTAGCCTTGCATTAACATGATTTTGCTTATGGTGAAACTTGATTATTTTTGACTTGGTAGGTGCAATGGGTAAATCTGAATTTTGGGAGAATTTTTCAAATTGGAAGTGACTTTTGCAACTTTGAATGTTCACCCCTTTCCAAGATAGTCAAAAGTAGCTAAAGTAGAATTTTACCAGTATTTTTTTTTTTGAAATCATATTATTGACTTACAAATAAAGCAAACATACCATTTGATGTCTTTTTTATGCTCTTTCCAAATATAATAATCATTTTTGTCAGAAATGAATTTTACCCCCACCCCTATATATACCAATTCAGGGTATATATTTGCACATTGGGGACGGGGGGGGGGGGTGAAGTTTAAATATACCTCCTACTTACATCAGAAATAAAATTTACCCCCCCCCCCAATGTGCAAATATATACTCTGAATTGGTATATATAGGGGTGGGGGTAAAATTCATTTCTGACAAAAATGATTATTATATTTGGAAAGAGCATAAAAAAGGGCATCAAGTGGTATGTTTACTTTATTCATAAGTTGATAATATGATTTGTGAAAAATTTACCCATGCTTTAGTCTGTAGACCCATCCCTGAAAGTTTCATTTTCTTAACCTAACCCCTTTCCAACATGGCCAAAAGAAGCTAAAGTAGAATTTTACCTTCTGCTTAAATAAAAAACATGAAAACTGTTTCAGATTCACAACCAGGTAGGCTACAGAAAAAGTTCCAAAGCTGCCAGTAGCAGAATTCCAAAAGCCGCTGACAATTTAGCAGATCAACTTGTGTTTTGACAGCTTTTGTTTGAGCAAAAAGTTTTTATATGTAAACATGGTATTTTCAGACAAAATCTGCCAATAAATTTCACTAGGCCATGAAAACCCCCAGTAACATTGCTACTATGCTGCCCTACTTCTTGTATGGCAGTTGACTACTTTTCTCAATCCCAATTTATGAGGTCTCAAAGGTCTGCAAATTCATTCCCTAAATGTAAAAAAAAACTCATTGATATTGGCTTAAAATTCTACTAAAATTACAGGAATTATATTTTTCAGAACTAAAACCAGAGAAAAAGAAACTGAAGATAAAGTGTTGCTGTGTCAACAATTCAATAGGTATTAATTGAATAACCTGTCAAGTAGACAAATTATAAGACTTATAAATCAGAAGAGGGTTAACATGGAAGCTTGGTAATACCTTTCTTGAGTAAGGTTTTTTGGCTCTGGATTCATTACTAAAAGTTTCATTTTCCTTACCTAACCACTTTCCAAGATAGCAAAAAGTAGCTAAACTAGAATTTTACCATCTTTTGGGGTGAAGAGGCTGAACCTACACAAACAATGAAACTGTGATTCTATGAAAGATACTAGCTTTATCTTGGGGGGTAGTCCAAGGTTTGCAAGTTTAATTAAAAGGATTTTGTGGTTCACATTGTCATATGCCCCTTCAAAATCTAGGAAAGCTGCAACTAGGACATTATTTTTTGAGAATGATTCATTTATTGGTCAACATATAGGAAATCATATTATTGAGATAGGACTAAAGTGAATACACCATTCAATGCCTTTTTTATGCTGGTTACGAATATAATAAGTATTTCTATAGGAAATGAATTTCAGCCCCCCCCCCCCTATATATGCCAATTCAGGGTTAGGTATAGCCTATATAGGGGGGGGGGCTGAAATTCATTTCCGAAAGAAATGCTTATTACATTCGTAATCAGCATAAAAAAAGGAATCGAATGGTGTATTCATTTTAGTCCTAACTCAATAATATGGTTTCGTATATATTGACCCATTTATTGCATTTATTAACAATATGAAAGCATCTGTTGAGGAATGGTGTTTCCTGAAGCCAGTTTGAGTGTGAGGGATCATATTATTTTTTTTGACAAACCAGAGGAGTTGGTAGGCTAATAGATGATTTTCTCCATTATTTTCCCTATCACAGGAGTAATCATTATAGGCCTATAAGACTCAGGGTTATTTTTGGGTTTATTTTTCTTTAGGATTGGTAGGAGGGATGAACATAAGTAGTTTTCAGTTTAAAGTAGTTTTCATTGTCATAGGCTATTGCTTCTTCCTTGAGAGTCAAAATACATCACTAATACCAAGCCTTAAATTTGTTCCTATGTCAATAATGAAAGTATACAGTCGGCTCTTTTTTTTAAGTGTGTCAATTGTATAACCAGTGATAAATTACCAAGTAGCCTGAGGCCCACACAGTAATAGTTTTATATTCTCTCATGTGCTGTAACACAAGCAAAAAGAAAAAAACACCAAATGTTTGCTAGAAACAATAAGCCAAGAGGCAATTACAATTTATTTTAATACATACTATTTGACATATCTGTTTTGATGCCATTTTCAATGATTTTTCAATTTTGTTTGGCAGAAGGAAAACGGTATTAAAATTTTCGGCCTTTAAAGTTAAGATGGTTACACACCAGGGTTGCCAACTTTTAGGTGAACGAATATGTCCCTTGAGCATCCAAAATTATGTCCTTTTCAGACAAATTATGTCTATATTTTTGACTATAATATGCCCATCTTGAATTCTCAGAAACTAGTTTTTTTACGACTTGTAAACCTCTTTCAAAGTGGTCAGTTAAAATCGAATGTAATGAAAACAAAAAGATTCATTTAGTACATCCATACAAAATGAACTAGCATGAAAGCACAAAATTCATAAAAACATGTAAACAGCAAAAAAACTAATTGCGGGAGCTTAAGGTTCATCTTCCTACGAGAGTTCCGCTTGACAGGTAGGGTCGGCATTCCACTTCTTTCGGGAGCTTTTTGCAAATCAGAGTATTTCTTGCGAATGTCATAAGGTAAAATCCAGGAGTCAAGCGACGTTATGGAGCTATAGGTAAGCAGGGTTGCCCCTTAATTAGGGGGTGACATCCCCAAAGGCGTAATTACTGGACCTTTGAACAATGCTGAACAAAAAACATGTCACCAAATCCTGATTGGATGCTGGTGTTGCCTGATTGGGGGAGGGGTTGCCCTCAGATCACTTTTGACTCATATAAAGGGCACTAAACTTCAATCAAATGAGCCAATTCTGAAGTTTATACGACTACCCATTCCAAAAAACCTTATATGCTTCTGAGGCATACGCTGAGGGCATTGTTATATGTTTTTTTAACCATTTTTAACAAAATTACTGTCTCAAAATTTCTGTCGGATGCAGCTAGGGAAAAGAAGACGTGGGTGTAGGGGGAGAGGCTAGTTTGGCTCTGACCACTTCTGACTCTTAAAAATAGCAGTAGAACATCTGATTTTTAATGCAGTGACTCCCCTCCAAAGTTTGTAAAACCAACCCTTCCATAGAAATCGTATATGTTAATAATGGAAAACTAGTATAACTCGTAACACTAGCCCTGAAAGCTTTTCTTTGGGGGGGGGGGTTTCATCCACAAAAATTTAATTACTGAAACTTTTAATATATGCTAAACAAATTGACAATCTCAAAATTTTGATTGGACATGTTTTGGGAAATGAAGGGCATGTGGGGGGGGGGGGGGCTTTTCGCCTTCCTATCGCTTATGATTATTATTACAACTTTCAATTTCCAATCGAGAGCTTTCGAAGTTTCAACGACAATCCTTTCTAAAAAGATGTGCCTTGGTCAGAAGTAAAAATTAAATTGCAGCCTTACCGCTCTTTCATTCGTTAAATAAAAAAAAACAGCTTTTTTCTGCTTGAAGTAAGAAACAACATTAAAACTTAAAACAATCAAAAATTATTCCATATATTTGGGGAGTTGCCTTTTCCTCAATACCACTCTCTTCACGCTAAATTCTCTTCAATAACTTTTAAAAAGTTTTGATTCAATTACACGGCCCTCGTGTTTCAAGAATCGTTCTTAAAAAAAAAAAAAAAAAGGTCGAACATTAGCGTAGAGAGGGGTTATTGAGGAGGGAGAAGCCCCGTCATATACAGAATAATTTTTGTACGTTTTAAGCTTTAATGTTGCTCCTTACTTTCGATAGAAAAAACTAGTTTTTGTGTTTATTTAGATAATCCTATCGTTTTTCAGATAATCCTAAGAAATCCACCCCCTCTGTCGAAAAATTCCTATGTATAAAGTTCCTCTCATATAAAATTCTTCCGCTGGGAAATTACCCCCGGACAATTCCATCCCTGTTACAAATCCTTCCCAGAAATTTTTTTGCTTACAATTCTGCCAGATAAATAATCATTACCATACCTTTAGTTGAAGAAAGACTTGTATTCATTTAATTTCTGTTCCTTTTTAAGGTCATAGGAGAATATCCATGTTTGAAAAATACCTCCTCCCCCCTGGAAATTTTATCCCCCAGAAATTTCCCATTAAGAATTTCTCCTGTTTATAATTCCCCCAGGGAAATTTCTCCCGTGGAAAATCCCCCCCCCCCAAAAAAAAGGATCCCAAAAGAATTGCAACTCCGCTGAAAACTTCCCCCTGACATTTCCCTTAAACTTTTTCCACATGTACAATGGGACCATGAATGAGAAAAAAGAAAAATGACAAACATTCTGTATAGGAATTATGGTGAATTTTCCACATTCAAAATTTCCTTTGAAAATTCACCTCCAAAAGCTTCCATTCCAATGAGAAATTCTCCCCATAGAAAATCCATCCCCAGAAGATCTCCTTCCTCCCTTGGAAAATGTCGGTATACTTCCCTATAACAAATACTATATGATAACAATGGGCAAAGTTCATAACTTGCAGCTTTTCTTCTCTTGGTTCAGAGGGTTCATGCCATCTCCAGATATATCTATTGATATGCTATCTCAAAATTTTGATCAGACAACTTTCAGGAAAAAAGGGCGTGGGACGGGGGCTAGTAATAGAACTTTAAAATTTTCGTTTGAACGAGCCCTCTTGCGAAATTCTAGTACCATTGGTTCGATATGATCACCCCTGGAAAAAGCAATAACAACAAATGAACATGAATCCGTGATGCTTCTTCTGGCAAACACTATAAAATTTTATTTTTATAGATATAAGCTTGGAACCTCTACACTGGGGTTATCTGATGCACTAAATCTGATAGCGTGATTTCCATTAAAATTCTTTAACTTTTATGGGGTGTTTTTCACCTTTTTTGAAAATTTGGCAAATTTTTGTTAGGTACACTAATGGATAACAATGAACTTGAAAAATACTATATATTTGGAATCAGCACAATAAACTAATTTCTGGTACGTCTATTGATATCAAAATTGGTTCCAGATCATCAAGAATCTAATTTTTTTTTTCTTTTGCTAACTTTTCTTTTTCAGTTAGTAGGCCTAATACTTGATAAATAGATAGATGTTTTGCCTGACTACTGGAAGCCGGAAGCCATTGTTATCGAAGAAGGTGCCTGCTTGCCTATTATCTTGACTCTAGTGTAAAAGCCAGGAGAAATAAAATCGTTTATAGATGAAAGAATACAAACTTGTAAAGAATTTCAAGAGTATTTGCAGATAATTGTCTGCGGGAAAGAGCAAGCAACTCTGAAAAATAATAACATTTGAAAAAAAATAACATTTGTAAAAATTAGTAGAAAATAAGTAGTTAAGTAAATTTAGTGCTAGACAAGTAGTTCTAATACTGATTTGAAGAAAAATGATATTTTTTTCAGAAATATCTATCCAATAGGGAAATATTCTATTTTATGTCACAAATTTGTAAAATATGTCCCTTTTATGTCCCAAGTTTCTAGAACATATCCCTTTTTGGCCCTATTATGTCATTGCGTCCCGGCATACAAGAATATATCCATTGGACATAAAATATGTCTAGTTGGCAACCCTGTTTCACACGCACACCATAAAGTTATAAGGCCGTAATTGCCCATGATCCAAAACCCGTCATCCGGTAAAATACATAAGGCTTTTTTTTTATTAAGAAAGCTTCATTCCAATTCATTCCTTACTTTCTATGTTTTATTATGGAATGATGTTAACTTAATTAAAGGGCTGGACACACGTGTAACTTTTTTTGGCACCGCATTGTAAAGAAAACGGCAACTATTCGAGCTTGAAAATTTTTCTAGTTTTCGGTCTTCTTCTTCTTCTAATTCACAGCAGGCGGGCTATTCAGTTGGTACTATTTGGCCCTCTTCTTTTTGCTTCACTCTGTGGGCTACAGAGCTACTGTCTTGGTTGTCTCTTATTTATTAGATATTCTCAGATATCGTTCAGTAGATCTTTTGACTCAAGGAGTTCAAATATAAGGTGATAGATATCAATTTCTGTGCTCTGTGTGCAGGTATAGTTGGCTAGGCTCTTGGCTGATAGTGAGATTTTGTGGTGTTTGATTTATTTTAACACTTTACAAGCAAGTTATGTAGTGAATAAGTCATCATATTAAATTAAATTAGGCAATGGTCAATTGTTTCATTATTCATATTACAATGCCTGCAAAGAGGGTACATGTGAATTGAACCACTTGAATTAGAAAGCTTATATGAGAATGCAAGGAAATTTAGTCCATTTGTTCCAGAACGAATTCTATGATAAATTTTAGAAAGATACTTACTGGGAAAGGGGGAAAGGGTAGGAGTAATCTTATTAAAATTAATATCTGATAGCCTCCATCGGTAAATATCTCTAGTTGGGATTGGCCTCCCACTTGGCTGGTCAATATTTATAGCATATTTTGCTATTTCATCAACCTGATGATTACCACTTATGCCAGACTGGCTAGGAATGTACTGAAAATAAATTTTTATGCCACTTGAAGCAAGATTATCAATAATACTGAGACAATGATAAGTGTCAATGTCCAACTTATATTGAGGAGCTGAGGCAAGCAATTCAAGGCATGATAGAGAGTCTGAATAGATGATACTATTACTTAAATTTGCAATCAAAGGTTGGTTTTGCTTACAGTGTTCTAATGGCATGATTATGGCATTTAACTCAGCAGGCATTATAGATAATTATTATATAATCTCTCGCCCATTGTAATTTTCAGGTGAGGAAGGAAAACACCACTTGCAACCTTCTCATTCATTTTTGACCCATCAACAAATATTTGGAAGTGACTTTTATAGGTAATTGTATCAAGTTCTGCAAATTTTTTCTGGACAAAAGCAATGGGGGTTAAATCTTTATTTCATTTTGAAAATTCAGTATTTATTATGGGAAATGACCAATTCCATGGAGGGGATTGGGGGAAAGTAGGTGCAATAGACTTTGCTGGTACAGGGAACTTCTTTTGAATGTTGGCATACTCATCTGCAATACCTCTATACATGGCTGGATTTCTTAACCAATTATGTAATGTGTGTGAGCTATTTGATTCAATTTTTGTAAAATGTTTTGTCAAGAGAAAGCTAGGTCTCTCCCTTATTGTTGTTAATCCACTCTCCATAAGCAGAAACTTGGTGCTTGTGGGTTTCCTAAGACCAAATATGAGACATATTATATCATTTTGTGTTGTTTCAATTTTTTACATCTGGGTCTTTGCACATGCACCATAGACGATGAGCCCATAGTCAATATGGGGTCTTATATGTGATTTATAAAACTGGAGTAAGGTTTTCTCCTTACAACCCCAGGGTGTGGAAAGAAGTCTTTTTAGTATATTTGCTTTTCTGTACCATTTTTTTATTGTGTTTGAAAAGTGGAGGTGGAAATTAAGTTTTTGGTCAAGCATGAGACCTAGGTAATTAATATGATTATCTTCTTGAATAGTTGTTTTATTTAGAGTTAGTTTTGCATTAACATGGTTTCGCTTCCGGTGAAATTGGATTATTTTTGACTTGGTGGGTGCAATGGGCAAATCTGAATGTTGAGAGAATTTTTGAAACTGGAAAAGTGACTTTTGCAGATTTGACTGTGCTATCTGAAAGGTGTTGCCAGATAATCATAGCACCAGATCATCAGCATATTGTAGATTCGTGTGGGGTAGGTTCATGTCCCAGAGATATAGGGCAAATAGGAGGCAACTGAGGACTGCTCCATGAGGTAGGCCTTTGGATATTGTCTTTTGGGGTGAAGAGGCTGAACCAACGCAAATAATGAAACTTCGCACTTCTATGAAGGATTTAATAAAAGATACTAGCTTAGGGGGTACTCCAAGGTTTGCAAGTTTATTTAAAAGGATTTGGTGGTTCACATTGTCATATGTCCCTTCAAAATCTAGGAAAGCTGCCATTAGGATTTTATTTTTTGAGACAGATTCATTTATTGCATTTGTTAGCAAAATGAAAGCATCTGTTGAGGAGTGGTATTTCCTGAATCCAGTTTGAGTGTGTGGGATCATATTATTTTTTTTAACAAACCAGAGGAGTCTGTGATAAATCATTTTCTCCATTATTTTCCCAATCACAGGTGTAATCATTATGGGCCTATAAGACTCAGGGTTATCTTTTGGTTTATTTTTGTTTAGGATTGGTAGGAGGGACGAACATTTCCATATATTGGGGAACCTAGAAGATGCCCAAGCATGATTATAACAATTTATCAATTCTTTTTTTTATGAAGGTGTGAGATTCTTTATCCATGTAGGGTGAATATTGTCATAGCTGCTGCTAGTTTTGGTCCTAATATGATGTATTGCATTATTCAATTCCTGGATTGAAAATGGGTTAGTTATGTACTCGGATCCTGGGCGAGGTTGGTAACTTGGGTTCATAGGAATTGTGGATAGTTTGCTTTGATTATTTGATGTTAGCTTATTAACAAAGAGTTGCAAATAGGTTAACCTTTTCATTATCATTGTCATAATGGGTATTATTATGTATAAGCTCATACAGGAGTGGGTTGGGGGAAGTCTTTTTCCCACACATGTGGCTTATGACTTTATGTATAATTGGCTCATGCGTTTCTCTGGAGAGCTTATTTGCAAAATTATTCCAGTATTTATATTTAGCATCTATTATAGTCCTTTTTAGATTAGATTCTGCTTGTAATTGTTTTAAATATGTAGTAGGTGATGGTTTTTTTGATGAATTCTGTCCTAGCTGCCTTTTTTATCCTCCATTTATTTAGGCACTCATTTGTCCACCATGCTTTAGGAATTTGTTTAGGGAATGTTTTCTTAGGTGTTGTCCTGGGGATAACATGATTAACTGTATTTATTAGTAAAGATGTCAAGGCTTCAGCATGTGTGTCAACTGTTGTGTTAGAAATGCATGAACTTTGGATGAAACTTGTAATTTCATCATTTAGCTTATTTTGGAACATAGACCAATTTGCTTTAGTGTTGATATAATTGGAGGTATGAGATGAAGTTTCAGCAGGTTCATTTAGAGAGCAAACTATAGTAAGTGGTCTGCACATAGACTATCAATTTTATTAATGTAAATTTTGTTCAAAAAATTTAATGACACAATTTGTAGGTCAAATGTGGAAAATTTGCCACTTTTGGGGTTGAAATATGAATTCAGGTTTGGAGGGGTAGCAACAGCTAATTCATTATTATTTGAAGTTATATGCTCAATCAATTTACCAGCTTTATTTGCTGGTTTATTCCCCCGCAAAATGCTGTGGGCATTGAAATCACCACAAATAATGATATTATTTAACATATTAGAATTAGTTATATAATTAAAGAAATCCTTGGCATCTGTGGTTTGACCATTAGGGTTATAAAAGCTTATTGTGTAGGTTTTTAAATTATTCAGCCAAACACTGATACCAATTACATCAACATCATTTTCAAAATCTGGAAAATTGATGCCACAAAATTTTATATTATTATTGACTAATAAAGCTACCCCACCTCCTTGTCTCTCTGATGATCTATCCTTTCTCAGGATAGTATATCCCAGAGACTTAATTTGTTGATTTTGGGTTAAATGAGTTTCCTGGAGGCAAGCAATATTAATAAAATTATTATTCATAAATGATATTAGTTCATTTAGCTTATTTTCTGTGAGTGATCTTACATTCCATTGGAGTATTGATAAATGTTGTGTTGTTGATTTATTCTTCATATGACTGTGTATCAATGTTCAGCTTTGTTAAAAGTAAAGCAAGATCCTTTTTTGCTTGAATCAGCATATCATCTGGGATGTAGATTTTTACCAATTCTGCAATAATTTTTGTTTTCTGTAGTTGATGTATGTTCATGGCCTGAACTGCATTACAGTTTAGAATGAATAAGCATATATTTGGGGATTGCATTTTTGGTTGTGCATCCTGTTTGTTGGTTAAGGGATTGATTCCTGGTAGGGTTTCTGGTTTGTTTCTTCTTGGGAGGGAGGGCCAGGCTGGCCTCATCTCACCGGACAAGGAGGCTTGTTGGCTTGGTGATTCCTTCTGATAGGGATTTGAGCTAGGGGCTTAGAAGATGGTGTTTTATATGGGGGGCTCGCAGCATGGGGGGCATTAGACTTGGGGGTTTTGGTTGGTTTCATTACCGCCTTTATTTGGTATCGTTGGGCAGCATTTGCTTCTGTTGCTGCAAAGGGGTATGGGATGGCCTTTTCTGTTGATATTTGGAGTGTTAGAGCTCTTTTCTTGTATGCAGGGTATAATGATTTATTTGTAGATTCATGTGGGCCTTTGCAATTGATGCATGTAGGCTGAGTGTTGTTGCAAGTTGTCAGCTCTTTAGGATGGAAAATTTTACATTTACTACGCTCTCGGAGAATTTCATTACATTTGTTTGTTGTGTGTCCCAGTTTGAAACACTTCTGACACTGGATAGGCTTAGGTTTGTATTCCTTGTGTGGTTTGATTTGCCCAAATAGGAATAATTTTTCTGGGATATCAATTTTATCCTTCAGTGTCAATACGAAGGATCTACTAGTTTTTAGGCCATTAGAGTTAGGTTTTCCAAGTTGGGTAACATCCTCAACTGGGATTGTGTTTCCAGCCCTATCTGAGAGCCCTTCTTTTAACCCCTGAGTAGATATTTCTGGGGGGACATTATAAACAACTACTCTGGTTGGTGATTGTTTTGGGTTCCAATTCGAGTCAGTAATAACGATATTCAGAAGGTATTTGAGATTAATTAATGAATCTGCGGATTTCTGATCTTCTACAGCTCGTATTAGAGATTCATCATGGTTAATATTAAAAGAGAAAATTATTTTTATCAATTTAAACACTGAAACTCTTAATGCAGTGATAAGTTTTATTTCAAAGGGGGTAGCAGGAGTAATTTTAATATAAATTCCCAAGTTTTTGGAGGGAGGATCTTGGGCAGGGAGAGGGGAAATGCTTTTAATTGAGGAGATTTTTTTCCTTTTTTTAGAGCTTCTAGAGAGGACCTCTTGAAACCCATCATTATCATCATTTATGGTTACATTAGCCCCTACACTTATCATTGTCCTATTCTCCAAATTGGAGCTATCATTAGAACCTTCAGATAATGTGCTTGACCAGCCAGGATGGGTATCTTTCACTATGACACTTTCACTAGAATTTGATTTGGGATCTGGGGGGACTTTTTTTTGGAGGACTTCTAGACATTGCCTATTGGAAAAAGCTTTAAACACAAAAATAAAACTAAAAAAGAAGGGGAAAATAGAATGATATCAAACCGTCTGCACTATACTATGGGGAGGATAAACACCACAGTATAGCCCTGAGGATGAGTTGAGCAGGATTGGTTTGGTATGACTGCTGATTAGAAGAGATAATATACACAAGAAAATATATTTTAATTTTCTTATAAGGTTGCTGTTTTAGGCCTATGTTGCTGCTTTCGGTACCAATTTACAAAAACGGCTTCATCGTGATCTTCAAAAAAAAAGAAAAGAAAAACAGAAGAAAGCAAAGCGAAAAATATCGAACGTAAAACAAAATCAGCCAGAGATGCCTGTGATAACAGACCCTGCTACTGAGCTGACTCAGTATATTTTGGTTTAAGTTTTCAACTATCTTACTCAAGGAGGCACAATCGCATCCAATGCTATACCCGCCTGGTGATCTAGATTATCAAACGACAAAGAAGAAAGATGCTGCTTGGGAGGAAATAGCCGGATAAACTGCAGTTGACTATTGGTGTCCATGTTGTTTTGTTTTGAAAATCTTGTGAAAAGGGCAGTTTTTTGTGACGCTATCTTTTGCTCACTGAGCGCCTGAAATCGGTGAGGAAGAAATTTACGTGTTTCTGGCCCTTAAAAAAATACAAAAAAAAAAAAACTTGAAAGTGGCGATTTCTTACCATTCCTAGATTTGGTTAGACAGGGAAGAAACCATTCCTTCATAAAAAAAGTTGCCTATTTCTTTTTAGTCAATCAAAGTTAACATCATTCCCTAATAAAATGTAGATGACGAATTAAGTGCAACGAGTCTTTCTTAGTAAAACAGCGATATAATCTTACTTTTAGGCAAGGTTGTAGAATTCCCAATCTAGATTGTGAACTGACGATACCGATTTTAGTAAACTGCTAACGGTGAAAGAATAATTTAGAATATTGAATATTAGGGCATGGTGAATTGATTCTAAAATCATGTGAAGTAAGAATGTACCAAAAGTCTGACTTTTGAAAAAAAAACTCATCGCAATAACTCGGATGGATAATATAGTCAATCCCCAATCCTACTTCCGGCCTTTTTAAAATAAATCGGACAAAATAAGTCCCGACTTTAAAGATTATTCGATGTTACTTTAAACTTTAAATAGTTGCATGATTGATCTCAACTTAGTTCTTTTGATTTTCCTGCTGAGAGAAGGAAACGATTGAGGACTGAATCGCCCATGAAGATTTTTTTATGATCACAATGAAATTTGGTGCCGTTTTTGTAAGTTGGCACCGAAAACTAGAACATTTTCAAGCTCGAATCGCTGCCGTTTTCTATGCATGTCGGTGCCAAAAAAGCTACGTGTGCCCAGCCCTTAAAAAAGGAAAAAATATCATAGATAAACGATGCCGTAGTCATAGTTATAGGTGTCAGAATGCATACTGCTGGTAGTTCAGCTGTAAGCAGAAGCACTTGGTAGTTAAACTCTAAGAAGCATTCGATTTTTTTTTTAATATCCCTTGAAGTACTTCTGAAAAACAATTACTTAGGTACTTGGAAATGTACTTACGTATTCTCTGACTAGTCACCATCACTTTCTCTCAAAGACCGAATCTGAATTGTTTGACATGCCTTTTGATAAATAACTATGTGAAAATAAAAAGGGGATTTTGAGTGGGTAGTTGGGCTAGTATTAAAAGCTTACTCAGGTATTTGCAGCCTTTATAAGAAGTCTCGTAATGCCTAAAACCTTCCTGTTTTCATCTCATGCAATCCAGCAATTGATCATGTACAGAGCAATTTGCCGAACAGTAGGCCGATTTATAAAATCACTGCTGAAAGGAAAAGGGAGGGATGCAGACATTATACCTTTAATGCTCATAGCTTGCATTGAATGTGCCCATGAAAGGAGGAAGATCACCAAGGAAGTAATCATATTAGAATCAACTCGCACCACCAAATTCAAGGTATCAGGCTTCCTATAGTAAAAATGTCAATCTCCTATATACAAAATGCGTACCGATTGTGCTCTGTAACTCTTCTTATTAATTGTATTGTTTTTGTTTTCAGGAGTAATTCTATCGAGCCAGCAGGGGGAGGGGGTTACAAAATAGTTACAATTAGAGTTGTTAAACTTAATTCTATTTTATTTTCACCCACGAGTTATCTTATCAAGCTATAGGTAACAAAAAACCCAGCCTTTGGTAGCATCATTTAGTAAGCACTAAAAATAATACAGACATGAAATGTGGTCAACAGGAAAGTCTAATCTTAGTTGCATTCTGTAACTCTAAGTTCCGGGTAGAACAGCCATTATGCTGATGCGTCATTTGACTCTCTTGCCTTTAAAAGATACAAAGAGCATTAGTCCAACTCTTGATTGTGGCAATTACTGCTCATTTTAAGTTCTACTTGATTAGTCATTTTAATTCCTATTCGTTTCAGAATTTACATAGTCACCTATAGTAGCACCTGTCTTCTTTATATTCGATGTAACAATATTTTTTTTATTTCTTTTCGTTTTAGGTTTCATCTTTATTGATAGTATTATATTAATTCAATCTTTTTAATTAAAATCAAGTTGCCATCAAGCCATTGGCCAATTCGAGACAAAACCAAGACAGGAAGTCTCAGTGAGAGGCAAAGCTGGCATAAGCCTTTTTCAGGATTGTATAAAAAATGTCATTTTCACTTGTTGTTAGATTTTGTCTAACAATCCTAGGGTACGCTAAGATAGATAGCCAGCCATAGAACTAAGGGATGATCAAGATTTTTGGTTTGATTCATGACAGACAATGTCAAATGGACTTGTATGCAAAGGGAGGGGGGCAGGTTGACCAAATTTTAGAATTGACACATGACCGTTAAGTCTCCTTGAAATGCAGGCCAATCAGTGTCCAGTCCGAAGTCTAACAGGGCTCACCCGCCTGCATAGAGTGTCAGGCCAGGTTTAGCACCCAATTCATAAGCTCAAACAAAATGGCTCTTCACTTTTCCCTAAAATTCTTTTTTGGAATACATTTTTCAAATTTATAGAAACAAAGAACAAACATTTTGCATTATAACTTTTCATGGGCTTCCTTAAATAAAAAACTGCCTTTAGTTTTTAACTATAGACTTATTATATTCAGTAAAACAATTAGGTTATTTTCTATGCGAAAAAGAGAGCAAACTTAAGACATGCTACTGGCTTAAACAGCAATCATGAACATGATCCTTAATCCTGTAGCTATGAGGACAGCCATTATTATAAGATGAATAAATAAATAAAGGGTATAGTCAACTGAGAGTAGAACAGGGGGCATTAGTCACACCCATCTTTTGTTAATATATTCTAAACCTTACACAATTTTAAACGGGAAGGAGATATATGTGACAACAATGGCAAAACTGCCAGACCAGCACTTAACTAGTAAAGATCAAAACAGGAAATTCGAATTATATATTTGAGTTTCTCATAAACAAAATCAATCAAGTAATATCCAAAACAAGGTAAGCAGTCATTTTAAACATGAAAAACTTTTATAACTCGATTCACCTTCCTGTTACAGGCCGGACACTTAGACATTTTTTTAGCACACATGTAACAGTACAAAATATGACCACTTCGTCCATGAACAAAGACGGCATTTCTTGGCCGTTCAAAACAAATTCCACAAAGACTCTCTGTAAAATAAAATATAAACAATTCAAATCACTGAAAAAGGAGTCTCAAAATGTGAATTTGACCATCCAAATCTTGCAGTAACCAGGCATAGTGTCTAAGATATTGACAGAGATATAGGGTATACACAGACATTCCATAGCCTTGACCCCACCTTCAGCCAAACTACTAGTATAAAATAATTACTATGTCCGGTAGTCAGACTGTTATTAAATATGGTCTAGAAAAAGACATGACCATCACCCTTGGCCAACTTAAAGAACTCAAACATAAAGAAGAAGAAGATCTAACAATAATGTATTTACATTTTTGACCTTATAAATGTTCTAGTCCGTCCTTTGAGAGGATTTGATTATTATTTTTGTCTTTCTTCTCAATTAATTCCAGTGTAAAATCGTTGACGCGTTTTAATCTATTTATCACTTGCATGACGTAATATAACATACAGTGAACCTAATAACTATTGACCGAAATGATGGAATATTTAGTAAAGTCATGGTCACTCCCACTTGTGATTTATCATCCCAAGTCGGGTAGTTCCCAAAGTTCATGAATTTTTCCCCAGTTAGCTAAAACATTGGCCACCAGCAGCTCAGTAGGTTGAAACCAACAAATATTCACTGTATTTTTAGCTTCACAGGTAGAATATTTCATTTCTTCAAGAATTCTTTTTCTTAATTATTTTAAAATGTCCTCTTTGTGGTTTACAAATAGAAAGAAAAATATATAAAAAGCGGGAACAATTTTGTAACAAGAAATGAAGTATTTTTCCTACATGATCAAAAAATAATAAAATAGAATTGGTCTTTTGCCACGCGTAGGATATACGTAAATAATTTCTTAGACGACACTACCTTTCCATATGCAAATTATTATTTCCTCTTTGTTGTGTTTCGGGAAGGAGGATGAAACCACAACCTCTCCGTTCTATTCTCACACTTCTAAACTAAAGGAAGAGCAACACCAATAGCATTGGATACTTGAGGGTGCTAGGATTAGATTGCCATTAAAGCTTTTTAGTTACCAAATGATCATTTTGTTTTGAATGCAAGTGTTTTCTGTTTTACCCAATGGGAAATTTCAGTTATTAGAGTTTAAAAAGCAGAAATAAAGTTACTTTTTAATTTTCTTAAAAAGTATCTTAGCAACTGTAGACAATTCGTCTCATTATTGTTATTTTTGTCATCAGAATACTAAGTCCTTATTTCTCACAGGAACCCATACTGTTCTGATTTTCCTTTTAAAACCCAGGCGTAAATACGAAAAAAAGACCAGCTTTCGTGCAACTCACTTATAAGGTCACTTGTTTGACATGCACCAGTTTTACGCATCTTTATTTGGACTCGCTAAAATCATCGTTATATGCATAATTGTAAAATCAATAATCGGAACCGTTCAAAGAAGAGGGGCAAGTTGCCCTAGCTGCAAAGCAGCTAAATGGTGTTGAGACAAGGAATCAAAAAGGTGGTTGAGTGAGCCATTTGCCAGTTCACATAAAATTTTTTGCGGGGAGGATTTGTGTGCCGAGGTTAATCTTGCCCTGAGCACCACCACTTTTAGGAACAATCCTTTTGTTAGTTTGCTCTACTGGCTCATATTTTGCCCAGGTCTGTCTTTAAACTCAGCTAAAACTAGAAGGATTATTTGTTTCTTGCAAGACAATCCAAAATGTAGAAACTCAACTAAGAATAGTCTTTCTTTTCAAAAAGATTTATGAGCTTTTTTATACAAAAGGCCTATATTGGCTCTTAGTTGGTCAATATTATTCAGCCGCATTTGTACTATTTTAGACAATAGTCTTGAAAATTGAAATATTTTAAATGCATCGTTCTATTATAATAAAACATGGTTAAATATATATTGAATCTATTTGCCAACTAATACAACTACAGTAATCCCCGATCTTCTCACGATTACAGACTATGTTGTACCAGTACTTATCAAACAGTCGCATGGGGACTTTAAAAACTTTGACAGATTAGGACCAATCTAAGAGCATTGACGTTTCAGAAAAGCAGAAGGCACGGGTCCAAAGACACCTCACTATTGTCACTTCACCTAGAATATGTTTTCTTGAAACGAACAGAAATTTAAACCGATCACAGCAAAACGTCACAGGAAAACACTACCAACAAAGTAGTGTTAAGTGCCCGAGCAATCTTATTACGAAACACAACTGACTGTATATAGGACGTTTAAAACACCAGGTACATAAGCTCGAAGAATCACTCTATAACGTGGCGGGCACCGTAGCTCGAAAGATCACTCTATATCAGAACAGCATTGGCACGTGAAGTGCAGACCGCGAAACATGAGGAGAATCCTCCACCAAAAATCTTCGGAACTACTTGTATATCCAATCTCCGGGGATGGAACTTAGACCTTGAACTTATTTGAAAATATTTTTAAGCTCAACAATGAGAAACAAGGAATCCAGAAACTTCTAATAAATAGAAAAGGCTTCAAATAGAGCTGGAGTTAAACTCCTGAAGCCACCAATCACTAGAGAGCGGATAGGAAAAAAGAAGAAGAAACCTTATACAATATGCAATCTTTTTCTAGGTAAGACTTCAACCAAATACTACTATTAAAAATTTACTATTCAAAAACTCATAAATAACCTATTCAAGACTCTTTACGCCCCCCCCCCCTTCAAGTTCAGATTTTTCCTTCTGACTTATTCAGAAATTTCATTCGTTTCCAAATAGATGGCAAAAAAGCACAATCTTAGTCAATCTGTCATCCTTCATCCGTAAGATGTGGCCCAGCCATCTTAACCGTTTTTTATTTACAGCCTTAGAAAGAGGAACCGAAAAAGATTTTCGTAGAGCTTTGTGGATGATATATGGTCAGTGAAATTACTTAAAACCATCTCAGACAATTTCTCTAGAAAATATTTAACAAATCTTCCTAAGCCTTTCAAGACCCCACGTTCCAGAATCATATTTGACCACTATCAATACCATGACTTTCCATATTCTAATCTAACTTTACAGATTGATCTTAATATTCTTCCAAACTTTTTTTCAACAAACTCTACACTCTAAGTTTTGGTAGAAACTATAAAAATTTTCATTTTGGTATGATTTATATGGCTTGCATAAAAAGGAACACTACCTGTGCTTTCTTTTAAATTAATTGAATCTTGCAAATGAGTTAGACTGGATACTTTGCTTCACCTTTGTAACAGCATTTTGAGTTCAAGTCCATGACTTTTACATGAATGCTATTGTGTTTTTAACAAAATCTTTACTGTTCAAGAAAGCTTAGGCGGAAAGTTTGGAACAGACCAAGTTCGGTAAGGGAGCTTTAGTATGTCAATATTCCATTCTTATGAAGCTAAATTGACAAAAAAAAGGTTTAAAGGCACCATAACCTTGAGCAAAATAGCACTCAGTTTAAAAAACAGTGTAATTAAGATAACAGTATGTTTTTCAATGAAAAATTTGCAATCATATTAAGTTCTAAATAATACTCGTTGAATATCGGCTGTTCGGATGGCTAGCCCACGTAATAGAAAACTGTTTCCCAGACACACAATTACAAGGGTTTGAAGTTAGTGCCTTATGGAGCCTACCAAAATAAATACTAGGCTGTGAAGAGAAAATTAAATCAAACAGTTCGTGGTAACGAACTGTAAGTAAGGAGCGACCCGGCTCAATGGTAACCGAAACTCTAGAAAACGGGTTTTTGATACCAATAGATATATCAAAAGAATCAGATTTTAATGCTGATTTCAAATATATAACTTTCATTAAGTTTAGTGCTACCCATCAAAAGTTACGCGCCTGAGAAAATTTGGCTGATTTTCAAAAAAAGGGGGGAAGACCCCCTAAAAGTTATAGAACCTTAATGAAAATCACACCATCATATCAGAGAACCCTACTGTAGAGTTTTCAAGCTCCTATCTACAAAAATGTGGAATTTTACATTTTTTGCCAAAAGAAAGATCACGGATGCGTGTTTTTTTTTTTTTCCAGGGGTGATCGTATCGACCCAGTGGTCCTAGAATATCGTGAGAGGGCTCATTGGAACGGAAATTAAAAGTTCTAGTGCCCTTTTTAAGTGACCAAAAAAATGAAGGGCAACTAGGCCCCCTCCCACGCTTATTTTTTTCCCAAAGTCACCCGATAAAAATTTTGAGATAGCCATTTTGTTCAGCATGGTCGAAAATATGATAAATATGTCTTTTAGGGTGACTTAATCTCCCGAAGTTCCCAGAATTGGTTATTGGGACGTATACAGAAGTTTTCAGGAGTTTATTTTTCGGGTAGTGGGAGGGAAGGGTGGGTCGGTGGTTATGTTGGAGGATCTGTTCATGATGGAAGTTTTAATGGGGGAAGGAAAATTTCCCTGAAGGGGGCGCCGGACTTGCCAGCATTATTTATTGGTTATTGAGAAGTATACAACCATTTTCAGGAAGGATTTTTTTTTGGAGGGGGGTCTAGAGGAGGGGGTTACTCTGGAGAATATTTCCATGGAGGATGTTTCGTTGGGGGAGGAGACATTTCTATGAAGGGGGCGCCGGATTTCCAAGCATTAGAAATTAAATCGATCATTAGACGATCAGAAATTAAATAAAAAAAACAAGTTTTTTCAACTGAAATGTAAGAACTTAAAACGAACAGAAATTATAAGGTATGTGAGGGGGTTCTCCCCCAAGTCAATACCTCGCTCTTTACACTACAGTTTTTTTTAGTGCTTTCAAAAAAGCTATCTATTCCAAATAAACGGCCTTTTTGATTCAGGGGTTTGTGAATCAAATTTTTTTTTAACTTTTAACTTGAAAAGCGTGTTATTGACTAAGGGGAGAACCCCTTCATATACGTAATAACATATACGTAATAAAAAAAACATTAAAAAAACAAACGATACGGCTCAATAGTAATCGAAACTTTTAAAAACGGAATTTTGATGTCAATAAATGTATCAAAAGAATGTGTTTATAATGCTGATCCTAAATATATAAATTTTATTAAGTTTAGTATTACTCATCAAAGTCTACAGGCCTGAGAAATTTTACTCGATTTTTTAAAGAGTGGGGAAACATCCCCTACAAGTGAAAGAATTTTAATGAAAATCACACCGTCAGAATTCAGCGTATCAGAAAACCCTATTACATAGGTTTCAAGCTCATATCTGCAAAAATCTGCAACTTTGTATTTTTTGCAATAAGAAAAATATAAGAATATAGAATTTAGTTAAGTAATTTAATTTGTAAATACATCCATTTAGCAAAATAAAAGTAAAATTTTTATGCAAATAAAAGCTTCATTAACTAAAAAACTATAATAAATTAAATAAAAAAAACAAGTTTTTTAATCTGAAAGTAATGAGCGACATTAAAACTTAAACCGAACAAAAATTATTCCATATATGAAAGGGGCTGTCCCCTCCTCAACGCCTTGCTCTTTACGCTAAAGTTTGACTCTGTCTCACAACTTTATTTTTTAAAACAATAAAAAACTTTAGCGTAAAGAGCGAGGGGACAGCCCCTTTCATATACGGAATAATTTCTGTTCGTTTTAAGTTTTAATGTCGCTCCTTACTTTCAGTTTAAAAAACTTGTTTTTTTTATTTAATATATCAAAAGAACCGAGCTGGTAGATGGCACTTGCAGATAGCTGGAGGGCTAATGGGAAAGACTCTTACTGTACAGTATCTTCTTTTATGATTACCTCTTTTGGGATTGCCATGGAAACTGAACAAAGTTTACACCAACTTTAGCTTGTAACAAAACATTGATTTCATTTCTTCTGACATTTTTCACTAGTAGCTAAGAATAAATAAATTCAATAAATGCGCTTGCGCTTTCTTAACTTGAAATAAACCAATTTTAAACCGCAATCGATTTAAGACGCGTTTCAATCGTCCTAATTTATTATCAACCATTTTTTGGTAGGAACGTGAAAACATAACGTTGACAAACAGAAAATCATTCTCAATAATTTTTAGAGATATATGAATTGCAATGAAGTTTTAAAATAGAACACCCAAGCGTAGGTGAAGATTTAAGGCAACATTTGAATTATTTAAAAAAAACATAGAATTAAATACAAAGCCTTCATTAAATATAATTAAATATAAAGCTGTATTCCTTCATTAAATGAGAAATTCACAGGTTTTAATTTTATATTTCTAACTCTTCAAAGACTGCTCTTAGAATCCTAAACAATAGTTAATAAGAGTTTCCTTTAAACCCATGGAAACATATTTGTTGGTACAAATTGCGGTACATGTATGATAAACCCCCTACCGCTCAAGTTGTTCATTCATTGACGCATTATAGAACCGATTTTTTTGTAAGTTCTTTCAGCTTAGCGTGAGACAAAACAAAGCAAAGTAAGAGAATAGATGGAAAAAATATAATTTGGGCTATACATTAGCAAATTAGGGGGGTGGGGTAAAGTATATAAACAGTGTGAAGTTAGAAAACAATTCTTACTACATAATATGCAGAATAATTGTACCTAATATATTAGACATGCTGACCAACTATATTCTATCATTCCCCCCCCCTAATGTGCAAATATATAGCCGAAATTTGTTTCTAAAGTATTATATTTATGTTTTACTTTGGCATATTTCATTAGGATTGAGCGTCAGAGAAACATATTAGAAGAATATTAGTTAGTGCGTATATCACGCAAGTACCCAAATTGCTACTCTCGTTACCAAAAATTACCCTATAATCTACATTTATCCCTAACTTAAGAGAATTAGTTTTCTTAACACTAAAGTCCCCACTTACCCTTGCCCAATGAACTCAAAACCTTCAGAAATATTTTTATTTAAGGTACTTGGATGATCAGCATGTTTAAGTCTAAGATTTTTTTTTAGCTAATCGTTTGATATTATATTCTTTAATTGCATTTGCTACGAATTTCATCAAAGTATACATAGTTTTCGGTAGAGCGCAAATGGTTTGGCCTTTTAGACGGTTTGAGCCCCACTAATTTCTCTTAATTGTAAACCTTCAATAGCACTATGATTTTCTTTCCTTTTTGTTTATCTTATCAACAACAATGCTGCTGTGGATGAATAACACGCAATTACAAATACAGCTTGTTTCAGTAAAGGGGCGAATGTCAACCAAACCGCACTATAATTCTCTTAAAACCTTAGTTTAGAATGCACCATAGAGTCATTTAGTTATGAAGAAGATATTTGAGTATACATTTAACGTAATAACCGTAAGTTTTAAGCTAGTCAGGTTCCATCATTTACTGATATTACTTTATTTTGAATTATTGACCAATAAAACTTAAGTCTGATCTATGGTACTCAAGTTCGTACTTCTAATAATCACAATCATCCCACACAATTTGTTTTGTAGACAAATTATGCAAGCACCTCTATGATTACTATACTCCTTTTTATTACCTTTCTTATAAATGGGTTTATTAAGGTTATCCTGAAATCACTAGGTACTTCCCCTTTGTCAAATCTATACTTATCTCTGACTTCGTAATCAACACACCTTGCAAACACTTGTCATAATATCAGCTTCTGAAGCTTTATTACTTTTAGTTTTTTCTTAGTTACGCCTTTCCGTCCTCCTTTATTAATATTAAATAAAAAAAACAAGTTTTTTAAACTGAAAGTAAGGAGCGACATTAAAACTTAAAACGAACAGAAAATATTCCGTATATGAAAGGGACTGTCCCCTCCTCAACGCCTCGCTATTTACGCTAAAGTTTTTTATTGTTTTAAACAATAAAGTTGTCAGACAGAGTCAAACTTTAGCCTAAAGAGCGAGGTGTGGAGGAGGGTACAGCCCCTTTCATATACGGAATAATTTCTGTTCGTTTTAATTTTTAATGTCGCTCCTTACTTTCAGTTTTAAAAAACTTTTTTTTTTTTTTTTTTTTTAATTTCTGATCGTTTTTTAGTTAATGCAGCTTTTATTTGCATAAAAATTTTACTTTTCTTTTGCTAAATGGATGTCTTTACAAATTAACTTACGTAACTAACTTCTATATTCATATATTTTTCTTCTGGCAAAAAATACAAAGTTACAGATTTTTTCAGATATGAGCTTGAAACCTATGTAATAGGGTTTTCTGATACGCTGAATTCTGACGGTGTGATTTTCATTAAAATTTTTTCACTTGTAGGGGATGTTTCCCCCCTCTTTAAAAAATCGAGTAAAATTTCTCAGGCCTGTAGCCTTTGATGAGTAATACTAAACTTAATAAAATTTATATATTTAGGATCAGCATTATAAACACATTCTTTTGATACATTTATTGATATCAAAATTCCGTTTTTAAAAGTTTCGATTACTATTGAGCCGTATCGCTTGTTTTTTTTATTGTTTTTTTTATTACGTATATGTTATTACCTATATGAAGGGGTTCTCCCCTTAGTCAATACCACGCTCTTTACTTTAAAAGTTAAAAAATTTTTTTATACAAAAACCCCTGAATTAAACAGGCGTTTTATTTTTATTTTATATATCTTTTTAAATAAATAAAAAATAGTTTTGCTTTAAGAGGGAGTTTTTGACTTGGGGGATAACCCCCTCACATACGTTATAATTTCTGTTGGTTTTAAGTTCTAATATTTCTTCTTACATTTCAGTTGAAAAAACTTGTTTTTTTTTATTTTATTTCTGATCGTCTAATGATCGATTTAATTTCTAATGCTTGGAAATCCGGCGCCCCCTTCATAGAAATGTCTCTTACCCCAAAGAAACATCCTCCACGGAAATATTCTCAAGAGTAACCCCCTCCTCTAGCCCTCCCCCCCCCAGAAAAAATCCTTCCTGAAAATGGTTGTATACTTCCCAATAACCAATAAATAATGCTGGCAAGTCCGGCGCCCCCTTCATGGCAATTTCCCTTCCCCCATGAAAACTTCCATCATGAACAGATCCTCCAACATAACCACCGACCCACCCTTCCCTCCCACTACCAGAAAAAAAACCTCCTGAAAACTTCTGTATACTTCCCAATAACCAATACTATATGTTAACATTGGGTAAAGTTCATAACTTTTAGCCCTCCCTCTGGGAACTTCGGGAGATTAAGTCACCCTAAAAGACATATTTATCATATTTTCGACCATGTTGAACCAAATGGCTATCTCAAAATGTTGAATAGGTTATTCTGGGAAAAAAATAATCGTTAGTGGGGGCTGATTTGCCCTCCATATTTTTTTTGGTCACTGAAAAATGGCACTAAAAATTTTATTTTCAGCTTCAACGAGCTGTCCCCCAATGTTTTAGTATCCATTGATCAATGCAATAACCCCAGGAAAAAAAAAAAATAAATAAACACGCATCCGTGATCTTTCTTCTGGCAAGAAATGTAAAATTCCACATTTTTGTAGATATGAGCTTGAAAACTCTACAGTAGGGTTCTCTGATACGCTAAATCTGATGGCGTGATTTTCATTAAGGCTCTATATCTTTTAGGGGGTCTTCCCCCTTTTTTTGAAAATCAGCCAAATTTTCTCAGGCGCGTAACTTTTGATGGGTAGCACTAAACTTAATGAAAGTTGTATATTTGAAATCAGCATTAAAATCTGATTCTTTTGATATATCTATTGGTATCAAAAACCCGTTTTCTAGAGTTTCGGTTACCATTGAGCCGGGTCGCTCCTTACTTACAGTTCGTTACCACGAACTGTTTGACATATTGCTTCACCTCTGAAGTATCAAAAACTGGCTCATTATTTCCTATATAATTTCCGATAAGCTTAAAACGATTTAATATATCCTCAAACTGTTCTGGCAATCTCTCATTGGCACTTTTTTTTATCACTCATTCTTATCCCGGCCTTATCTTGCACTGAGGATAGTCGCGACTGAATACTTCCTCTTAATTTCTGAACATGCCCATGCCGTCATGCCATCTGGCAGCATTTTCATTACTAGCCCCGTTTTTTTCAGGCAGCCTCTTAACTCCATTTGACGCTTTAATGCCTTCTCTACTTCTCTTATGTTCCTTTTATTCTTGTAACATTTATCACTCGGAAACTACCTCTCTAAGACATCTTCTGCTACTTCACAAAAATATTTTCCTATAATTATTCCGTCCATCTTTTAAATTATTAAATTTTAAACCGTCAAATTTTATAACTTGAAATGCTCCTCTTTGACTTGATTGCGCTATCAAACCGGAATAAAAACTATTGATACCACTGGATAGAAGAAGTCAATTCAGGGACTCTTCCGTTATTTTCTCGGAAAATAAAAATTTATATCTTAAAGTAATCTCTTTATCAACGCTTAAAAACCAATAACTATTGTTTTAACGATAAGAACTTTTTGTTTTTCATTAAATGTTTCATAACGGTACTCTTTCATATTTTACGAAAATTTGGTATTAATGTCTGCATTTCACTTTTTACCCTGAGGCAAAAGATCTGAACAACAGAAGAGTTTATCAACTTGAGTTCGTAACTAACCAATGAAAGACCTTGTAGATAATTCCAAATGGTGACAATTTTCGTTGATCATGTATTCATTTTTTTTTACCTACACTAACGCTTTTTGCTCAACTAACTTCTTTTCAGCCATCAAGTCCTGTTAGTAAAATTTTACTTTAGGTACTTTTGGCTATCTTGGAAAGGGGTTAGGCTAGGAAAATGAAGCTTTCATGGATGGGTCTACAGGCTAAAGTATGTCATAGGAATGTATTTTGAAGTACCTACCTCCACTCCTTCTCCCTCTAGAGGGTTCTAACCTTAGATAACGTTTAGAAATCTGTGTGTTATAAAAGTAAAACCTTGCAAAATAGATCTTCTTCTAAATGAAGTACAACAAAATTGTTTTCAGCTTTACAACTTTGCTCAATCCCAATTTATATGGTTGTAAAGAAATGTAAATACATTTCCTAAATTTTGAAAAAAAAAACATTGATAGGCTATGGCTTAAAATTCTTTTCAAATAACAGGAATTGCATTTTCAGAACTAAAGCCAGAGAAAAAGAAACTGATAACTGAAAATCAAGGTAAAATATTGTTTTGTCAAAATTTCAATAGGTATAGACCTATCATGTAGGTTAATTTCAGGATCCCCTAGAGGGAGAAGGAGTGGAGGTAGGTACTTCAAAATACCTTCCCAGGACATGCTTTAGCCTGTAGACCCATCCCTGAAAGTTTCATTTTGCTAACCTAACCCCTTTCCAAGATAGCCAAAAGTAGCTAAAGTAGAATTTTACCATTCTTTTTATTTTATTTTGTCATAAATTTATCTTTCTACGATCGTGAACATGTGTTTTTCCATTAGAAGAAATAATTCACTCCCATTTCAGTATATTAATTTAAAAAAAAACTTTTTCCACAAAATAAATTTTTCAAAGAAAAGTAAAGAACTCTATTAAACAAATCACGAGCAAAAATAAAATAAAATAATCTACCAAGCGTTAAACTATCACAAATCAGCATCAATAAATAAATGAAGCCAAAAACAAACAGAAATTACAATAAATAACCGAGTGTAACTCAAAAGGAACAGAAATTAAGATAAGTTTGGCTCAAAGCCCCTATGCCGTTCCAAGGCCAAAACAAAATTTACACTTAACTGAAAAAAATAGAAATGTTTATACTTTTATAACTTTAATAAATCAAATAATATTAACATTTTGATTACTAAATATCAGTATATGTATATTAAACTGACAATGCACATTCATTGGTATTTTTTTCAGTAAAGTGAAAAAATAAAGTGAATTTTTTTTTCACTAGCCATTTCAATTTCCAATCGAATGACCCCTTTTTGAAGTTTCTACGACAACGCGTTCTGTAAAAACCTTAAATGTCCCCAATGCATAACTTACAACTCTTGCTTTGAGGGCTGTGGGGGAGTGTCCTCCTCAAAAACATAATTGCTATCAGGAAATCACCAACGCTGAACAAAATGGCTATCTATAAATTCTGATTGGATGTTTTTGGGGAAAAGGTGGGCGTGAAAAGGGGGATAGTTGCCCTCAATCACTTTCGACTACTGCAAAGGGCACTAGACTTTTGAGTTTCCAATCGAATAAACCATTTTTCAAGTTTCTACGACAAGCATTTCAATAAAAGCTTATTATGTCCCCAGGGTATAACTTATAACCGTTGCCCTGAAAACTGTGGGGGGAGTGTCCTGCTCAAATGTATAATTTCTACAACTTTATATTGTGAGGAACAGAATGCCTGTCTCAAAACTTTGATAGAATGTGTTTGGGGAAATTGTGGGTGTGAAAGGGTTGTTATTTGCCTACCAATCACTTTCGACTATTAAAAAGGGGACTAGCAATTTCAATTTCTAATCGAATGATCCCTTTTTGAGTTTCTTCGACAACACGTTCTATAAAAACCTTATATGCCCCCAGAGCATAGCTTACAACCCTTGCCCTGAGGGCTCTGAGGGGGTTGTTGTCTTCAAAGACCTAATGTACAGAACTTAAAACTATGTTTAATAAAATGGCTATCTCAAAATTTTGATTCGATGTGTTTGGGGAAAAGGTGGGCGTGAGAGGGGGGTTAGTTGCCCTCCAATCACTTTTGACTATCAAAAAGGGCACTAGCCCATTCAATTTCCAATTAAACGAGCCTTTTTAGAAGTTTCTACGACAACGCCTTCTATAAAACCCTTATATGCCCCCAGGGCATAACTTACAACCCTTGCCCTGAAGCTATCTCAAAATTTTGATTGGATGTGCTTCGGAAAATGGTGGGTGTGGAAGGGGTGTTAGTTGCCTTCCAATCACTTTCGACTATTAAAAAGGGCACAAGCTACTCCAATTGCCAATTGAATGGGGCCCTTTTCAAAGTTTCTACGACAACTTCTTCGATACGAGGTGCCCTGCTCTAAAGGAAAAAATAATGAATAATATATGGTACCGACATTGTTCTCATATGGCCTCGTGACATAACTTAAGATCCTTGCTCCGAGGGTTGTGGGGGAGTCCTCCTAAAAAACATATTTTCTATCTGGAAATCAACTACGCTGAACAAAATGGCTATCTAAAACTTTTGATCGGATATGTTTGGGTAAATGGTGGGCGCGGAAGGGGTGTTAGTTGCCTTACAATTACTGTCGACTATTAAAAAGGGCACTAGCCATTTCAATTTCTAATCGAATGAGCCCTTTTTGAAGTTTCTACGACAACGCGTTCTATAAAAACCTTATATGCCCCCAGGGCATAACTTATAACCCTTGCCCTGAGGACTTTGAGGGGGTTGTCATCTTCAAAGACCTAATTTACAGAACTTACAACTACGTTGAATAAAATGGCTAAATCAAAATTTTGATTGGATGTGTTTGGGGAAAAGGTGGGCGTGAAAAGGGGTTTAGTTGCCCTCCAATAACTTTCGACTATTAAAAATGGCACTAGTCCTTTGAATTTCCAATCGAATGAGCCTTTTTTAAAGTTTCTACGACAACTCGTTCTATAAAAACCTTATATGCCCCCCAGGGCATAACTTACAACCCTTGCCCTGAAGCCTGTGGGGAATGTCCTCCTTAAAAACAAAATTTCTACGACAACTTCTTCGATACGAAGTGCCCTGATTTAAAGAAAAAAATTATAATAAATCATACATTGTGCCAACATTGTTTTTATATGCCCTCATGGCATAACTTAAAACCCTTGCCCCGAGGGTTGTGGGGGAGTGTCCTCCTCAAAAACACATATTTTCTGTTTAAAAAGAAACTACGCTGAACAAAATGGCTATCTCAAAATTTGGAGTAAATATGTGTGGGAGAACGATGGGCGCGGGGCGGCTAGTTGCCCTCCGATCACTTTCGGCTATTAAAAAGGGCACTAGCTCTTTGAATTTCCAATCGAATGAGCCATTTTGAAGTTTCTACGACAACGCATTCTATAAAAACCTTATATGCCCCCAGGGCATAACTTACAACCCTTGCCCTGAGGTCTGTAGGGGAGTTTCCTCCCTAAAAACATAATTTCTATCTAGAAATCAACTACGCTAAACAAAATGGTTATCTCAAAATTGTGATTGGATGTGTTTCGGGAAATGGTAGGCGCGGAAGGGGTGTTAGTTGCCTTACAATCACTTTCGACTATTAAAAAGGGGACAAGCCACTCCAATTTCCAATTGAATAAGCCCTTATCGAAGTCTTTACGACAACTTCTTTGATAAGAAGTACCCTACTCTAAAGGAAAAAATAATAAATAATACTTTGTGTCAACATCATTCTTATATGCCCCCAGGGCAGAACCTAAAACCCTGTCCCCGAGGGTTGTGGGGGAGTGTCCTCCTCAAAAACATATTTTCTATCTGGAAATCAACTACGCTGAACAAAATGGCTATCTCAAAATTTTGATGGATGTGTTTGAGGGAATGATGGGCGTGGGGGGGGGGGGGGAGTTGCCCTCCAATCACTTTCGACTATTAAAAAAGGCACTAGCCCTTTGAATTCCCAGTCGAATGAGCCATCTTTGAAGTTTCTATAAAGTTTGCTTCTATAAACACCTTATGTGCCCCCAGGGCATAACTTACAACCCTTGCCCTGAAGGCTGTGGGGGGAGTGTCCTCCTAAAAAAAAAATTCTGTATGGAAATCAACTACGCTGAACAAAATGGCTATTCCAAAATTTTGATTGGACGTGTTTCAGGAAATGGTGGGCGTGGAAGGGGTGTTAGTTGCCTTTCAATCACTTTGGACTATTAAAAAGGGCACAAGCCACTCCAATTTTCAATTGAATGAGCGCTTTTTGAAGTTTCTACGATAACTTCTCAGATACTAAGTGCCCTGCTTTAGAGGGAAAAAATAATAAATAATACTTTGTGTCAACATCGTTCTTATATACCCTGAGAACATAACTCAAAACCCTTTCCTCGAGGGGTGGGGGGGAATGTCCTCCTCAAAAATATATTTTCTATCTGTAAATCAACTAAGCTGAACAAAATTGCTATATCAAAATTTTCATTGGATGTGTTTGGGGGAATGATGGGCGTGAGGGGTGGGGGGCTAGTTTCCCTCCAATCCCTTTCGACTATTAAAAAGTGCACTAGCCCTTTGAATTTTCAATCGAACTTGCCCTGAAGGCTGTGGGGGAGTGTCCTTCTCAAAAACATAATTTCTATCTGGAAATTAACTACGCTGAACAAAATGGCCATCTCAAAATTTTGATTGGATGTGTTTCGGGATATGGTGGGCGTGGAAGGAGCGTTAGTTGCCTTACAATCCCTTTCGACTATTAAAAAGGGCAAAAGCCACTCCAATTTCCAATTGAATAAGCCCTTTTCAAAGTTTCTACGACTTCTTCGATACGAAATGCCCTGCTCTAAAGAAAAAAAAGATACATTGTGCCAACATTGTTCTTATATACCCTCAGGAAATATATTACAACCCTGGCCCTGAGGGTTGTGGGAGAGTGACCATCGAAATATCGTGTTTACAGCCTTAATCATAGCAACATTTAACGAACTGGCTATCTCAAAATTTTGGTTATATGTGTTTGGGGGAATGATGGGCGTGGGGGGGGGGGGCTAGTTTCCTTACAATCCCTGTTGACTATTAAAAAGGGCATTGGCCCTTTGAATTTCCCATCAAATGAACATTTTTTTAATTTTAAACGACAACGCCTTCCATAAAATCATTACATGCCCCCAGGGCACAACTTACAACCCCTGCCCTGAGTGCTTTGGGGGAGTGTCCTCCTCAAAAACACAATTTTTATCTAAATATCAACTATGCTAAACAAAATGGCTATCTCAAAATTGTGATTGGATATGTTTCGGGAAATGGGAGGCGCGGAAGGGGTATTAGTCGCCTTCCAATCACTTTTGACTTTTAAAAAGGGCACAATCCACTCCAATTTTCAATTGAATGAGCCCTTTTCGAAGTTTCTACGACAACTTCTTCGATACGAAGTGCCCTGCTCTGAAGGAAAAAATTAATAAATGATACATTGTGCCAACATCGTTCTTATATGCCCTCAGGGCATAACTTAAAACCCTAGCCCCGAGGGTTGTGGGGGAGTTTCCTTCCTCAAAAACATATTTTATATCCGGAAATCAACTACGCTGAACAAAATGACTATCTCAAAATTTTGATCAGATGTGTTTGCGGGGAATGATCGGGCGTGGGGGGGGGGCTAGTTGCCCTCCAATCACTTTCTATAATGAAAAAGGGCACTAGCCACTCCAATTTCCAATCCCTGTCTAAGCAGGGGCAAAAATTCACAAGAATTTAGGGGAGGGGCAAGGATCTTCTCATTTTTGTAGGGATAGTCTATGAGGGACATATGTATTTTTTCGATTTTTAAAGCAAAAAATGAATTGTTTTCCTAAATATAAATGAGAAGGCAATTGCCCTCCTCCAATTAGCGCCCCTATACCTTCTAAAACAATAAATAGATTTTTTATGGGCCTATTTACTTCTCAATTCATTCCCATCTTATTTCTTTTAAGGGCTATTTTGAAGGACCTTTATAAATATTTGTTTAATTTTTAGTTTTGATAGGGTAACACATAGGATAGCTTTGTGACTTTTTTACTCGTTACATTTTTTTGTCGTCTAACATAGAGTAAAGATACGTATCTCATTACAGACTATCATAAACTCCCGAATACTATCTTATTTGTTGACAACTACTGCGTTTCAATGGCATTTAACTAAAATACACACTCGTGGCTGTTACAAGAATAATAGAAACATAAACTTACCAGAAGATGTGGATTCTGATTTCTCAATCCCAGAATCTTGGGATGTGCCTAAAAAGAAAATAGAAAACAAGGCTAACATATGTTTTATTTAAACTTTCTTTTATTAAGCATTCGGCTATTAAAGTTAGTTATTAGTTGTGGTTCTGGTGGTTCCACTAGCTAACCACATTCTTCGGCAACAGTTTTATTAGTGCTACAAGTAAACAATTTGTCTTAAATTCAAGAATGTCACCTTAGAATATAAGCTAATATTCTCGGTTCAAAACGCAAAGAAATAAATACGAAATTCCAAAGCAGGTTAATTATTAAAGGGAGAAATTTTCCCGTCCTTTCTATGTATTTTTTATTTTATTTTTTGCCGAACGAAAACAAAATCTAAAAAGTCAATTTTTGCTGGTAGGTAAAATATGTTTGTTCATCAACTTTATTAGCAACAATTTTTCGTTGGAGTGCAAAGCCATACCTATAAAGTCGCCAACTATTTAAAAATTCCAGTCCTTTTCCATGGACATCAGTATTAAAATATCCAAAATTGAATTACTGAAGAATTTCCGTTTTCAATAATGACCGATTGTGAAAAAAAAAACTGACAGTGTTGTTTGGATCTTAAAAAGTGATAAAATTACTGCACAAAGAATAAATATTTCATAATATGATTTTGCAAGCAGTGATTAATATACAGAAACAATTAGGCAACAAAATAAAGGATAAGGTTTTACAATTAAAAAAAAGTAATTTAGTCTAATAAATACAAAGATAAATTATCACTCTAACACAAATCAACTTTCAACCCAATAAGTGCCTAAGTTTCGCTTCCATTGATAATCGTATTGTTGAACACAACATTATAAATAATAGTCTAAATCCTCATAGTTAGTATTTTCAATTACATTTCGACAATAAAAATGTGAAGAACCGAAATACCGAGCAACGCTAACTAAACTCCTCAACTTATCTATGACTAAACTTCCCAAAGAACAGCGCCACCTAGATTCATAAAAAAAGAACACTCAAAATTAAGGTTTTTCAGTAGATTTGTTCACCAAGTCTAGAGATAAAAAAAAGTCCCTAGATATTTTCGAGACCACACATTTAAAAAAGTGCCTGAAAAAAATTAGTATTGGGGAAAAGGGGGGGGGTCTACAGACTTCCTGGATAAGTTCCTGCTTAATGCCATACGAAAAACCCACATATTCCCCATATTTGAGTAGAGTACAAAGTGTGCTCTAGCGATGTCTTATTTCAGAACATCTAGAATTATTTTTGGGCTGTACCATTTGATGTAGCTTGAAGAGTAGTATAAAGAGATCCCATTAACCCAATTCCGTCAAAATTTTCCAATCTAAAGTAAACATAAACGACCGTTGAATATATTTACTGTTGAGTACATTTTTGCTTAAGTTACATAAGCAATTTAAGAGATTTAGCTTGCTTGTAAATTTTATAGGATAGTTGAATTACTTTTGACCTACTAATTTTAATATTTCATAATAACAGATCAAATACGAAATCCATTGATTTTCTTCAATTGCTTTCTTGCAAATTTTATGAAAATGGACCAACACTCATTTTGCCTATCATTACTGATACCAAGAAAATAGCTTACTTGTACAGGGGTCATCCAAGCGTGGTCTCTTTGGCATAGGCCCATCAACAACATCATATGAACCGTCAACTGTATCGAACACTCCATCAACCATATCCTCAGATTGACTAGTAGACGGTAAGGACGTCATCGGAACAGGAAGTGGTAAGTCAATAGAAGTCATTGGTATAGGTAAGGTCACACAGATGGATTCAGAATGAGGTTTTTTCACAGCCAATCTTTTCTTCTTTCTCTTTGGTCTTTTCGGGAAACAGTCAATCTTACCCTAAAGGAAAGGCTCTGATGAATATTGAGACATTGTGTGATGTCAGTTGTTTTTTTTTATATATATTTTTTAGTTTTAGCATCTTTCAACTTTCTACATTAATGACGGCACCCGAATCTGACATTTTAGGTTGTCACATTAATGCTGGGAGCTTTGTAGCCAACAATTCTTCTTTCTGTTTGGTCTTTTTGGGAAGAATTAAGTCTTATGCTAAGTTTAGAGGCATAGGGAAGCCAATGAGAAAACAACGATTGGTACGAAAGGAAAAGTGTTCAAATGGAATACGAAAGAATGTTCCGAAAAGCACACATAATATGTACTTCCTTGCCAAATCCTCTTTTATTTTATTCGCTTTATATAGAGCATGTTTCGTTTCGTAAAAAAAAAAACCGGTGGTACTGATGAACAACCACCAAAGCTCGAACTTCCACGAGCTTAACAAATGAAAAGTATTCCTATTTCAAAAATGCTTGCTCATCTTTTGTCAGACACACAAAATCAACCGGTACCATAGGGAAACTAAAAAAAATTTCTTAGCCCCAAAACAGATCAGTAGTATGCAGTAAACTGATTCATTTTCCCATTGTATCGATCAATTTTGAGCGTTCATCAAACAGGCTATTAGCCAGAACGGAAAGTTCTGATGACTATTGAGTCATTGCATATTATCAATTTTACTTGTATTCTTCAATAGTGTTAGTATATTTCGACACTTCTTTATTAATTATGGCATTAAACATTTAAGCGTTATTCCACATGCTTATTCGATGGCTATTTCAAACAAATCTATCCAGTGCCACAAAAGTTTTGAACATAAGCTAAAAGGTCACTTTTTAAAAGTTCTACATAAATAAATGGTAGTCACGCAATTACAGGAATAAGTATATATATATATATATATATATATATATATATATCCCTGGAAGAATATATATGTATATATGCTTCCAAGAGTGCTATTTGGGATAAGTCACTGGGTCTAATTCATTCTATCCCTTCCTTTCAGGGTTGTCATTTGGAATACAATCATCGGATCTAATTCATTATACGCCTTCCTTCCTTTCAAGTAGGCTAAACAACGGAATATTTGAAAAAGCGGACCTAAATAAGTTTTATTTGCAGCCTTGTTCCTCCCTGGACCACTCTTGGTTCTTAGCCCATTCTCCTAATGCTAATTTTGATTGGCAGGTATTATGCTCTGCTCTATGCTTTAGAGCGAATGTGGTATTATTATTATTCTTTACCGCTCCTATGGCTGGATGAGCATTTGTTGCTAACTGTGGTAAATCACATCCAGAGGGAAGCTGGCATATTAGACAGATTAGTAAAACTTATGGCTCTGAAAAACTGATTAGCTTCATGTTTGAATGCCAAGGAACATATTATTACTGACTGGATAAGCAAGTTACATACCCTGGAATAATTTTCCGTTTCAAATAAACCAGTCTAACACAATAAGATATGACTTACCCCGAAACATTCTCTGCAAAAACTCATTGGAACAGAATGGAATCGTTTGCACTTAATACACACCCAATGCCGTTTTTCTGTTTCTGACTCTGAGCATGAATCAAGATTGTCGAATGTAGTTCGAATTCCAGTGCATATACTTTCCATGTCCGACTCACTATCAGCAAACACAGTTGACGCAGCAGATATATCATCTCTTATAGACTGGGTTTCCACCTGTAACAAGGATTTTTTACTTGATTTTAATAATCATATCAATTAAACAGTATAACATTCAAAAAAATAGAAGGAAAATCAAGTGTTACTTGTAAACAAAAAAGTCAAATTTTGTTTTCTATAAAAAAGAAGAAAACCTTTGTTACAACACAACTAAGATAGAAGTTCTGGAAACTCCTAGTGAAGAGAAGATTAATCAGAACCAGAAATGGCAACATCGAGAACTTATCAGGGGGTCGGAATTGGGACCTAGAAAAATTTTTCTATTCTCAAGACAATTGCATTATTGAGTTTTGTTTTACAAAAATTAAATTTCGTATCGAATTTACAGAAAACGCCACTTTTCCATGGCACAATCTTTTTCTTTTGCACTAAGAGTCAACTGAATCCTCCATTGATCCTCACAAATCAAAAACTTAAATCTACTTGAGTTTGAAAAAAATTATATCCATGAATTTTGGCAAATGAATTTGAAGGCAGGCAAGTTTTCTTAAGATATTGTAGTTTTACTGCTTGTTTTCAATGATCTAAGTCGACCCTGTTTATGATATCATTGAATTGCAAACTCCTGGTAATAAAAGAAACTTATTTTTCCTTACATCATTTAAAGTGCATCATCAATATGATAATTTCTTGATAAGATTTTACACAAATTTATTACTTGAAACTATAAGTTTTTGATAGTTCACACTAATTACACGGTTTGGACGCTCTAATTTTTTAGAACTAAAAAATATATTAAATAGCCTAATACTTAAATTTGTCAGCGTAAATTCTTTTTTCTGTATTTGCTCAAAATAGGCATTAAAATTCATTTTTACAGTAAAGCCTGTATATAATTTTGACTGCATACATAGAACTTATTTCAAAAAGGAGGGGGAGGTGTTCAACCCCAAAACCCAGGCTACTTAAATGGATAGTATGGGAAAAACTGGAAGGAGTTGAATATTTTCTGAGGGCCCAGAGCTGAAAAATCCCCATACACACCTTCCTATATACCATCAAATAAATTAAAGGAGATGAAATTAAGCTTTATTTGCATTTTCTAAAGATGTTTTTTGTTGTTGTCTCTAGTGTGAACAGTCACTTCAAAATTACGTACTACAACAAAATCAATGTAGTCAGAGGATTCCAACTCACAATAATTGTCAATAAATTATGATGGTCCCACTTACTTTCCTATTTCTAGCCGCTCAAGGGTCAACCTCACCAGCTTCAAATTTATTCACTGGGCATATTGTTTCACTTTCAGGCATGTAAATATGATGGTCCAACTTATTTTGCTAAATCTAGCCTTTCTAAGGTCAGTCTCATCAGCTCCAAATTTATCCACTGGGCACTCAGTTTCGCTTTCAAATCCCATTACCACCAGTTTAACCTAGTTTGTTGGTTCCTTTAACGTTTTTAGAGGGTTTACCTCCTTTTTTAATTGTAATCAGGAAATCGTCATTTGATAACAAAATGTAGAACTGAGAATTTTTTAGAGGGGGGGGGAGGGCGGAACCCCCCCCCCCCAGAAAAAAAGAAAAGTTCCAAGGAAATGGCACGCAGTGCTGACGCCTTGGAACCTTGGGCGTCTTAATTCAGCTTGTGTGTCCGCATTTATTGGCAGACTGGACGAATTTATTTGCGCACTCTTTAAATTACCCTCCCCTAAACTCAAAACCCTAACTTCACCCCTGGAGGGGGGGGGGAGGACAAAATACGGATATTTTCCAGATTTCCTAATTTTGCAAGAGACCATATCATATGAATGTAGAGTTTTCACATTAATATGTGAATGATTAAAATACAAATTCGCTTTACTGAAATGTCAGTTTCAAATAATCAATTTCAATAAATATCTTAAACTTCTTTCAATCAAATTTTCACTAATTTGTGTTTACGTAACATAACTGGCTTAATATAATCTTACTGTCTAGACTACAACTTTATTTAATTTAATTGTTTTTCTAAATAAATCTTTTTTGCATTATTTGGAATCCTCAGTGAATCATTAAAGCTATTCTTTGGTGTGAAATAGACCAGGGAGAAACATATGAGTATTAATTACACTTCAGATAAGATTTTTTTTGGAGGGAAATTTATTGGCAAATTATGTCAGTATCTTATCGGTACGATACCGATATATCGGTATCGGACCCCAAAAATTCATATCAGTCGGGCCCTAAAAGGGATATTGCCCTAGTTAAGATCAGCCTCAATCAAAAGCAGCTTTTGAGCAGCAGCAGCAGCTTTGCCTGCTTTAGTAGAGTATCTATTTCTTTAAGAACCAGGGAATAGATGCTCAAAGGAAAGTTAGAATAAAAAACAGGCATCATTCAGACCATTTGTGTTTGGTTAATATAAAAAGCAAAAAAAAACTTAAACTGGCTGTTTTGGCTTTTTTATGCAGATAATTGTCTACAGAACCTGTTCAACCTACCCCTGTTATAATTCTTTTGTGCCCACAGTCTTTTTAAGAGCAATCTCTTTGACCCCACCTTAACTGCAAAGTATCTTCTCAGAAGCTAGCGTCATGGACAGATGCATGCCAAACTGGTGCTAATTAATTGCACACTCTTGACTGAGAATGTCCTGAGCTTGTAAGTTGCTGATTTTGAAGAATCCAAGCTAGCAAGGGGTAAACTATATAGTTGCAATTAGGCTAAGATTCTGCTGAGTCTTGAACAAGGAAAATGTCAGTTATCTTTTGATTATATATACATTTGCTTAAAGAGTACAACAAGAATACGGCTAAACTAATGATTTGCTGACAGAAAAACATCAATAATTAACACTTGCAGTCAAAGCATTCAGGTCCATCCCAAAGTACTAGTAAAAGTAAACTAACCAAGAGCAAATACTCAAGGCCCCTCTAACTATACTTTGGAGCTTATTTACTTTATTCTCCAACCACAATTCTGGGCTCTTGTGTCATTATTTTATCCCACAATTGCTTCCTGCATTACTTTTATCTGATGTAAATGTTCTCTTTGCTCAGATTTCAAAACTAGTATTCTTAAGTTATTTTACTTTTATTTGACTATTTAATATAGTTGATTCTACTTATTACACACCTCCCCCTCTCCAAACCAAATATGCTTATAAAAATAACCAGGGGAAAAGACACTGTATTCTCAAGGTCAAAATTTATACTTACATCAAAATCACTCAGAGTGTCTGAGGAGTGTGAGTCCAGTGATAAATCATCAACAGGTTCATATTCAATACCTTCAAAGTTGTCTGAAGATCCGTCTATATCAGTTCTTGCACATTCTAGAAGATAAAATAAAAAATCCCAATACTAGTTCACAAAACAGACAATATTATTTCATTCATACGATCACATAGATCTGACCCTAATGAATGAATGAATGAATTTAATACCCATCAATGGAAAAACAGATGGAGCAAAAAAAAGAAAACAAAACAAAAAAGCACAAGACACTAATTCATCTGGTATAAACAAAACAAAACCACAACGATCAGAAACAGATGCCGACTACTGGTTTAAAACATTGGCCCACGGGTGGGTCTTGACAGACGAATTATATCGGTCAATTTGCAACAGAATCGCTTCTTCAGTGTTGGTAACCCTGTATTGGCGTGTAACATGCATATTGCTTGTCCACGGCGGTAAACACAGCAAAATTTTGCATACTTTTAGTACAGTGAATTCAACTTCAGTTTATCTGTAGTCGTAAAAATGAACCAAATGGGCTAAGGTACCGATAGTGAGGCAAAACCATAGTATTGTACACCTGGGCCAACAGACGACGATCGAACTCCCGCTTGTTTGCCAGTATACAGCTATACGTAGAAGAAGACCGCTCCTGAAATGAGAGAAGGGGATTTCCATGCAGAGAAACAGCAAAATCATATAAGAGACTAGCACACTCATTAGCTAGTAGAAAGAGCCTAAGTTCCGCTTTCAGATTTTCATACATGTCAGCCAGCAGGGCTAGGATGCAAGGGTCAACAGCAGCCAAACCCAAATCAAATATAATCTCCTTGTGGAGAAGAGATTAATCTATATAATCTCCTCTTCTATCATGTGCAGCTAAAGCACTACTTTCACCGTGTTTTTCTGCATCAACTAAAGCAGATACCAAAGCAGAAAGGGTATGACCACACCAAAGGCGAGACTGAAAATCAAATTGGTGGGCCTAGTCTGTGCATTTAGTTCGCAACTTATCATTATAAATGCTTGAAAAATTTTACAAAATAAAGTTGCAACTGTTATTGGGCGAAAAGACGAAAACTCAGAAGGAGGTTTAATCTTCTTTGGGATAGGAGTCTAATATCCAATTGAAAATGAATCAAGGACAAATCCCAGATTAAACATCATTTGTACAGGAGGACTAAGTGTTCCATAAACAGTTCACCAGACAGTGACAAATGCTGTGCAGAAATCCCATTAAATCCTCTAAACTTTTTTTCCTCATTTTACCAATTGCAGAAATTATCAGGCTCTTGTGTAATAATCAGTCCCAGACTAGAAGCATGCTCAAAAAAATCTTGGAGTTGTGCTTTAATTATTTTGCAGATACGGATCTGGATCAGGGAATTCTTTTTTATAATGCACAACCCATGAGAGAAGTGGTATACGAGATGGTATTTGACTTGGCATATCTTTACAAGACTGGACCATAGCTCATTTGGCCAAGACCAAACTTCTTCCAAACAAGACGAAATAATTGAACTTCAATTAAGAGAAAGCTGCTTTGCAAAGTGGTATTTTTTCCGATTTTTCTGCCGAGGTACTGCCGATTTTTCTGCAAGAGCTAGGGCATGAGTAAATTCACTACAACAAATGTTCAGCCTAATTTGAGAATCATGCATATTCTTTCTTGAATCCCACATTAACAAATCAAATGGTAAACAAATTTTATTGAGAAGCCCTGACCCAATCATTAGCATAAAATACATATTGCTTTTTCGGAAGCCGGTTGGAAGAAGGGCCACAATCAACAATCTGAGCACTAAGACACAAAAAAAAAAAAATAAAAAAACATTGATATCTACAAACAAAACCATGTGTACTGTGAAAAAATTCAGGTTGAACAATTGCCTCAATTTGTGAGACAAAGACATTATTCCTACAGTCTGTGATTTTTCCCATATTGCATAGACCTAGAGTTAGACCCCAGCGCCGCGCCGATGAGGGAAGACCGGCGGCGGCGGGGCAAAAAACAGCACGCCGCGCTGCACTGCCGGTAAGACGCCGGCGGCGCGCCACCGTTAAGATGTCGGGGGCCCGCCGCCGATGGGATCACTGTTGACCGCAAACTTTAGTTTTTTAATCTGTCTTTCTCAAATCACAGCTTCAATTTACAACAGATTCGAGCCTATTCATGAGTTCAAAAACTTACAAGTCGCTGGCTGGAAATTGATCTTCTTCGTTATTCATTAAGAGAAGTAGAAATCTGATAGAAACGAAATGGCTGTGGCGTTTCAGAACCCTTGCATAATACGAGTAGTTGAAGTATATATTAGCTATATATTCTTAACATAACTAATTGTCAGAATTAGTAGTTTTTTTCATTGAGCATTACTGCATATAAAACTTCAAATACCGTATCAAAAAATTCGTCAGTTATCTGGGCAAAAACTTTGAATATAACTTTGAACTTAGAAGCTTAATTTTTTCATAATGCCGTTTGCCTGTATCTGTTTTGTCACATTTAAAACATTTGAAATGGGCGACTTTGATATTGTTTTTTTTTTTTTTTTTTTTTTTTTTTTGCTGTTTTGGTTTCCTAAGAAGCCTTCTCTCATTGAAAACTGGTTTTTAATTACAATTTAAAAAAAAATATATTTTAGAGTTTTTTTTTTGCTTCTTTATAGAATATATGTCATGTAGGCTAAGGCTGAACTGCTGCTTTTTTATCGCTTTTGGCTGCTCTTTTGGATATCATTCATTTTTTCTTTTGGGGATTTATTCCAAATTATAAACTAATAAATACCTAATATCAGTCCAATTATAAACTGTATCTAAAAGGAGTAAATTTATCAAATTGAAAAATACATGATGAACACTTCACATGAGAACACTTCAATTACAATGACACAAAAAATACTTAATAGTTTATTGGCTATGAAGAAAAATGAAGTGCCAGCTATTTTCTTAGGTAAAAAATGAAAAGCTCATCCGTTTTAAATGTAATTAAATGAAATAATATGCAGGCTGAAGTAGCTCCAGGAAGATGTTGAAATGTTCATCCTAGTTTGTCACTTTTAATCCAGGCAAAATGTGAGGACACTTAGCATCAGTTATTGAGTTTAAGCTTTGATTTCCAAATGCTCACAAGAATTACCAAATTTAAGAAAGTCGCAACAATAAGCCACCTGTGGTCAAAATACTTAAGACTCCTCTTTGATCCCCACCCAGGCTCAAAGCTTCTGCTATGGTCATATCCATGGAAATCTCCAAAGGGTTTCTTTTTAAAATAGCTTTCAAGCGTAGTTAGGGGAATTTAGCCTTTTTTGCTTTTCTTCAAAGCTTTAAAAAATTGTTATAATATTCCAAATGTTATTATTGTGCATATTTTTGGTAATCATTTGTGGGGTGATCGAATGTCTTAAACCCCGGTAGATACGTAAGAACGTTGCAACATCTAATACCCTGAGGTCATAAGAAAGGTCATAAGACTCCTCCTTGAACCTCCAAAATTGAAGCTTTTATAATGACCTTGCATTTTAATGCAACTTGGGCACTAGACCAAAGGCGCCACTGTCACTCGAGCTCAACGTTAGGTGGGGATGTCGATATCGCTTTCGTCACACCAATTGGTTTTATTGTGAATCTACCTGGTACATATGTGTGAATTTTTTGAAAGTAAACCCGTTTCATCAATAGGAAAAAAAAACAGATTGGACATATATGTCCCTTTCCTTTTGGACGGTATAACTATGCAAGTGCTGTATCAAGTATAACTAACGAAAATCCTGTTAATTTTGTCGACTTTTCAATTTTTTAGCATACCTGATTTCGATTAAAAAAAATAAAGGTATTATCACTTAAATATAACAACTCCGTATGTCCCCCCTCTGGATACCATCTTGATAGGATACCGTCTCTTCTTTAAATTAAAAAAAATAATTAACTTATTGGCACGCCGGCTTTAAAAAACAAAACGAGATATTATCATTTAAATATGATAGCTCAATACCCCCCCCCCTCTGGATACCATCTTGATAGGATGCCGTCTCTGCTTTAAATTAAAAAAAAATGAACTTTTTGGGATCCCTAGCTTTCAATAAATAAAATTTCGAGCTATTATCATTTAAATATAATGCCTCCCTACCCCCCTCTGGATACCCCCTTGATAGGATACCGTCTCAGCTTTCATTAGAAAAATAATTTACTGAATAATTAACAAGGTCACTATATGGTTCAAACAAACAAGCAAAATAACGTTAAACAGCTTAGTGTTCCTTGAAAAAAAAATTGAGGATATGAGTAAAGGGGTACAAAGACAACAACAAAATTGTCGAAATTATTCAGATATACCTCAAATTATTGGAAAACTGAGTGATAGATTCGCCATGGCATTCCATAAGATCCAAAGAATCGAACTAAAAGGGAGCACACACAAAAGCCAAATAAGGCCAGTAGCCTATGAGAAATCGCAAAATACCCAAGACAATGAACATGTCCTAATGGGGGGCCCTGGGTCTATCAAAATATTTCAATGGTTTCCCAGGGAATTTGTTATCATTTTCTTCTGTCTCCACTTTAAATGAAAAAAATAATTATCTTTTTGGCATCCCTGCTTTCAATAAAAAAATGAGGTATTATCATTTAAAAATGATAGCCCCCTATCCCCCTCCCCTATAGGCAACAATTTACAATTTATTTATGAATCATATTTTTGGGGTAACTTCCGGTTCAATCTTTAATTCCCCAACCTTGTAAGTAGCTTAGTCTATAGCTAAATTTTGTCTGAACCGAAGGCTGTTTTTTTTAGGGGGGGGGGGGTAAAAATGTTCCAGAAAGAAGATTGTATTTTCTATAAGGTGTTCAATAATTGAGTATTAAACATTAAGAAAATCTTATCTAAAAACAGCAAAAAAAATCTGCAAACTTACAATTCAGCTGTAGTAACAATCTGTCGGTTGTCAATTTCAAAATCCAACAAAAGGCTGAAGCTGTATAGTAGTGAATGCATTCTATAATTCTATTCAACTTGAAAATAAAATTCTTGAATACGAATGATGTAAGAAATAGCGATTGGGTAACTACATTCGAAATGATTTAAACTCAGTTCATAAAGACGATACTCTTTTTTTGTCAACATATGAAGAACTGTGTATATTGCAATATTTGCAATAGCATATTGCATCTGTCTGGTTTTTATGCAAAGTACCAAAAGAGACAAAAATTAATGAACAAGAGAGCAGTGAAGAATTATGGTATACAAAGTAATATTTGGCAGGGAAAGTCACTGGTGATAAATCACTAGGGGTGGCACCGTGATTGCGTGATTTTCGGGGATTCGGGGAACCAAATTTAGTCAAGAATAAAAGTGCCAAATAAAGTTCCAAGTGTCATTTACATGAACATTCGTTCAACAGATGTTCACAGCAAAATCCGTCCTTTACTTAATGTGGCCAAAAGCCCACAATGAAAACAACTGCCAAGCAAGTCAGCTCTGTTGTAAAAACTACGAATGTGTGGATCAGAGTGCAATTAAAAAACAATTGTGTCCTACACATAAACACAGAGCAGATATTTTGAGAATATCAACTGAGAAAAATCTACCTTTTTCAGCAGTTGCGTCTTCCATTCCAAAAACGCCTAAAGTGCAAACTGACAATCGTTCAGCTATACGTGCTACAGTAAGAGTAAATTATACACCTCAGTTATACTATACAAACTCTCCACAAGGCAACCATAAAAATACAAACGCATATCCTTCATATGCTCAAGCACTTCATGGCATAATGCCTCTCCCAGGAGATTCAAACTGGGCACATTTAAGTCATGCGCAAAAAGTAGGTGATAATGATTGAGTGAATAGCAAAGAATTCCAAAAGACAGGGACTTTTCTACAGGTAAGTCATCTTATAAGCACATATGGACACACAGATCAAACAAAAGCTATTTGGTCACGAAAAGTAATTACTTCATTACTCGGACAAGAAATCTGCCAATAAGGAGCTTCAAAAAATGAGAAAAGATCTTGCTATGCCCAGCAGCTCCAAAGAAGAAGCAACACAACCGGATAAGGTTAGTAGAAAACCTAAAAACTCTCCCAGTCTTAGGGAAGAGCTCCAGCTGGCACAAAGAACCAAAAGTAAAGGTAAGCAATCTCCTCTTAAGGATAATAAGAGAGATACAACTACAGCATTTGACCAGATGGAGGATGGAAGCACAAACCATCAGTAATTTTAAAATTGTTCAATGGAATGTTGTGTCACTGAATAACTTAAGACTTAATGAGCTGATAAATTGGATTGCTTTCAATCCTGATGATGTAATTTGTTTACCAGAAACTAACCTTCATAGCCTCGGGAGAATTCATATACCAGGTTTTAATATTTATAGGAAGGACAGATCTACTGGGAGGAAAGGTGGAGGTGTTGCAATCGTTATACAACATTTTAATTCCCATGGACTTTAATGCTCATAGTTTTCTATGGGAAAATTGTACTTCTTCAAATAAAGCAGAAGTTTCTATTTCTATTTTCACTCCTAATGGGCTTTCAACTCATTACAATGTTAGAGGAAATTCTTGTTCAACAACAGATTTGCAAATTGGAACTGCATGGCTACAGCCAAAGATAGAGATTAAAAGAGTTCCTGAGCTTCAGACTAACCATACTGCTCTGCCAGATAACAAATGAATCCAGGACCCCAAATCCACCAAGATATAAATTCAGCATAATGAAAGATAATTGGAATCTTTTCAAACAATATTTAAATGAAGCAGACTATTCGCCATTGACAGAGGAAGAAGACCTAGAATGTCAAGCAATACTCATTCCACACTATTTTGAAAGAGCTGCTGAAAAGGCTATGGGGCTTATTTCTGATCAAATTAATTATTTAACAGTCAAGAAACAGCCTAAGATATGGTCGAACAATGATTGCAGAAAGACAGTTGAGGACAAGGAAAAGGCAAGAAATAGGTTTCAAAGGCATCCTAGCCAAGAAACACCGATTTCAACGAGGAGAGCAGAATCTTTGGTCAAAAAGACAATACTAAAAGCTAAAAGAGGAGCATGGAATGATTTTTCCTTGGAATTAGTTGAAAATATCCCCTCAACAAAGATACATACCTTAATAAATAAAATGATGGGAAGTAACAAAAATACAAGCAGGTCAGTCCTGGCATTATGGTCTAGTGACAAATTATTACATACAGATAAAGAAAAGGCAGAAGCTTTGTGAAAACCAAGGTTTAGGCAACAATGAAACCCATCAGTTGCAAACTCCATGATACAGGCAAATCAAAAGGGGGAATTAGTGGTGCCTCTGACAATAACAGAGTTGAATGATGCTATGGGGGAAGTTAATATTTTATCCTTAGCAAGTGAAGATCAAATCAGTTATAAATGGATAATTGAGCCTGGAGACGTTTTTTAAAACCAAGATACTTCATATTTATAATCAATCTTGGCAGAGTAGAAGATTTCCGAAGTTATGGAAGCATGCTATTATTGTTCCAGTGCCTAAGCCAGGAAAACCTCCCGAAAGAGCAGAGTCTTATAAACCTATCTCAATTTTACCAGTCCTTGGTAAACTCTTAGAGAAAATAATTCATAAAAGACTGGAATGGTTTGTTGAATCTAACCAGTTACTTCCAAGGTCTCAGTCAGAGGTTTGTAGGGGTAGGTCTGATGTGGACAATATAGCTCTCCTAGAAGCAACTATGAGACAATCCACAGAGCAAGGAAAGATTTTAATTGCCGTGTTGGTGGATTTTGAGGCTGCTTTTACAATTTTGATAAAACAACTCTGCAGAACTCTTAAAAATATGGACTTCCAAGAGGGGGTTATCAAATTTGTAGATAATTACTACCTATCCAACAGGCATTATAAAGTTAGAGTTCATAGAAAATACTTTTAATGACTATCCAGTGCATAAAGGACTCCCGCAGGGGTCATCACTTAGCCCTTTATAGTTCACTTTGTTTCTGTTGGATTTAAAGTTTGGCTCTGATAATGCTTGCAAAGCAAAGTTTGCTGATGATCTTTTGATTTGGAGCTCTGGGTCCAATACAAATGATATGGCAACATAATTAAACCAAATGATGAAAGAGCTATGGGCTTTTTCTAAGGCTTATTCTCTTCTGGTATCAGCATGAAAGACTAGGGCAACTATATTTTACAAAAGAAAAGGTTTTATCCCTCCCAAAAATATGGTTAAATGGCAATGAAATTGATTATGACACTTCCCAAACTTCTTGGTATCCAATTGGACATATATATATATATATATATATATATATATATATATATATCATATATGTATATATATATATATATATATATATATATATATATATATATATATATATATATATATATATATATATATATATATATATATATATATATATATATATATATATATATATATATATATATATATATATATATATATATATATATATATATATATATATATATATATATATATATATATATATATATATATATATATATATATATATATATATATATATATACAGTCCTGCTAGATATTTACAAAAGGTTTATCTGATCAAAGATTGAGTATGGTATTGAAGCATACAGAGGATGTTGCAAAACAAGTTTAGCAAAGATGGAAACCCTCCAAAGCATGGCAATATAAATAGCCTTCGGTTTTCACAACCATACCCCAAGTCTTAAAGTCCGGGCACTAACTGGTATACCATCAGTGCAAGAAAGGAGGAGCATGCTGGTAATCAAGCATTACACAAAAATCCAAGCAATTGGTCAAATGCATGGTTTTTTTTCAAAAACCTTTAGTAATAATTATTTAATGAATAATTGCTGGAATATCCACTCTTGGATTCTTTTCACTGAACTTGCAAAATTATTCCAGTAGTTATATTTAGCATTTATTACAGTCCTTTTTAGATTAGATTCTGCTTGTAATTTTTTTAAATATGTAGTAGGTGATGTTTTTTTTTGCAAAAGTTCTCCTAGCTGCCTTTTTTGTTTTCCATTTAGTTTGGCACTCATTTGTCCACCATGCTTTGGGAATGTGTTTAGGGAAGGTTTTCCTGAGTGTTGTTCTAGGGATAGCATGAATTTTGGTTGAAACTTATAATTTCATCATTTAGCTTATTTTTGAACATAGGCCAATTTCCTTCAGTGTTATTATACTTGGAGGTATATGATAGAGTTTCAGCAGGTTCATTTAGGGACCAAACTATGCCAAAGTGGTCAGTACATAGACTATCAATTTTATTTATATAAATTTTATTCAAAATATTTAATGACACAATTTGTAGGTCAATTGTAGTGAAACTGTCACTTTTGGGGTTGAAATATGTATTCAGGTTTGGAGGGGTAGCAACAGCTGATTCAATATTATTTGAAGTCATACGCTCAATGAACTTGCCAGCTTTATTTGCTGGTTCATTCCCCCAAAAAAGGCTGTGGGCATTAAAGTCTCCACAGATAATGATATTTTTCAACATATTAGAATTATTCCTATAACTGAAAAAATCCATGGCATCTGTAGTTCAGCCATTAGGGTTATTAGCTTAAAATTACCTTAAATCGCATTGTCCAGCAAAATAAGGAAAGATCCTGTAGAGTCGCTGGTCAGTGATGATGGGGAGTCACTGGTTCGGCGTTATAAAAGCTTATAATGTAGGTTTTTGTATTATTCAGCCAAACACTGATATCAATTGTGTCAACATCATTTACAAAATCTGGAAAGTTGATGCCACATAATTTTATATTATTATTAATTATTAAAGCTACTCCACCTCCTTTTCTCTCTGATGATCTATCCTTTCTCAGGATAGTATATCCCAGAGACTTAATTTGTTGATTTTGGGTTAAATCAGTTTCCTGGAGACAAGCAATATCAATGGATTTATTATCCATAAAAGTTATTAGTTCATTTAACTTATTTTCTGAAAGTGATCTTACATTCCACTGGAGTATTGATATGTGTTGTGTTGTTGATTTGTTTTTCATATGACTGTGTATCAATGTTCAGCTTTTTTAATAGTAAAGCAAGATCTTTTTTTGCTTTAATGAGCATATGATTAGGGATGTAGATTTTCACCTATTCAGCAATGATTTTTGTTTTCTGTTGTTGTTGTATATTCATGGCCTGAACTGCATTACAGTTTAGAATGAATAATCCTGTATTTGGAGTTTGCATGTTTGGTTGTGCATCTGGTTTGTCAGTTAAGGGATTAATTCCCGGTAGTGTTTCTTCTTGAGAGGGGGGCAGGCCGACCTCATCTCGCTAGACAAGGAGGCTTGTTGGCTTGGTGATATTTTCTGACAGGGATGTGAGCTAGGGGGCTTAAAGGATGGTGTTGTGTAAGGGGTACTTGATGCATTGGGAATGTTTGACTTGGGAGTTTTGGTTGATTTCATTATGGGTTTTATTTGGTGTGGTTGGGCAGCATTTGCTTTCATAGCTGCAAAAGGGTATGAAATGCCCTTCTCAGTTGCTATTTGGAGCGTTAGTGCTCTTTTCTTATATGCAGGGCATAGTGATTTATTGGTAGATTCATGTGGGCCTTTACAGTTGATACATGTAGGCTGAGTGTTGTTGCAAGTTGTCAACTCTTTAGGACGGGAGCCTTTACAATTACCACAGGCTAGGAGAATTTCATTGCATTTATTTGTTGCATGTCCCAGTTTCAGACACTGGATAGGGTTTGGCTTGTATTCCTTGTGCAGTTTGATTTGTGCAAATAGGATTAACTTTTCTGGGATATTAATTTTTTCCTTCAGTGTAAATAAGAAAGATCTACTTGTTTTTAGGCCATTAGAGTTGGTTTACCCAGTTGGGTGACATCTTCAACAGGTATTGTGTTACCAGCCCTATCTGAGAGCCCTTCTTTTAACTCCTGAATAGGTATTTATGGGGGAACATTATATACTACTATTATTGTTGGTGATTGTTTTGGGTTCCATTTAGATGAATTAATTGGGGTATTCAGAAGAGATTTTAGATTAATTATTATATCTTTTGATTTCTGATCTTGGACAGCTATTAGCAAAGATCCATCATGGTGAATGTTAAGAGAGAAAATTGATTTTAACAATTTGAAAATTGCAACCCTTATTGTAGTAATCTTTGTTATTTCAAAGGGAGTATTAGGAGAAATTTTGAGGTAAATTCCTAAGTTTTGGGAAGGAGAATCTTGGACAGGGGGAGGGGAAATACTTTTGATTGGGGACGTTCTTTTTCCTTTTTTTGGAGCTCCTACAAAGGACCTCTTGAAACCCATTATCATCTATAGTGATATTAACACTGATCCCCCAAACACTGATCATTGTCCTATTCTCAGAATTTGAGCTATCATGTGAGCTTTGTGATAGTGAGCTTGGCCAGCCAAGATGGGGAATAAATGGATCAATTTCATTAGTATTTGGGGTGGGATCCAGAGGGACTTTTTTTTAGGGGGAGTTCTTTGCATTGCCTATTGGAATAAGCCTTAAGCTAAGCAAGAAAGGATAATGCTATGATACCAGACTGTCTGCACTCTACTGTGGGGAAAACTTCACCATTCACAAAAGAAACACCACAGTATGGCCTTGAGGAGGATTTTGAGCACAATTAGTTCAGTACAACTACTGATAAATCAAGACAAATAATTCAAAAGAAATTTATTTGTAAATTTTTTAAAGTGTTGCTGTTGTGTGAAATAGCTTTTTGCCTTGCCAAAGAATTATATGGACTTCCTCTGGTTCATATATAACAAACTTTGGTAGGGTCACTGAATTCTTATCACAATAGTCAAGAACTTTCAAAATGTCTGCAAAAGTGTCAGTGACTTTTTGCCTATCAGTTTGCCAAGTAGCATACCTTGCCACAGACCAAATATTTTTTTTTTTGCTTTGTTTACCATGTCTTCAGCAAAAAATTGCAACCAGTTTTGATGATATCAGTGTTTGTATTTCCTTTTGATTTTGCCATTACAGCAAAATTCCACACAACATTCTGTACTAGTCCATCTAGCAGCATCCTGGGATGTACCCCAATAAACAGGGGAAGCATCAGCCCCTGTTCCACCTGATCCACACAGTGTAAGAGACTCTCCTGGCAGGTACAGCAGCACTTGTGATGGGGAACTGCCCTTTTTCTGCTTGTCAATTAGGGTTACCTAATTGATGTTAAAACTGCTTGGCATGCTTAAATTGAAACCAACACAAATCTACTTTTACAAAATACAAACAAATGTCCAGAAACTATGTCAATAGATTACAACATTTTAAATCTATATAAAAATGTTTTGAAAGTATGGTCACACACTTAACACCAATCAATGATTTAATTTAAGGTTCTACTAAGTTTCAAGTTGATAAAATCCAGAAAAGGTGTTATTGCTTTCAGGACTAAATAAAGACTTCAGAGTTGGTTTCAAGACTAAACGGGATCAGAGTTGGTGGTAATTAGCTGGAAAGTTGCCCCATCCATTTGTGGGACAAATGCCATAGCTAATAGGAAAGGAGAATTATGATTTTTGGAGGCATATTCCCTTCTTTTACCTCTTAGTGTAGATTTGATGCTGTGTATTTCCCAATGTTATGATAGTACATCTGTTATGAGTGGTGAATTTAATAGCATTCAAACGAAGCATAAGGAGAATGTACCTGATGCAGTTTATGTAGGCCTACTGTCACCTTCAGAGATTAAACTTCTGACTACCTAAAAAATATAAGTAAACTTATTGGAGATTTTCTCTGTGGTGCAAAGACTACATATTTATATCATACAACAACAAGTCACATGAAACATTTGTGGAATCCCAGCATATCAGCAGGCAAAACGTTTTGGAGCTTGAGAAAACTGTCCTGATTTGTGGTTTTATGCAGTCTGATCTATTTTCAAAGTGAAGCATGGATTTGATTGTATTGTTGTTCAGCTAGCCTTAGTTTTAGATTTCTAGGATGGCAAGGCAAGAAGTGAAGAAAAAGAACTAATGGACAAAATCAACAGAGCCTCTTTTGTCTAAACTTTCCAAATAATAGAAAGTGCTAGCCATTGTGGATTGTTTATCAGAGCAAGTTCAACCAGAACGTTTGTAGATTTGAAAGGCATTTGCACTGATTTCTGGGATATGCAAGACACTCAAAAAGCTGTGAAATGATTTTAATCCTAGCTTTTCTTGCAAAGTTACATGTTTAAAAATTGATTTTCTCTAAGACTATTGAAATTTTATCCAACCTTCCAATTGTTTATTGTGCATTGATAAAAATGATAAACTGAGTTGCTACTTTGCCTATGACCACTGCCAGTAATGAACAATTCTTCTCAGCATTAGGGCATGTGAAGGGTCATATGCAATTGGTGATGAAAAATGACAGAATCAGTGATGTCATGATCATGACCATAAAAAAAGGTAAAGAAACTGGATATGAAATGATTAGTTTACAATTCATCCAAGCAGTAAAGCCACCACTACCCCTTGTTTTTAGGTATATTTGTTCAATGTTGTTTTCTTTTTTAGCATCTCTATTCAAAAATCAAGAAATAATAGCCCCCCCCCCATATTTTCATGAATTGGTGTCCCTGCTAAACATGTCTGTTTAACCATGTGCTTGCTTATGTACAGAAGTTCAGCTAGACCTGCATTTGAACACCACTCTTGAGCAGAGATGATAAATAAAGAAAAAAAGGCTTCCTGATGGGAAAATTGTATGGTCTCTGTTATTTGGCTACTTTATGTTGAGACAGGTGTTGAACTAAATCAAAAGACAGTATCAGCAATAAGGCCATCAAAAAGGCATATTTGCAGTATCTCAGGAATTGCTATGGGTATTAAGTTGAACTTGGGAATTCTGAACTAGATCTAAAGACACTGTTTGCATTCAGGTGTTCAAAATGACTATGATATGGAAATATGTCCATAATGTTAACCAATAATAAACAAAATAAAATCAATAAAAACATCCTTTAAAAATGAAGTTTTCAAACACAAGCAAGGTACCATATGATTAATTCAAACTTAAAATGGCCAGAAATCATTATCAATGAGTAGCTTATATTATAAACTTTGTTGATGTATTTATAATCTACTTAATATAAGTGTGTTTCTAATCTATTATAACACTTAATATAATTGTAACATTGTCTAATGAGCTGTTCACCTCAAATCAGCATGGCTTTAGACAAAGAAAATTGACCAATACAAACCTTCTAGATGCCTATGAATATGTAATTGAACTTATTGATAAAGGTGTGGATGTAGATGTTGTGCTTCCTGACTTTCCCAAGGCTTTTGTGACACTTTCCCAAGTGTCACAGAAGATGGAAAATAAAGCTACATGCTATTGGTATTAATTCAGTTACAATTGGTATTAGGTTCATGGTGATGGAGGCCAATCATTCTTTTCTGAAATTGCAACAGTCATAAGTGGAGTTCCACAAGTTACTAGTGTTTTTTCCAACATTGTTTAATATCTATGTTAATGAAGCCCCACATTTATTCATAAACAAACTAAGCCTTTATGCTGATGATTCTAAAATTATTGGTCTAGTAAATGCCAACACTACCTTAAAAGCTGATATTATGTCTTTCTCTAAATGGGGCACCTTCATCTGAACAAGTGCAGATTTATCCATTTTGGGAAAGCTGTATTTTGCACCTTGGACCCAATGGCTATCTACTCAATTTTAAATCCTATCAATAATATAAGAGAGCATCATGAGATTGAAGAAGAAGAAAGAGACCTTGGTGTCATCATTGGCAACAGGTTGAGGTTCCACAGCCACATTCAGCATGTTGTCTCCCATGCTTATGCTATCCTTGGCCTATTAAAAAGGACCATATGTAGCCAAGAGCTAACAATATTCATAGCTTTTTAAAACTCTTTTTAGATCCTATCTCAGTTATGGCATGTGCCTGGCTGAATTAAGCTCCAGATTGAGAATCCATCAAATGTACTATTCAAGAAGAGTGACAAACTACTGGAATCAACTGAAGGAATCTATTGTCAGCAAGAGCAGATCCAGGATTGTTTTTAGGGGGGGGGGCAGAATAGGTTATCTTATACTTACATTTGCCTAGGGAGCAAGTTTAATTAACAGAAACTTGCATTAATTAAGTAAATTACCCTACTTTAGCCTACATTAGGTAGGGGTGCATGCCCCCCTTGCCCCTTCCCTGGATCCAACACTGATTGCCAGTGTTGGCAATCAAGTGTTGGCAATCAGTGTTGGCAATCAACTTTATCAAGTTTTCCAAATACCAACTTGACAAGGAGTGGGAGAAGAGGCAGTGGAGATTTGACTGACAGTCACCAACTCAATATCTCCATAGGTCTGTAGGACCTTAAAGCTCTCAAATGCATTAATGTGATTAAGGTAGGCTAATTAGGCTATTCATTGTTTTTTTTTTAATTTTATTTGAAAAAACTGCATTTTTGGAAAGTTGCTTAGGAAGAGCATAAAAGCACACATCAAACGGTGTGTTCACCTTCTACCCAGCTATATAATGAAAAACTCAACATCTACCCTTTCTAAAATAGCCTATGGCTATTCAATCAAGACTGATTCTGCTATTAGGCTAGGCTATGACTCCAGATTTGGATTGCCTTGCTTACCAGTGTCATATCCTTGGAAACTATAAATGGATTCCCGGTCTCCTGAATCGTTTCCAGATTCCTGTTCATGTTCTAATGCTTCTTGGTACAAGCTCTTAACTGACGAAAGTAATTCAACCATTTTATACAAAATTATCAGTAACCAAGACCATAAACAAGTTTAAACGCGCCATTAGATTCAAACTTCAATCAAGATGGCGTACGAACGTAGTCTTTATTAAAGACGTGTTCATAGAGTAAGTACCGTTTGAATGAAACCAGTATGACCTTCCCAGGAATTCTTCGTCATATCCGAGCAAAAGTACAAATTGCCATGAAATTGAAAAATAAAATATTTAGACCATTCTAAGCCACATGAGATTTTAATTAAACTTGATATTGTCGAAAGAAATCTTGATAATTTTTTTAAAAACCAACAACCACGTTATTGAATCACAGGTAGTCTAGCATAATTTTCAAGGACATCAAATTGTGCAACTTCTTAAAGATTCATATAGATTTCCATGGCATTTGAGATCTTATTGGAAGGTCTGTAGATTCGGCAGTTCCATCGTATTCGGTTGTAATATAACATGTTTATTTGCTTGCCATTCGATTATCTAATTCATTAGATTCAGTAGTACCACCCCATTAAGTCGGTCCATTTTCGAATTCAGTGATTTGGCATGGTTATTTGATTTTGTGAAATTAGCTTAGATAGTAGTTTTTCTGAAATTTGCTTAGAAATGACAAGTGTGGATAAAAAGCGTAATGTTTTCGTAACCAGACCCAAACGTATAACCGACAAATGCTGTGGAATTGACGATAAAATAAATAAAAATTATTTCAGTCGCTACAGCTTTTGCCAGTAAAAGTAATATTGTTGCAATAACTGCCTCACCAATTTCTAAGGCCCTATTACTACTTGGTGACACCATAGCGAGTAGAGAGCCTGGCTTACAGTTAATATTTTCAGGCATAAAATCTATGTTTATTACAATATGTCGTGACCGAAGTTTTGTTACGGATGTCTTTCAAGAGAATAAACAAACCCGTATTTAGGGGGCGTGAGAAAGAGGGACTACCTCTTAATGAATATGTAGGATATTTAGAAAGGATATTTAGCAACCCTAGGTCAGTGAAAACTATTCTGAGGTTTAGGACTAATGAACAAAAACTTGATCACCTGCTGACACAAGCCTGAAAAGGGGATTTTTTGGATCAGTGCAATCAGTGTGGCCCTGGGGGGCTTTGTCGACAACGGAATTTTTATTATATGATTTATGAATTATTTTTAACAAAATAGCTACCTCAAAATTTTTACCGAATGTATTTGGGAAAAAAAGGTTTGGGGGGGGGGGAAGCTGGTTACCCTCCGATATTTTTTGACACTTAACAAGTGAACTAGAACTTTCAATTTCCAATCAAATTTGCCCTCTCTGAAGTTTATACGAGCATTCCTTCCATAAGAACCATATATGCCCCCAGGGCATAAATTACAACCCTTGCCCTGAAAACTCTGGGGGGAGTGTCCTGTTCAAAGATATAATTTCCAGAACTTTCAACTTCGTTTACCAATGACTATATCAAAATTTTTATTGGATGTGTTTGGGAAAATGGTGGGCGTGGAAGGGGTGTAAGTTGCCTTCCAATCCCTTTCGACTTTTAAAAAGGGAACTAGCCATTTAAATTTCCAATCAAATGAGCTTCTACAGAAGTTTCTACGACAACACTTTCTATAAAAAAACATTATATGCCCCCAGGGCATAGCTTACAACCCTTGCCCTGAGGGCTGTGGGGGTTGTTATCCTCAAACACCTAATTTCTAGAATTTTCAGCTACGTTGAACAAAATGGCTATCTCAAAATTTTGATTGCATGTGTTTGGGGAAAAGGTGGGCGTGAGAGGGGGGTTAGCTGCCCTCTAATCACTTTTGACTATTAAAAAGGCCACTAGCCCTTTGAATTTCCAATCGAATTTTTGTCTTTTTTGAACTTTCTACAACAATGCTTTCTATAAAAAACCTTATATGCCCCCAGGGCATAACTTACCACCCGTGTCCTGAGGGCTATGGGGGGAGTATCCTCCTCAAAAACATGATTTCTATCTGGAAATCAACTACGCAGAACAAAATGGCTATCATCAAATTTTGATTGGATGTTTTTGGGGAACTGGTAGGCATGGAAGGTGTGTTAGTTGCCTTGCAATCTTTTTTGACCCTTTAAAAGGGCACTAGAACTATCCATTTCCGATCGAATGAGCCCCCTTTGAAGTTTCTACGAAGATTCCTTCCACATGAAGTGCCTCTGGGAAAAAATTAATAATAATAATAAAAAAAATATTGGGGCCGTATGGCCTTTACTACAGGCAATGCTTATAGCGCTGCCTCTGATAAAAAAGGGTTTAGAAGTGACCTAAAGCGCTATAAAAATCCTAAAGTGCTTATGAGCAATCTAAAGCTTTTATAAGTGATAAAAAGGGCTTGGAAGTGATCTAAAGCGTAATAAAAGACTCGAAGTGCTAATAGCGATTGAAAGCGTTTATAAGTGATATAAAGGGTCTAAAAGTGACATAAAGCGCTATTTATGAACCTTAAGGCTGGACGTTGTGAAAACCGAAAATTAGCTATGCAGAAGAAATTTTACTGTGCAAAAATGGGGCGGTTATCTTTTGATGAATACAAACGGGTTTAGAAGGCGGTCCTTAACTTGACTGCAAAATCTGAATAGCAGGGTTTGAAGCTCTCACTTGATTTTAAAAGACAAAATCGCAAAAAAGGTAAAAAGCGGACAGATATGTAGATTTTTGTTTCCGTCTCAGCATTAGCCTTTAGTCAAATTGAGAAAAGACTAGAAATTAAAAAAAAGAAGGATCAATTATAGAAAAACGTAAGGACGTTTGATAAATATTGACAGGAAAGAATAAACTTATTTAGCAAAGGCACAGGCCGAAAATTTTCCAGGGGGACCAGATGCCAAAATAGCAGTGATGGTTGGGGGACACGAAATATATTTCAGGATACTTATTTTTGTAGGAATAAGTTTATTTTTAAATACTTTTATTGCCAAATTCTCAAATAGAAAGAGTAATTAAATTGCATACAAAATGAAACAAAAAACAGTAAATTTTAAACAACAAGGTTTCCTGGCAAAGGGATCGTTTAATTTAATCAATAATATATGTAATTATTATGCATTTAATCTTAAAAGAAAATCAGATTCAAACAAAATTTACAGAAAGATTTATTGCTTCCATTGATTATAATTGAAGTGGACTTGTCTTTTTGCAATTTCCTACTCCTTAGAATAGTTTATAGAAAGAGTAGAGATACTCAAAAATCATCCTGCCTACATAGATACCGCGTCTTGATTTTATACCGGCCATGTAAAATGTACCTCTTTCATAACAGGACAATTCTTCACCTCGAACTTAAATCCCTTTCATATTCAGACATTAAAAAAATTTACAGAACACCGAAAGCAAAACTAAATTTAAACTTACTATCCAGCTTTCATATTGATTCTCTTTCTTTTTATTAGCCTATTCAACTAAATAAAATGAACAGGTTAAAACAAAAGTTTTCACAGGAGAATCTTATGAAATGATTTGTGATAAAAAAAAAACTAGAAGTAAATGGGCCAATATCCACCAAAACTAAAAAATGGAATTATTTTGACAATTGCTAGACCGACAGTATTGGCTTTTTATGGTGATTCTAAATATATAAAATTATTCCAGTTTATTGTTACCCACCCACAACTAAAAATTTGAGAAAATTTGCCTGGTTCTTGGAAAAAAGGGGACCACCCCCAGAAATGTGAGCAACATTATTGAAAATCATATCAGAGAACTCTACGATAGAGTTTTCAAGCTCCAATCTTCAAATTGAGGAGTTTCACATTTTTGTTCAGAAGAAACATCGTCGATGCATGTTTATTTGTTTTGCTTTTTCCTAGCGGTGATTGTATCAAAACGAATGACCAAGATAATTGGGAGGGAGGTCATTCAAACGTAAATTTAAAGCTCTTTTTTAAACGAGCATACACGTTGGGTCAGAGGAAAGTCTAGTTTTCTGCCATTTTATGGCACCAAACTACGACTTTACTCCAAAGAGGACAAATTTGGAATCAGTTTAAAGTTATGAGAAGTTAATTGATTTAAAAGTACCAATAACTATATTTTATACTTCCCAGTTGCACTTCTCACTTTATTTGTAATGAAATTATGCTACGTTTGATGATCTGTAATTGCGGATCAGCTATAATGAGGGGGGTATGAGTGGTTGTGAACAGTTGCAAAAGAAGTAATGCCAAACGGTGGCAGTACTGGATTCAACCAAGTTGATTCACTTTATTTGTAATGAAATTAGGCTACGTCTGGTGATCTGTAATTGCGTATCAGCTGCAATGAGGGGGGGGGGGGAGTCATTCGTTATGTGGAAATAGGGTAGATTCCTAAAAAAGTACATATTAATGGACACACTGCTTACTGTTCATGAGGCTTCAGATAAATGATAGAAGAGGTAGAGAGGAGTCGGAAATTAATTAAAATGTTTCTCTTTACAGCTAAAATATTAAATTTTCATATATAACAGCACAGAGGGGGGGAGGGCAAGGCGGGCATCATAAGTCCCACCAGTAAATTTCTTTAGGGTGGCAAATTCTGCTAGGAACTTACAATTCAGTAATTTCAAATGGTAATGTTTTTCTTTTTCTATTTATATGAAGTACTTCAATTTCTTTAAACAAATGAATGCAATGTATTTACCGATAAGAAAACCCTATTGCAGAGCTTGTGACGGCTTCAGCTATGTAAAAGATCAAAAGTCTGCCTCATCCTTAACTCCTTAATATTTACTGTGAAATTTCGCTTTTGTTCAAATTTTTAAAGAAAATTTGCAATTGGAAAAAAAAATTCGAAGCACTAAAAAACTTTCGTTTAATGAGCAGGGTGTTGAAAAGAGGACAGTCCCCCTTATTTACAAAGTAATTTCAATTTGTTTTGAGTTTTAAACTTGCTCCTTACTTTAGTTGAAAAATCTTTTCTATTTGTTTAATTATATTTCATGGGACTGTAAAGAACTATGAATGCAATACTTCTGGTAACGTAGAAAAAATATCAATACTTCAATGATCTCTGTTTGGATTTTGATGTTAATCAAACAGTTTCTGATAACTGACTGTAAGTAAAGAGAAATTATAACGTATATGAGGGGATTTGCCCCCTCCTCAACACCTCACTCTTTAAATTTTGTCCCAATTCTTTAAAAACCATTTCTGAAACACAAATGTCGTTTAATTAGAGCAATACATAATCTTTTTTAAAGTGTCGACAAACTTTAGCGTGAAGATCGAGGTGTTGAAGAGGGGTAACCCCACTCATATACATAATAATTTCTGTTTGTTTTAAATTTTAATGTTGCTCCTTACTTTCAGTTGAAAAATCTTGTTTTTTTTAGTTTAATGATGCTTAGAGACAAACATTTTTCTAAAGGCAATGGAAAAAGTATATCAATTAAAGTAAAAGTATATAAAAATGAAAAAAGTAAGTAATTGCAAAACAATAGACGAAAAAATAGCCTACTTACAAAAACTAAGATATAAACTCCCAGATGTCTGTTCTGTTGAGCAATGTCGAGGCGTGGGACGGATATTTTTTTAACAATATCGAAAGTTTTGAATTTGGTTATCAAACACCAAAATATATAATGTCTTTAGACTGCTCAGTGTTTATAAAAAGTAACGCATTATCAAAGAAGTTTGGTCAAAGTAAAACGTTATAACTAAGATTAAGAAAATCAAATAAAAATTTTTATTAAATATTTTCGATTTAATTTTGAATACCAAAAACCAATATATTTGACACCTTTATACTTCATAATCGTAGAAAATTAAATCTTTTTCAAAGTGGCAGCTAGGTAAACACAATCACTCCTGGAAAAGACAAAAAAATATCCGTTCAAGGGAGGAAAATTCCCAGCATTCCGCTTAGGGGAAACATTTCTGATTATGGTGGCTTCATATATCAGGTCATAGGTACTCTGGCGATGCAAGTAAAAGTTGACGGCACATTTTTACCAAAATTACCCCTTATTAAGTTGTTTACTATATTCTTACGAACTTTTTTGTGTGCTAATTACTGCACTAATTACTAATTAACAAATACATATTTAGGATCAACATAAGAAGCTGATTCTTTGATTTAACGTTATCAATAGTTAGGCTCTTATACTTTCGTTATTGGCAAGGATCATTATTTACTTACCATTCGTTACTATGAAGAATTTGATTATTTTTTTATTGTTGTTGTTGCTCGGACCAAATCATATAGCAAAAATGTTTCTGGAAAACCAGAAATGGGTCACTCAGTCACAAATTAGAAATTGTATATTTCTTATTAAGGGTCAAAATCTATTGGCAGGCAGCCAGCAACGGAACAGCACACAGTTTTCCATGGTTTTTCTCTATTCTGCTCTCTTTCCTTTGGTTTCCTTATAATTACTTTATAGTAACAAATTTCAAGGGAGGGGGGCATGGCCCCCCTGCCGGCACCCATATTATTCAGGATAAATTACTTGACAAATTATAGATTATGCAAATTTTTTGATTGTTTACACAGGATTTGTCATTAGGAAAGGGAAAAATGTTATAACCCGGTTTTGTCACAAAATAGTAAGGGTCTAAATGTGAAACTTCATTGGATGCTTAGGGACATTTCGAACTACATAAAATCCACTCTGTTCATCCTGGTTATATGGAAGGAGGAATTTAATTTGAAAAATAATTATTTAGAGAAAAAAAAACGTAAAGATGATTGATAAAATTTTGACAATAAAGAATACGGTTGTTTTGGGGCAAATTATTTTTCAATTTAAAATTATGTAATTTTTCGATTGTTCACACAAAGGATTTATCACTAAGAAAAGAGGGAATGTTTCAAACCCCATGTGTTCTAAAAGACTAAGGGTGTCAATGCGAAACGCTAGTGAATGTGGATGGGTGTTTTTAAACTAAATGAAAGGGCACTTTGGATAAATGGCTTATGAAAAAGGCGTATCTGTAATACCTTAGGAATAGCTAAGGGTTTTAATTTGAAACTTTCAGGCCCCCTACTGCTGCTACCTTTAGCAAGGGCTGCGACCATTCATTAATTTGACTGCAACTACTTGCGACTGTGACCACTTCCAATTGCGAATGCTTCCAGGTAATTTTAAAAAGGCTTTTTATCAACACCAGAGCATATTATTTGCATGCGGGTTGTTAAAAATTTCGGGTTATCAAAAATAGCCTTAGAAGAGCCGAGGGTATTAAGTTGAAAATTTCAGGGCTTGTTGAAAGGAATGTCGGAAAGTAATTGAGGGTAAGGGGGCTAAATACCTGACAACTCAGACTCATATATCTGTTCTGACTCGACCCAAACAGACCTTGAGGAAAGAATGAAAAATTATGCAATTTATCGATTGTTTCTATGTAGTATTTATGATTGAGAAGGGGGGAGAGGGCTGTATCCTGGGTTAAAAAAAAAGATGAAGATATTACGGTGAAACTTCATGACGTTTTGACCATTTTGAAGAAAATAGCTAATTTGGATCAAATGTCTTTGGAAGAAGGGTAGTAAAAACGGGTTTGGGAGGGAAACGGATTGATATCAATCCTTTTGGTTTTTATAAAAAGCACTAAAACTTTCAATTTTCAGCTGAATGAGCCCCTTCCATAGTTTCTACAACAACTCCTTCCATGCAAAAAAAGATTAATAAATTGAAACTTTATTGCTTTTACTTATATTGCGTTTAGAAATTTTTATTGAAAACCGCCAACAATTTTTTCATTTCAACACAAAATTTAAAGAGGGCTAATTAAATTGTGAGAAAATAATTTATTCTGGTACACAAAAACTGATCACAGTGAGTGGAGAGAAATAACACACCCTATAGAAATAAAAATACGTATATCATTAGGTCATAACAAAATATACTGCGTAAAACACATTTCATACCTCTTTCCCTACATAGCATGATCAAATAGAAAAAAATGTTAGTTACTTAAAAAAAAAAAAAAACTTTGTTAGTATTAATTATTCGGTATGGTATGAAAAAAAGATATAGAAACAGTGCAGTTCATCCTTTCTTCTAACCTAAAAAGTTTACCAGCAAAATTCGTGTTACACTTCGAAAATTTATATATTGAATTTTTAGACTTGCTTCCAATTTAACTCTGTCCAAAAAAAATGTGAAAAATAGGGGTGTACAAGCATTCTACAGAATGAAAATATCCCAACAGAGTTAGCTTTGGGAAACATTTGAGTAAATTATAATTATTCAGCAAAAACATGCTTTATGAATCATGATGAATTGGAAGAATCGTTCCTCTCCAAGGGCACAAGTTCTTTCCATTCTTGGCCTTCTTGAAATCTTTGCCTTTCACGAAATGTTAGTATCTCCTGAGGTAAAATTCTGTAAAGGGCCTCAAGCGGAACCTAGTTATTATGTTTATCCTCTTTTCATACTAAGGATCAGGGTAAAAACTAAAATGTCAAAGTTTGCTACGAAGTTCACTTGGCTATTAGGCTTTTAGGTTGAAACTTTCAGGGCATTATGAGGGGGATGTTCAACTGATATAAAGGCAATGCTTACATACAACTACACTGTAAAAAAATTGTTTGAGATTCAACAAAAATTGTTTGTTATGTTTATATAAAAAAATCACACAAGGGTTCTTGGTATTAGTTGAAAAAACATTAGACACAGAGGGTAAAGTATTTTAAGCATTGTTATTTTTATGCAAATATAATATTTGTAGACAATTTTTGTGTAAGCACTTTGCAGACGTCTAAATTAAACTTTATTCAACTCATTCAACACAAATTTGATACTCTTTCTCTTACTCAAAAAGACAATTAGCTTCTTTTTTTCTGTCGTAATTCCAACCTTTGATTTGAATTACTATATGACATACTACTTTAAATGTCACCTTGGTCAAATTTAATATGATATTTAAGAAAATTTGATCTAGCATACAAATCCATACAATATTGATTAATAAAGTCTGTTTTCGCTGGGAATTACATTTTTTCTGCTGAAAACTCTGAAAACTACATAAATCTTAGTAATTTCAAAATTTTGATGGATTTCAAATTCGAATCAAAATTTCAACGAAAAAATTGGCTATATTTTTGACCGGTTTAAATTCTAGCAAAAATCAGTCGGAAATCCAGTTTATTATTTAGAGTGTGCTACCTAAATAATACTTCTACTGTCGTTGCTGTCAATAATACTCTTACTGCTACTACTTAGGCTATTACGGTATTACGGTTATATAATCGTATGACGGGGAAAGTTTTCAGGAAATATTGAGAAAAAAATTGAACCAAATCAAATCACACTATTTGGGTTCAAGCTGTCAAAGAAGCATATCAGTAATATCATCGGGCCGGCGTCGTGTATTAAACTGAAACTTATAGGATATGTTGAGGGGGAGGGTTGACTTACTCAAGAGTATATGCTGCAACTGCTTCTACTGCTGCTACTACTAGTGCTATTGCTACTACCGTTATTACTATTACTAATACCAACTCTTCTACTACTACTGCAAACGTCTCCTAATCTGGTACATGACTTCCTTGTACCCGCTCCCCCTTTCAGGAGCCCTGTATATGTCTGAAAGACAAATCCCTTAAATGTATAAGCATATATTTCCTTTTAATAGTTATATCAATAATTAGAAAAAGTGTACTGAATTGCAGCGTAAATTATTGTTTCAAAACAGAAGCCATACAAAAAAGTGAAATAAATAACTGAAAAGGCCAAACATAGTATATTTCTTCATCTGCATCCCTTCTCCCTCCAAAAGAGCAAAAAATGTTGTCCAATACAATTACTGTCTCCCTATTATCCCAATGATAACGTAAAAGTCCAACTATAGGATCGATCTGTTGATTTTAAAAAGGTTCCAAATCCTCCGAAATAGAAATGAACATGATAAATAAAAAAAAGGTATGGAACTCATCTTTTTAAAGACGACATCTTGTAACAAAAATCTTAATAAAACAATAAAAAAAATAGGCAAAACAGCTGCTTCCTTACTTATGGTAAAATCTTAGTTAAACAAACTATAATGATAAAACAGTAAGAATTGTGAAGCTACGGCTTTTAATTTTTTTATATGATAGTACGTGGCTCAAAAATTTATTCAAGCTGAATTTATTGAATAAAAAATAATATATCTATTCGAAACTAAGTTAATTGCTTCAAAGGAATGGTTCCCGAATGCCCATGTTTCTTGGAACCCTACCATCAACGGCATCAACTATTTCTGGCAGAAGTACTTCAGAGAAGAATCTTTCTAGCTTTGAAAGCATTTCCTATATTTATCCCGTATTATCAAACATTTTTTCTACTAGGACTAAGTGCAATAGATAGTGAAGGGTTATACGTTTTGAAACTTCAATAAACCCCCCCCCATCATTTTTTTTAACTTTCTTGTCAAAGGATTATGCAGACCTCTGCATCTGTCCGTAAAATATTATGTAAAATTATGCACTAAAATATATAAAGCAAAAGTAAAAAAACTACATTGCATAAATCGTGATTAAGTATTTCATTTGCCCGTATAATTGTGGTGTTTTTATTTGCATAAATATTACTAAATGCAGGGGCGGATCTATAACAAAATCTTGGGGGATGGAGGGCAATGTGACAAGAGTGCCAACAATTGACCAAATTGGTGCCAGGAAATTCTGAGGGGGGTGGCCCATCCCTGGATCTGCCAGTGACTAAGTAGAAGTTCATAGATCACAGTCTAGTTTTTTTCAAGATTTACGTTACAGAACGGAATGAATTATAGTTGTATGCTATTTTTTCTACTAGGGACCAAGTACGATAAAAATTGAAGGGTCATAAGTCACACGCTTCTTCCTAAGGCAAATTTAGTGTGTTTTAATTTGAAATTCTAGGTGAATGGAATTGAAAAAGAAAGAAAATGATTAAATAAACTTAAACATAAAATGGGAATTTGCCTTCTCCTCCGTTGCCCGTGTTGCTTTGTTTATCAGTCAAAATCTATTTAATTCGTCTGAACAACTTCCTAAGAGTTTCAGTCTTGGGAGTTCTGCTGCAGGCTCTTCTTGAAGATATGTTTTCTTTAAGTCGAGTAAATGTTTAGCAAGTCGTCGTCTTCCAAGCTTTTTGTATTTTTGCTTTAGTTTTTCCCTGTGCTTCTGCACAGTCACCAAGCCAATGCCTCTTTTATTACGCTTCTTTACCATATTTCACCATGGGTGCCGGCAGGGAGGGGGCATTACCCCCCTGGAAATTTGGGACTATAAAGTAAATATAAGCAAACAAAAAGAAAAAATGCAGAATATGGAAAAACATGGAAAAATGTGTGTTACCCCATTGTTGACTGCCTGCCAATATATTTTGACCCTATAACGAAAGTGTGAGAGCCTAACTATTGATAATATTCAATCAAAGAATCATATTTTTATGGTGATCCTAAATATGTATTTATTTATTAGTAATTAGTGCAGTTATTAGTACACAAGAAAGTTCGTATAATTATAGAAAACACAAGGAAAAGAACTTAAAAAGGGGCAATTTCGGTAAATATATGCCGTCAACTTTTACTGGTATTGCCAGAGTACCCATGAGCTGATATATGAAGCCAGTATAATCAGAAATGTTTTTCTCTGAACGGAATTCTGGGAATTTTTGTATTTCCCCCCTGAACGGATACGTTTTTTGAGTTTTTTTTTTCATTTATTTATTTTTCCAGGAGTGATTGTATTTATATAGTTGTCGCTTTGAAAAGGATTTAATGTGTTATAGTTATAAAGTATAAAAGTGTCAAATATATTGGTTTTTGGTATCCAAAATTAGATTAAAAATATTGAATTAAAATTTTTATTTGATTTTTTTAATCTTAAGTTTAATGTTTTACTTTGAACCAACTACTTTGATAATGTGTTACTTTTTATAAACAATTGCGTCTAAAGGTACTAAATATTTTGGTGTTTGATAACCAAGTTCAATACTGTCGATATTGTTAAAAAATATCCGTAAAATATCCGAAAAAAAAGTTTTAATGCTGCTCCTTACTTTCAGTTGAAAAAACTTGTTTTTTAATTGGATTTCTGATTGTTTTTTTAATAACGCCAGGATACCTGCCCCCTCCACGGAAAAATCCCCCTTCCCACAAAAATATCCTCTGGGCAATTCAATCCTGGCCAAAATTTACCCCGAACAATTACCCTTAACATCTCCACGTTTGAAATTGAATTGGTAAAGAAAAAGCAAGACATATAAAGGAATTTTGTATAGGAATTCTGGCAAATTCACAAAGTGTAAAATTCCCCCTGAAAAGTTCACCCCCTGGAAACTTCCCTCTCCATGGAAAATTCTCCTTTTGTAAAATCCTCCCAGCAGAAAATTCCTCCCCTCCCAACCCGAAAAATGTAGGCATACCCCAAATAACAAATGAAGCAGTGGGTAAATCTTATAACTTAAAAACCTTTGCCCCAGGGACTGAAGGGGGCCATTTTATCTCTAAAGACATAGTTATTGGGCCTTTCAACTATGATGAGGAAAAAAACTATCTCAAAATTTTGATGGGACAATTTTGGAAAAAAGTGATGTGGGAAGGTGCCTAGTTGCCCTCTAATTATTTTGGTCACTTAAAAGGGCACTAGAATCTTTTACTTCAATTAGAATGAACCCTCTATCGACGGTCTAGGCCCACTGGGTCAATACGATCACCCATGGAAAAAAAACAAACAAATAAACATGCATCTCTGATCTTTCTTCTTCCAAATATTACAAAATTCGACATTTTTGCCGATAATAGCTTGAAACCTCTACAGTATGGTCTTTTATGCGATGAATCTTATGGCGCAATTTTCATTAAAGTTCTAGGAACTTGAGCGGGTCTTTCCTCCTTTTTTTGAAAATCAGACAAATTTTCCCAGGCTCGTAGCTTTTGACGGGTAAAACTAAACTTAATGAAATGTATATATTTGGAATCAGCATAATAAGCCAATTCTTTTGATATATCAATTGGTATCAAAATTCAGTTTTTTAGAGTTTCGGTTACTATTGAGCCGGGTCGCTCCGTACTTACAGCTAATTACCGCGAACTGTTTGATTACTCATCAAAATCCAAACATAGATCATTGAAATATTGATAGTTATTTCTGCGTTACCAAAAGTTCTGTATTCATAAAACTTAACAGTTTCATGAAATGTAATTAAACAAATAGAAAAGGATTTTCAACTAAAGTAAGGAGCAAGTTTAAAACTTGAAGCAAATATAAATTACTTTGTATATAAGCGAGCCTGTCCCTTTCTTAACACCTTGCTTATTAAACAAAAGTATTTTTAGTGCTTTGAAAAATCTTATCTTTCTAATTGCAAATTTTCCTTAAAACTTAGAAAAAAGGCCAAACTTCCCAGTAAAGAGTTAGGAGCTAAGGAGGAGACAGTCCGCTTCATATAAAGAATACTTTGTTCAAATAGGTTTCAAATCTTGTTCCTTGCTTTCAGTTGAAAAGCCCTTTTTTTTATTTCTGATTGTTCTGATTGTTTTCCAAATCATACCCAAGCCTAACCAAGATATAATTTGAGGTACCTGTCCCTTAACTCCCTGGTTAATTGGTTTTAAAATGTGTAAATCAATAACTGTACGTGTATTAGTACAGTTCTACGTTTAAATTTTAAATTTCAATTTTGGATAAAATCTTAATATAGGCTGCTTAAAAAACTGGCGATGAATAGTAATTTTGGTAAGAAGTCCTTGTTAATATTGCTACAAAATAATTTCGGTCGGAAGAGCAGAAGTATTATAATTTGTGTGGATGGAAATTCTGTGAGAATTTTGATCTTCTACATAACTGAAGCCATCACAACCTCTAAAATAGGATTTTCTTATCGGTAAATACATTACATAGATTTGTTTAAATACATTGAAGTACTTCATAGAACTAGAAAAAGAAAATAACACGATTTAAAATTGCTGAAAACTAAGCTCCTTGCAGTATTTGCCACCCCAAAGAAATTTTCTGGCGGGGCTGATGATGGCCTGCCTTGCTATCCACCTCTGTGCTGGTAGAAATGGGAATGTAACATTTTTGCTGTATAGCGAAAAATTTAATTAATTCCTACTCCCCCTACCTCTTTCAACATTTATCTGAAGCCTCGTGAAGAGCAAGCAGTTTATCCATTAAAATGTACTATTTTAGGAATCTACCCTACCCCCACCTAAACTATGACTCACCCCCTAATTATAGCTGATCCAAAATTACAGATCGCCAAACGTAGCCTAATTTCATTACAAATAAAGCGAATCAACTTGGTTGAATCCTGTACTGCCACCGTGTGGCATTGCTTCTTTTACAACCGGAAAGCCTACAATATAGTTATTCATACTTTTAAATCAATTAGCTTCTCAGAATTTTAAATTGATTGCAAATTCATCCTCTTTGGGGAAAAGTTGTAGTTTTGTGCCCTAAAACAGCAAGAAAAAAAGACTTTCCCCTGGTCCAATCTGTATGGTCGCTTAAAAACAAGCTTTAAATTAACGTTTGAATGAGCCCCCTCCCAATTATCTTGGACCTTTGGTTTGATAAAATCCCCCCTGGGAAAAAAAAATCAAAACAAATAAACATCCATCGACGATGTTTCTTTTGAAAAAAAAAATTCGAAATTCCATATTTTGCAGATTAGAGCTTGGAACCTCTACGGGATGGTTCTATGATATAATGTATCTAATAAAGAGATTTTCAATAAGATCACTTGCTTTTTTTTTGAGGGAGGGGGGTCCTTTTTTCAAAAATCAGGCCAATTTTCTCAGATTTTAGGTTTTGAGTGGGTAACAATAAAATGAAAGAATTCTAAACATTTAGATATAGCATAAAAGTCGAATACTGCCGGTGTAGTAATTTTCACGAGAATTAAATTTTTAGTTTAGGTGAATATTGGTCCAAGTCACTCTTTACTTCCAGTTTATTTTCACAAGACTATTTGATAAGATTCTATTGTGACGAATATTTTATTGAACTTTGACAGCTGGATAGTAAGTTTAAATTTTGTTTTTCTTTCGCTATTCTATTTTTTTTTTCTTAATATATGAATATATAACGGATTTAAATTCGAGGGGAAGAATTGACCTGTTATGAAAGAGGCATATTTTACATGGCCGTTATAAATCAAAACGTGGTATCTGTGCAGTCAGGATGATTTTTGAGTATCTCTACTCCTTTTGTAAAGTATTCTAAGGCGTAGGAAATTGTATAAAGGCAAGTCTACAACTGTTGTAATCTACGAAAGCAATCTTTCTGTAATTTTGGTTTGAGTTTGATTTTCGTTTAAAATTAAATGCATAATAATTAATTATATTATTGATTAAACAAATTGATCCTTTTGCCAGGAATCCTTGCGGTTTAAAATTTACTGTATTTTGTTTCATTTTGCAGGCAATTTAGTTGATCTTTTTATTTGAGAGTTATTTTCTAAAAGTATTTAAAAGTAAAATTATTCCTACGGAAAAAAAAATCCTGATATATATTCCATGTCACCCAACCACCATTGATATTTTGGCGTTTGCCCCCTCCACCCCCTGGAAAATCTTCTGCCGGCGCCCTTGTATTTCACAAAGCACTTTTGTGAACTAACTAGGCCAAGTTCTTCTTTAATTGTCTTTCTCTTCTTTCAAAATCTTTGACTGTAACCTAATTTGACCGAGCACTGCCATTTGCATAATATGCTGAAACATTCACTTATCATGCCAGCCGATACAAATTGAAACCCTGACTGTTTATCACCCAAAGACTGGTATTTATGCCCGCCTATTGAAACTAAATATGTAACGGTTCAGGAGTTTCTAATATAAAACTGATGGTAACAACTTTTAGTAGAAACAAATAAATGTCTTTTTTGAATTAATTAGGAAAAAAACATTAAAGTCAAGTTGATCCTTTCAAAATCATCTACGAGTCCGTTTTAACTTTATTAAACTTGTATGTACCGTTATTTTAGACAATTTGAAATAGAATTTGCACGAAAAAGCCTAATTTAGGAAGCCCATAAAAAAAATATAAAAATAGCAAAGTCAGTTTATGTTGCTAGATGAGGGGACCATATATAAACCAAAGTTGAGGCCTTTATGCGTCTGTTGTCGCCAGACAAGCTAAAAATATTTAACATGGAAGAGATAGCCGGGAATTTTCTATTCCATTCCCCCTTAAGTGCTTATGAGTGATCTAAAAAGTTTATAAGTTGTATAAAGGGTTTAGAAGTGAGGCAAAGCGTTATAAAAGAGGAAGGCATCATAACATCTAATCGTCAGGAGCACTACACAATCCGTCATAACATCGACAAAAAAATCTGTCAGAACCACTAACCGTCATAAAATCTAAAATTTTAAATCTTTTAGTTTTTCGGTGTGTAGGGGGGGGGGAAGGTACCTAGGTTAGATTAGTTTATTTAATATATGATATGCTTTAACTCCACCCCTCCCCTCCACCCAGATGCACAAAAATATAGCCGAAATTTGTTTTTAAACAATTACATACAAATTACTATTATATAAACTTACATTTTTTTTAGATGTTATGACAGTTTGTGGTTCTGACGGATTTTCCTTTTAGATATTATGATGTTTAGTGCTTATGACCGTTAGACGAAATGGTAGCACCCCTAATAAAAGACCTAAAGTGCTTATGAGCGATCCAAAACGTTAATAAATTATATAAATGTTTATAAAGTAACCTAAAGCGTTATAAAAGAACTAATGAGCTTATGAAGGATCTAAAGACTTTTTAAGTGATATAAAGGGTTTAGATGTGATCCAAAGCGTTATAACAGACCTAAAATGCTTATGAGTGATCTACAGCATTTATAAATGATTAATTAAAAAACGTTTTTCTCCAAAATAAGTTTTTCAAAGGAAAGTAAAGAACTCCATCAAACCAAAAATAAGCTAAAATAAAATCAAATTATCTACCAAGCGTGAAACTACCACAAATCAGCATCGATAAATAAATGAAATTCAAAACGAACAGAAATCAAATTATATTAACATTTTGATTACTAAATATCAGTACATGCATATTGAACTGACAATGCACATTCATTTGTATTTTATTCAGTAAAGTGCAAATTATGTTCTGGCGTTGGGAAGGCATAGGGGTTTTGCGCCCAACTTATGTTAATTTCTGCTCGTTTTGAGTTTGACTCGGTTATTTATTGTAATTTATGTTCGTTTTGGGTTTCATTTATTTATCGATGCTAATTTGTGGTAGTTTCACGCTTGGTAGACTATTTGATTTTAGAACCACTAACCGTCATAAAATCTAAAATTTTAAATCTTTTAGTTTTTCGGGGTGCAGGGGGGGGGGGAAGGTACCTAGGTTAGCTTAGTTTATTTAATATATGATATGCTTTAACTCCACCCCCACCCCTCCTCCCTGATGCACAAATATATAGCCGAAATTTGTTTTTAAACAATTACATACAAATTACTATTATATAAACTTACATTTTTTTTTTTAGATGTTATGACAGTTTGTGGTTCTGACGGACTTTCCTTTTAGATATTATGATTTTTAGTGCTTGTGACCGTTAGACGAAATGGTAGCACCCCTAATAAAAGACCTAAAGTGCTTATGAGCGATCCAAAACGTTAATAAATTATATAAATGTTTATAAAGTAACCTAAAGCGTTATAAAAGAACTAATGAGCTTATGAAGGATCTAAAGACTTTTTAAGTGATATAAAGGGTTTAGATGTGATCCAAAGCGTTATAACAGACCTAAAATGCTTATGAGTGATCTACAGCATTTATAAATGATTTTCCCCAAAATCAGTTTTTCAAAGGAAAGTAAAGAACTCCATCAAACCAAAAATAAGCTAAAATAAAATCAAATTATCTACCAAGCGTGAAACTACCACAAATCAACATCGATAAATAAATGAAATTCAAAACGAACAGAAATCAAATTATATTAATATTTTGATTACTAAATATCAGTACATGCATATTGAACTGACAATGCACATTCATTTGTATTTTATTCAGTAAAGTGCAAATTATGTTCTGGCGTTGGGAAGGCATAGGGGTTTTGAGCCCTACTCATGTTAATTTCTGCTCGTTTTGAGTTTGACTCGGTTATTTATTGTAATTTATGTTCGTTTTGGGTTTCATTTATTTATCGATGCTGATTTGTGGTAGTTTCACGCTTGGTAGACTATTTGATTTTATTTTTGCTCAATTTTGGTTTAATGGAGTTATTTGCTCTTCTTTGAAAAACACATTTGTGGAAAAAGTTTTTTTTAATTAGTTTCAGTTCGCTTTATATTGAAATAGTCTTTTCAGGGAAAAACAATACTTAAAAATTTTTGTTTTTTTAAGACTTTATAGTTTGGCCTGCTATTTTGTATGCTGGAGGAATATTTTCAGCAATGCTTAACAACATATACCCTTTTAAAAATCTGGACACAAATACTAGTGTTAAATTAGGTTCATACCTCCTCTAGTTGACCTAAAATAGAAAGCTTGATACCGTTCGACAAAAAATTTGTTTACTTCCTTTGATAGTTTGGATACACTTACGCTGTTTCGATTTGGTTAAATTTTAAGAGCAGAAGTAGCCCCGAAAGTTTGAGCATAATGCCCTCAGTCGCTTTTGGGATACTGATGAGATGCCTTATTAGGAATTAGTATTAACAAAGTGCATTTTGATTTGATCTTAAGGCAACTTTAGTTTTTAAACATAATGAGAAAATGGGAGGGTGGGCGTGGGAGGGGGATTATTTGCCCTCCAATCACTTTCGAATATTAAAAAGGGAATTAGCCCTTCTATTTTCAATCTAATGAGCCCTTTTCGAAGTTCCTACGACAACTCCTTCAATAAGAAGTGCCCTGGTCTAAAAAAAAGAATAATAATATATTGTACCCACATCGGATCTTTGCTATTAAAATGTAAAGCCTTATAATCACTTTCGACTAATAAAAAGGGCACTAGCCCTTTCAATTTCCAATCGAATGAGCCCTTTTTGAGTTTCTACGATAATGCTTTCTATAGACACCTTATATGTCCCCAGAACATAAATTACAACCCTTGTCCTGAGGGCTGGGAGGGAGTGTCCTCCTCAAAAACATAATTTCTATCTGGAAATAAACTACGCTAAACAAAAGGGCTATCTCAAAACTTGACCCTGAGGGCTGCGGGGGGAGTGTCATCCTCAAAAATATAATTACGAGATCTTTGAACTACTTTGAAAAAAATGGCTATCTAAAAATTTTAATTGGATGTGTTTGGATAAATTGTGGGTGAGATAGCCTTCCAATCATTTTCGACTATTAGAAAGGGCACTAGCCATTTCAATTTCCAATCCAATGAATTCTTTTTAAAGTTTCTTCGACAACGCTTTCTATAAAAACCTTATATGCCCCCAGGACTTACAATCCTTTCCCTGAGGGCTGTGGGGGAGGGGGTTGTCATCCTCACACACCAAATTTCGAGAATTTTAAACTACATTGAACAAAATGGCTAGCTCAAAATTTTGGATTGGATTATTTTGGAGAAAAGGTGGGGGTGAGAGGGGGGTTAGTGGCCCTCCAGTCGCTTTCGACTATTAAATAGGGTACTAGCTCATTGAATTTTCAATCGAATGAGCCCTGTTTGAGGTTTCTACGACAAAGCTTTCTGTAAAAACTTTATATGCCCCCAGGGCAGAATTTAAAACCCTTGCCCTGAGGGCTCTGGGGGAGTATCCTCCTCAAAAACATAATTTCTATCTGAAAATCAACTACGCTGAACAAACCGGCTATCTCAAAATGTCGATTGGATATTTTTGGGGAAACGGCGGGCGTGGAAGGGGTTTTAGTTGCCTTGTATTCACTTTCGACAATTAAAAAGGGCACTAGCCATTCAAATTTCCAATTGAATGAGGCCTTTTCTAAGTTTCTACGACAACCCTTTCGATTCAAAGTGCCCTGGTCTAAAAGACAAAAACATTTACATAGGGAGCGTGATTGCGCTGCCTATGATATAAAGGGCTTAGAAGTGACCTAAAGCGATATAAAAAAAAATTGTTTGTGAACGATCTAAAGCGTTTATAAGTGATATAAAGGGTTTATAAGTTACCTAAAGCGTAATAAAAGACCTAAAGTGCTTATGAGGGATCTAAAGTGTTTATAAGTGATATAAAGGACTTAGAAAAGACCTAAATGGCTACTAAAGACCAAAAGTGTTTACGGGTGGTTTAAAGCGTTTATAAGTGATGTAAATGGCTTAGAAGTGTCTAAAGCATTTTATAAGCCCGAAACTGCTTATGAGCGATCTAAAGCGTCTATAAGTGACCTAAAATGCTTATGAGCCATCTAAAGCGTGTGTAAGTGATATAAAAGGCTTAGGTTTGATCTTAAGCGCTATAAAACATCTAAAGGGTTTAAGAGTGTTCTAACGCGTTTATAAATGATACAAAAGGTTTAGAAGTAACCTGAAGCGTTATAATAGGCCTAAAGTGCTTATGAGCAATCTAGAGCGTTTATAAATGTTAAAAAGGGTTTAGAAGTGACCTAAAGTGTTATTAGCCCTCTCAACATCCAATTGAATGAGCCCCTTTTGAAGTTTTACGACAGATTTATCCATATGAACCTTATATTCCCCCAGGGCATAACTTACAACCTTTGCCCTGGGGGCTCTGGGGGGTTTGTCATCCTTAAACACATAATTTCCAGAAATTTCAATATATTCTTACTGTTTATATATATGTTTAAATATATATTTAAATATATGTTTGAATTGTTTAGTCCTATACAGTTTAGATGAAACAAATTCAACTCCCTATCTTTTACAGAGTCATCTCTAAACAAACCAGAAGAAAATACATACTTCGCAGAATTACTAAAATCAGACGTTAGCACTTGGCTATCCTCATCCAAACCTTCTTGTAGAACAATATTCCATTTCTCAACAAAAATTAACTGGATTTCTCTCGAGCAGCTCAACTTTACTTCTAAGGTCCGCAGTCATACCTAATGCATTCAAAGATTTGGAAACCCGAATGCATAACAATTGATCCATGATGCAAAGAAAAAAAAATCGTCACTTCTTTATTAGTACACAGTATCTATCAAGTCACTCCCGCTTTGACCTTCTCCGTGACTTTGATAATCAATAAACTTGCTTAGCGACGGCAACACGTAAATTGAATATTTTTCCGGTACGGTTTGATGTTGTCGTTTCACACAGATCATAGGCGGGATGGATTTTGTTATGCAGGATTCAAGTCCCTGGATATCACATCCACGAATTTTGTCACGCACTGACGCTAGTTTCTTCTGCGTTTCACGCACGGAAAATGGGGCATCATCTTTCAAATAAATTCCAGACTGGTTAGAAACTTTTTCCCGCGTAACTTCCTACTTTTCTTCAAAATAGCGAGTTGGGCTTCTCTCAATTCCACTTAAATTTTCATATATTTTTTTTATACATATTAAATTTAAACATATTTTATACATACATATTTACACATATTGGCTTTGACTCAATTACAGTAAACTTTGGAACGTCCATTTCTATACCTTCTCTAACTATTCTCTGAAAATAGGTCTTTGCTTCACTTATGTGTGCATAAACTACATTCAAAGCCAAAATATTTTTTCTGTTTCTCTACTTTCCTCTTTTATCAAAGCTTGTCGTATATTAGCCAAATGCGACCTTAAATTAACCGTTTCCACAACCACAACCAACATCAGTCTCAGTTTCAATCTTTGTTACTTTTGGTTTTAACTCAGAAACTCCCCGGTTAGAATCTTACGCGTGCACTCTCAAGCTTTGAAACTCTGTCCTCCAGTCCTCTGATGCTAGCAGAAAGATCAGTCAACGCTTTGGAGTTGTCCTGAACCGTAGTCAAAACTAAATTTAAATTGTTCGCTAGATTTTACAACATCACAGAAATTTCTCAATCACTGGAAGCAGCCGAATCATTCAGGAAACTATCATTATTTTTCTTTTTCGCCATCTTCTTAAAATTAGCCAGCAAAAAATAAAAAATAGAAAATGGAGGCCTACCTCAGAATGCATCTGGCTTACCCACGCGGAGCTCCGTGCAATATACCAAACCGTTAATTTAGCCACGGTAAACAGCTGAGTTAAAATCAGCAACAAAAAATTAAATAGCATCTTTCGAGAAAATCTCGAACTTCATCTGGGTATGTCCAGCTCAAACAATACAATTGTCATTCCTAGTTCATTTCAACGATATTTGAATGCATTCAGGTAATTGGGTAAGATTTAAACATTTACAAAGTATTGTGTCACTGTTTAATCCTTTACGAATTATCTTAACTGGCGGATGCTGAATGAGAACTGGAAATGAGAACTGGGTCAGTGAGAACAGTGATATATAAGATTTAAAAGTGACCTAAAGAGTTTCAAAAGACCTAAAGTGCTTATGAGCAATCCAGAGCTTTTATAAATGCATAAAAAGGGTTTAGAAGTGACCTAAAGCGTAATAAAAGACTCAAAGTGCTAATGAGCGATCGAAAGCGTTAATAAGTGATATAAGGGGTTTAGAAATGACCTAAAGTGTTATAAAAGTGCTTATGAGCAATATAAAGCGTTCATAAGTGATATCTAGGGTTTAAAAGTGCTAAAAGAGACCTCAACTGCTTATGAGCGATCAAAAGCGTTTATAAGTGTTTTAAAGGGTTTATAAGTGACATAAAGCGTTATCAATAACCTAAAGTGCTTTTGAGTAATCTTAAGGGTTTCTATGTGACTTAAAGGGTTTAGAAGTGACTTAAAGCGTTATAAAAGACAAAGACCTTATAAGCGATCTAAACCGTTTATAAATGGCATAAGGGCTTAGAAGCTAACTAAAGAGTTACAAAAGAACTAAAGTGTTTATGAGCGATCTAAAGCATTCATAAGTTATATAACGTGTTTAGAAGTGACCAAAAGCGTTATAAAGATCTCAAGCGTTTATAAATGGTAAAGAGGGTTTGGATATGACGTTAAACGCTAAAAACGTTAATAGGTGTAAGTTATGCCCTGGGGGCATATAAGGTTTTTATAGAAAGGGTTGGCGTAGAAACTTTAAAGGGGGCTTATTTGACTTGAAATTGAAATAGCTAGTGCCCTTTTTAACAGCACTAGCTATAACAGGATTCAGGTCCCTGGATCTCAAATCCACGAATTTTCTCCCGCATTGACGCTAGTTTCTTCCGCGTTTCACGCACGGATAATGGGGCATCATCTGTCAAATAAATTCCAGACTGGTTAGAAACTTTTTCCTGCGTAACTTCCTACTTTTCTTCAAAATAGCGAGTTGCGCTTCTCTTGATTCTACTTTAATTTTCACATATTTTTTTTATTGGGTTTGTCTCAATTACAGTAAACTTTGGAACGTCCATTTCTATACCTTCTCTAACTATTCTCTGAAAATAGGTCTTTGCTTCACTTATGTGTGCAGAAACTAAATTCCAAGCCAAAATATTTCTTCTTTTTTTACTTTCCACTTTCATCAAAGCTTGTCGCATATTAGCCAAATGCGACCTTAAATTAACCGTTTCCTCAACCGTAACCGACATTTGAAGCTTACAATTCAGTATCAGTTTCAATCTTTGTTACTTTTGGTTTTTACTCAGACACTTCCAGGTTCGAATCTTACGGTGCACTCTTAAGCTTTGAAACTCTGTCCTCCAGTCCTCTGATAGTAGCAGAATGATCAGTCATCGCTTTGGAGTTGTCCTGAACCGTAGTCAAAACGAAACTTAAATTGTCCACTAGATTTTGCAACATCACAGAATTTTCTCAATCACTGGAAGCAGCCGAATCCTTCAGGAAACCATCATTCTTTTTCTTTTTATTTTTCTTCATCTTCTTAAAATGAGCCATAAAAAAATGAAAAAATAAAAATGGAGGCCTACCTCAGAATGCTCCTGGCTTACCAACGCGGAGCTCCGTGCAATATGCTAAACCGTTAATTTAGCCACGGTAAACAGCTGAGTCAAATCAATCCAATATCAGCAAAAATCCAATATCAGCTTGCGACAAAATCTCGAACTTCTTCTTGGTATGTCCAGCTCAAACAAGATAATTATCATTCCGACATCATTTCAACGATATTTGAATGCATTCAGGAATTAGGTAAGATTTATTCCTTTACAAAGTATTGTGTCACTCTTTAATCCTTTTCGAAATATTCAGTCATAATTCATTGCTCAACTGATTAAGACCGTATTTCTTGCTATCGCCTACTCTATGAATCACGAAATGTAATAAATGACGATGGATTATTGCTAAATTGTCTGCATGCTGTGATATAATGAAAACTTTGTACAATCTGATAAAAGACAATCGGAAAATACAAGCCTTTCCCTAAATAAAACTCAAAAACGGAAATCATTAGCTATTATTCCTCCAAAGTGATTTAAGGCTCAAATTTTTCGTGATATGAGATTAAAGGAATACTACAGTGGGGAAAAAGGACTGATTTAGGACTGGTGGCTTCTTCTTTTGCCAGTAAGTCAATTTTAGCTATTACTAAGTTAAGATGGGCAAGAAAAACAATAAAAGGAGTCGTTCAGATATTGATTCTAGAGAGGATATTGCCACAAGTACCCCAAATACGTCAGGAAATCCGGATATTCGGAAGCCAGTGACAACTCAGGTTTCGTTAATGACCCTATCAGAGGAATTTGCAAAGATGATGGACATTATGCGTGAAACTCGTAGCTCAGTCCAATCGATTGAACAGCGATTCCTTGTAGTAGAAAATATAATAAAAGCAATTGAATCAGAGCAAATAGCCTTAAGGTCTGAATTCTCAGGGATTAAGTCTTGTACAGATGCTGTAGAAAATGACATTTCTTTGTTGAAAAATGATAATTTTGACCTGCAGTCAGAAGTTAAGTATTTTAAAAAAAAGACCCTGTGTATGTCTGATAGGCTTATGGCTGCAGAATATCAGCCTAACAAAACAATGTGGTTGTATGGAATGCAGTCTGTGAGGATGAAGCTCAAGCCAAACGTATGTTTACCGAGATATGTACGGATGGACTAAATTTACCAGTGATACCCCATTTTTCAGTTGTTGCAATAAAAAAGGATAAGAAATATTTTAAGGTTAATGTAAAAAACCGTGGAAACAAGATTGAAATCCTTAAAAATGGGAAAAAGCTTAAAGGAAGAAATATAGCAAACCAGGGAAACACTTATGTGAGTGATGCTGCCCCATTTTCTGTGAGAGAGGCAAGAAAAAAACTGTATGAAAAAAAATTGTGTCTTAAAACTATGGGTATCATTTCATGGGTATCAAACACAGTTCCACCATATCTTCAGTTTGAACGTCCGGGCGGTACGAAAGTGAAGTTTACGTGTGATGAATGGATTGAGGAACTAGCACATACGCCTCCTGCCTCCACAGCTTCCAGAGGTTCTAAGAAATTAGTGTTTTATTGAATGTGTGTAGTTTACTTATTGGTTAATTATCTTTTCTTTTTCGCTTGGTTTAATCAAATAGATATGGAAATGTTGATAGTGATGAATTTGCAATGTTTGGGTTAATGATAATTTTTATTTTTGAGTAAATAATTTTAAATGTTTGTTAATGTGAAATTATTTTGAGTGGGTGGTAGCGGGCTGATGTCTTTTTGAATGGTTTTGCTTTGTGCCTTGAAGCTTGCAATAATGTGCTTTTTAAAATTGTATGTCCGTTTTGCCGGAATATATTTTGTTATTTTTTTTTTTATTTATCTAGGTCCAGGTTATGTTTAGTAGATAATGATTTTTTTCGCCACCGCCACCCTCTACCGTCACATACATTAACTTTTATTGATGATGGTTAGAGATATCGTTTTTCCTCCTGGGAACAGCACTGTCTTGCAACTTGAAAGTCGAAGGGTTGATTTTTCCAGCCAGTTTAATGAAAGAATAAATAGAAATTTAGATATTAATGCCACTGAGATTTTCACAAATGAACCATCAAGGTATATTTTTAAAGAAGGGGCACTACCCTTGTATTGTGATAGGGGTCATTTCGGCCTTGACATTTTTCATTTGAATTGTCAGGGATTGAATTCTGCTCATAATTTTTTATCAGATATAATATATACTAATGTCTTTGGCGTGATTGCTTTAACTGAAACAGGTGTAAAGGATAATAACCCGCAATTACTACTAATCCCTGGGTACAATTTATATGTAAAGACTTGCAATCATTCCCAACATGAAGGCCAAGCAGCATACATTGAGGCTGATTATAAGGTTTCAATAAGGGAAGATCTTACAATATATAGAGAGAAAGTTTGCGAGTGTTTTGTTTTACATATAACTAGAGAGAATTTGAATTTTTGTATTGTTGTAGTATATAGACCTCCACAGAGCCTGCTCCAAGACTCTATGAAACTATTTGAAGAACAATTAATGAAACTTTCGATTAACTCTATGCCATGTTTTATTATGGGGGATTTTAATATTGACCTTATAGATCAGTCATCTGCTAGCACTGAATTTATTAATAGAAGTTTATCCAATGGGTTTATCTTGTATAAATATCCCTACAAGAATTACGGGAACATCAGCTAAGCTTCTGGATAACATCCTTTCTAATGTACCCTTGAGTCTTCCCAGGGTTTTTATCAACGATGTATCTGACCACTTTGGAGTTTCAGCTAGCTTTAGAACTGTCACGAAGGTGGTTAAAGGCAAAAACTCAAGGATTCCAGTGATCAGTAAAAGTGCGATGGTAAAACTTAATAATGATATAGAAAAGGTGGATTGGTACGATGTTCTAGGCGAAGTTAAGGACGCAAATTCAAAGTTTGTTTTATTTTATGAAAAGTTGCAGAGTTTGATAAGTCAAGTAGTCATATTGAAACCATTTAATAGAAAACACTCAAGTAAAAAACCTTGGATTAGTCCTGTGATTTTGAAGCAAATAAACGTAAGAGATAAATTGTTTAGAGCTCAAATAATTAACCCGACACAAGAAAGTAAGCAATTATATAAAATTTATCGAAATAGGTTGAATACAATTTTAAGAAATGAAAAAAAGAAATATTTTGAGAAAAAGTTTAAGAAGGTCGAAGGATGCCCTAAGAAAACCTGGGGACTAATATAAGAAGTGATTGGATTAAAAATAAATAGTGTACCTGATGAATTAGTTAGTGTAATGGGAAAGACTTTGAATTCTGAAAAAGACATATGCAATGAATTTCAGAGTTATTTTTCGGATATTGGTCTGAATTTAGCTATGTCAGTTGTACCTGATAGTGGTGATACAACGTCCGAGTCCTTACTGAGGGACCCCATTGATGTTTCTCTTCACCTTAGACTTCTAACAGTTGATGAAATTAAAAAAATTATTTATGGGTTGCGTAGTAATTCATCTGGTAGCGATCATATTACTCTAAAACATTTAAATGTATTTTTCCTGTTATAGCTGAAGCTGTATGTGGGTTAATTAATGAGTGTTTTCGTCAAGGAAAATTCCCAGACTGTTTTAAAGTTGCCCGTATAACCCCAATTCATAAGGGTGGTATTCAAAATGACACAGGAAATTATAGACCGATATCTGTTTTACCCATTATTTCCAGTGTTTTAGAGAAGTGTTTTAGTATTAGAATGATGAGTTTTTTGGAGGATCATAAGTTACTGGTAGAGACACAATTTGGGTTCTGTAGAAAAAGGACAACGGAAAAGGCGATGATTTATTTGACAACTATTATTATTGATGCATTAGATAAAGGTTTCAAAATAGGTGCTATATTTTTAGATCTGATGAAAGCTTTCGACACTGTGGATCATGAACTTCTACTTAAGAAGTGTGAGGTGTATGGTTTGAGGGGTAAATCATTAAATTTTTTGAGAAGTTTTTTTAAGTAATCGTTATCAGTATGTCCAACTAAATGATTCTTCTTCCGAAAAAAAGCGTATTGAAATAGGTGTTCCGCAAAGATCAGTTCTCGGTCCTATATTATACTTGATATTTATTAATGATTTACCAAATTGTCTAAATAATTTTTGCTATAGAATAAATCAACTAACGGTAAACCCGACTAATGAAACAGTTTCACTTTTTGCTGATGACACAACAGCCATTAGCACAGCTAAGACAGCGGAGCTGCTGCAGATTTCCATGAAGGAATCAGTTAATAGAATTACAGCATGGCTGAAGGTAAATAAATTAAGGATTAACATGGCCAAGTCTAACTTTATTATTTTCTCGCGATCATCAAACTTTTACCCATAGATCAAGGAATTAGATATGCCCAATGGCGTTATAAAACGGACTGCGTCTGTTAAATGCCTTGGGATTGTAATAGATGAAACTTTATCTTTTAGGGAACAGGATACTTTAACTAGCAAAATTCTGGCAAGAAATCTCGGTATAATGAAGAAACTCCAACATTGTTTTCCCAAGTCTGTCCTTCGCCATCTTTATTTTTCTTTAATACACCCGTATATACTTTGTTGTTCAAGTATTTGGCTCTCTACTTTTTCTTCTACCCTAAAACCAATAAGAGTTCTACAAAATCAAGCAGTAAGAATTTTAGCCGGTATATCTCCACGTGTGTCTGTTCGAGAAATTTACCCAACTTTAAAAATTTTGCCAGCTGCAGGCCTTCGTGAATTCTATGTATTGTGGTTTATTTTTGGACTGCAGCAGGATGTTCAGCCTCGTTGTTTTGGTGATTTATTGTCCATTAGGTCTACTGTTCATTCTCATGATACAAGGGGTAACGCGGACTTCTGTGTACCTAGAGGTATATCTTCCCGTTCATGTTTTTCTGTTTTTTATAGAGGTACGCGGAAATGGAATAGTTTGAATAGTGATCTTAAGACTATTGGTGACCCCAATATTTTTAGAAAAATCATTAAGGAACTGCTTTTTGTTGAATATGAGTTTTGACTGATTGATTGATTTATTTATTGTGGGGTTTTGTTGATATGATGTTCCCAGAGGATGTATAATATATGATATTATTTTGTATTTGTTGTTTAGTGTGATGGTATTAGTGGTGTCGGTGGCCAAGTGTTCTTTTTTTTATGGATTTTGTTTTCTCTACCTCCCCCACGGACAAGCTTTGCTTTTTAGGGGAGGCAGCAATAATTTTTTGTTGATACGTTTTTTTTCAATTAATCCTTCTTCTTCTTCTTCTTCTTACACTGGCGGAGGCTGAATGAGAACTGGGTAACTGAGAACAGTGATATACAGTATTTGAAAGCGACCTAAAGAGTTAAAAAAGACCTAAAGTGCTTATGAGCAATCTAGAGTGTTTATAAAAGATAGAAAGGGTTTAGAAGTGACCCAAAGCGTTATAAAACATCAAAAGTGCTTATGAGCGATCTAAAGCGTTTATAAGTGATATTAAGGGTTTAGAAGTGACCTAAAGCGTTATAAAAGACCTAAAGTGCTTATTAGCCATCTAAAGCGTTTATAAGTGATGTCTAGGTTTAAAAGTGACCTAAAGTGCTATAAGAGACCTCAGCTGCTTATGAGCGATCAAAAGCGTGTATAAGTGTTTTAAAGGGTTTATAAGTAACATAAAGCGTTATCAATGACCTAAAGTGCTTTTGAGCAATCTTAAGGGTTTCTAAGTGACTTAAAGGGTTTAGAAGTGACTTAAAGTGTTATAAAAGACAAACATCTTATAAGCGATCTAAACCGTTTATAAATGACATAAAGGGCTTAGAAGCTAACTAAAGAGTTACAAAAGACCTATAGTGTTTAAGAGGGATCTAAAGCATTTGTAAGTGATATAAAGTGTTTAGAGGTGACCTAAAGCGTCATAAAGATCTTAAGTGTTTATAAATGATAAAGAGGGTTTGGATGTGACGTTGAACGCAATAAAACACCTAAGGTGCTTAAGAGCGATCTGAAGCGTTGATAAATTATATAAAAGATTTAGAAAAGACCTAGAGCGCTATAAAAGACCTTATTTGCTTTAAAGCGATCTAAACCTTCTATAAGTGATGTTAAGGGTTTAGAAGTAAAATAAGTCGTTATAAAAGACCCGAGGTCCTTATTAGCAGTCTAAAACGGTTTAGTAGCGACCTGAGGCTTAATATAAGAATTAAAGTGCTTATGGAGATCTAAAGCGTTTATAAGTAATATGTGGGGTTTAGAAGTGACCTAAAGCGTAATAGAAGACCTAAATAGCTTATGATGGATCTAAAGCGTTTATAAGTGGTATAAAGGGTTGAGAAAAGACCTAAAGCGTTATAAAAGACCAAAAAATGCTTATGAGCGATATAAATCTTTTAAGATGTAAAGGGTTTAGAAGTAATCTAAAGTCTTTTGTGTTTATGAGCGGTCTAAAGCATTATAATTGATATAAAGGGTTTAGAAGTGATCTAAAGTGTTATAAAAGACCTAAATTGGTTATGACCAAACTAAAGAGTTTAAAGAATATAAAAAGGGTTTAGAATTGACCTGAAGTGTTATAAAAGACCTAGTTGAATGTTCTGGAGATTACAACCTCTCCAAAGCCCTCAGAGTAATGGCTGTAAATTATTCCCTGGGGAATATAAGGTTTTTATAGAAAGGGTTGGCATAGAAACTTTAAAGAGGGCTTATTTGATTTGAAATTGAAATAGCTAGTGCCCTTTTTAACAGCACAAAGTGATTGGGAGGCAACTATAAGTGTGATTCAGTTACATTCAGTATGAATCTAACTCCTGTACTTTGAAGACCAGCATATGAAATAGATAGCTATCCTAATCAAAACACATTTGAGTGAATGAAAGGATTAAAATTACCCAATTACTGGATACCTGAACTGTCATCTGAGAAATTTATTCACGAGAATTTATCTTTCAAAAACACGTTTTTTGGATTTTTTGGGGGGTAGTCAATCACCCCCCTTGCGAGTAAGTCACGTTTAATGATGTTTTAAAAAAAAAATATTTGAGTTCGGGCATATCGCCAAACTATATAATGAATATTCCAGTATCCCAAGCAAGTTCGACCAAGCTAATGAGCTCCAAAACGAAAAACTAAACCGACTAGTTAGTAAGCAGGGTGATTTAATAACTGCAATTAACAATTTGTCTTCTGAAATACAGGAGTTAAAAAATGAGGCTTTAGAAAGACATATAGAAAAATAGCAGAATTAGAAAGGTCACTTGAAGAGCAAAAGTAGAAGAATTCGTTGCCCGAGCGTCAAATGCTACTAATTGAAGTGAAAGAAAGAAGTCCCTGTAAATGACTTGCTCTATTCACACTACTAAATAAAGATGAAACTCCATGCTGGTCCATAGAATACTTAGAAGGGTTGCTGCCTTTCCAATCATTTCTGTGTCATTTGGCCCTCTTTTCACCTATGCAATTTCTGTGGTAGGTTTCTTAGCCTTTTGAAGGTGCCTTGTTTAAAAAATACAGTTTAATATGTTTAGTTGCGTGTTTCTTGGTTTTATTTGTCTGTGCTTTTTTGTTTGTTCCAAAGGTGGCTTGTTTAGCAGTTATGGTTTGGCATGTTTTGTTGACATTTAGTTTGACATAAATAAATAAAGATGAAACTCCATGCTGGCACATAGAATACTTCGAAGGCTTGCTGCCTTTCCAATCTTTTTGGTGTCACTTGGCCCTGTATTCATCCATGCGACTTCTACTCTCTGGTTTAAGGCTCGGTGTAGTCTTTTCTGATTTTCTAAACTTCTGAATACTACCTTTGAGCTGATTCTCATGGCTTCCGACATACTTAATTGTAAGTGCTAAAATTTAGTATTTAAGGCGGAAACCTATAGGCCCTTTTCTGAAATGTATTTTTGTAGCAATCCTAAAAATTTGGTAGTATAAACACAAGTGGCCAATATCCCCTTTTGCTTCACATAACTAAATAAATATTGAACTCCATGCTGGCACATATATTACTTCGAAGTCTATCATTCCAAGGTTTAAGACTTGGTCTAGTCTTTTCTGACTCTCACAACTTCCGTTGGCTTTTTTCGAGCTGAGTTTCATGTCCTCCAATATTCTAACCCGAAAATACCTAAAATTTAACATTCGAGGTGTAGACCCCCAGGCCCTTTTGCGAAACTCTAATTAGCTCTTACTCAACCTGTTTAAATTATCGCAAAAAGCTTGAAATTTAGAAGCTTCGGTGGGGGGAGGTCAACCCAGGGCAAGGGGGCAGAATCCATACTAATAACGCAATATGCTAGAAGTACGAGTCAAGAACCTAGTCTCAGCAATCAACAGTTACTCATTTATTTCCTTGAAAGCCTTTCTTAAAGGGTAAATGACAACTTAAGCTAGCTATACATAACGTAAGACAAGACAGCAGTCATAAGAATGAAGAGGACTGTATGTTCTATTTTGTTTTTCACCAAGATAGGTCTATGGAAGGAGTTGTCGTAAAAACTTTGGAAGGGACTCATTCGATTGAAAACTGAAAATTCTAATGCCCGATTTAATAATAAAATGCGATCGGAGGGCAACCAGTTGCCTCCCATCCCTCGTTTTAGCGGTCCTCTCTCCAAAGATACCCGATGAAAATGTTGAGATGATTGTGTTGTTCAGTATAGTTGAAAGGTCCATTAACTATGATTTGAGGATGACATTACCCTTCAAAGCCCTTAAGGTAGGGGCTGCAATCTATATAACTTTCCTAAACTTCACATATGGGATTAATCATTGAACAATTGGAGTAACTTTGATCCTTTGGCTTTTGAAATGGCTAAAGCTATTAAGGTGAAGCTTTTAGGGAATATTTATTTGGGTCTTGAACTAAAATAAAACACAATATGCGCTTTCAGGTTGTCAAAATAACGAATCAGCAATATCGAAGGAACGGTTTAGGGTATTAAGTTGAAACACTCGGAGCAAGACAAATAAGGCGTTGAACCAACCAAAGGACACTATTCACCTACTGCCACCGCTATTGTTACTAAAGGTACTACTACGACTGGCACCACTAAGGTTAATGGTATTAAGGTGAAACTTTCAGGGAGGGTTAAAGGGGATGTTGGACTAAATAAAAATACATCGCAAGCGTACATAGTATAACGGCTTCACTGATCATACCGGGGCCACATAATAAACACGTTATCTGAAGTCTATATAAATATTACCATTGCACAGACAAGCTGCATTTTCGTAAATGGTGAAAGAATAATTGGAGTTCTGTTAAGATATGAGTCAAAATATTTATTGAAGTTTTTTTCATGTTTCAAAGCGAATGCTAGAATAATATCTAAGACAGTGATTTTTCTGTCAACTAGACATTAGTATTTTTTTTTTCTTGGCCAAATTTCCTTTTTATGCTAGTTATTTTCCATCACAATATTTTTTTCAACTAACTAAACCTTAATGTACTTTTTTCTTCACTAAATTTTTGTTTGTTACCTAATTTTAGACTTTTTTTCACCTAACTATGCTTCAATACTTTTTTCCCCAAAACTTTAAAAATATTCTCTGACTTAATGGGAAGTGAATTTAGTTGGTAAATACAGTATTTTAGACTATAAAGTTATTATCATGAATTATTTCACGCAGAAGGTGGGCTTTAATAGGAGTTTCTATCACATTGAAAGACAATTCAACCCCGCAAAGGGATCCATATTTCAAAAATAAAAAATTAGAAAACTATCATGTTGGTTTTTCCTAAAATTCAATTAGAAAAAAATAGTTTTCTTTCATGTAAGTTTTATCAAACCAGATGTTCACATACATTGTCTTTATACTGCTACTATTACTAGTAATATTTGTTCTTAGGACCGTAAAATATATTTCATTCAAAATGACAATGTGAATACGCATTTTGTTTGTCCAATAAACATCATTCTATATCAAAGTTAAAATTGTCAATAATAAAAACCCTCCCATTCGTCTGAGCCAGTGTGGTGGCCAGTCAGACCCCCCTGGGCGTGGACCCCCCTCCAATTAAAAAGGAGTAGGTTTGACCGATTTTGTTGATAAAAATATGCTCTCTAAATTTAACGCACTCATTCCTATCAAAATTTAGATAGTGACTCTGAGGTAGTACTTTTACTCCGTCTTTACAAATGTACACCTTGTCTGAGTTTGTTTTTATGGCACTTAGTTCAATTTTGACAGTTTGGTTGGTGATAATTTAGTGAGCAGATTGCCAATCATTTTGTTGAAGGAATAGTGTTACTGTTCTCTTACTTGCAACATGTATTCTTATCGAAATTTTCATCAACATACTGTGTAGGTACACCATTGCATCACTTTTTTATTTCATCATTGTTTCTTAGTATAGAATAAATTTTGAGGCTCATAAATGCAGCTTTGGAAATAAAGTCACTCGCGGTTTAACATAAATTATAGTGAATGGAAAGTATGGTAGATAGAAAATCCAATGAAACGTAAATTTAAAGTTGCCAGTCAGGGGGACTTGTGAGTAGAATTTTCGTCCTGTTGGATAAGATGTACTAGGTCAAAATGTCGAACAAAAAACAGATACGACATTTTAGCCCGCCCTTTTTTGCTGCTAAAGTAGTTACGACAAAAGTGCAGACAGTCCTTGGGTTCCTTTTCCATTTTGTTACAACAATTCATCAACAAGGTTTTCTCGGGAATAGGCAAGCCTTATTTTAGAGCCCAAAAGTGGTGTTTCTACCTTTTTGTACTACTTTGGTCGTTTAAGATTACTTTAATACACAGTGTTTATAATACAACTTCGAAAATTTCGACTACTTGGTAAAAAAAAAGCAAGGTAACTGATTGGATCCTTACTGACTGCATTTCCCCTTTCTCAGATTTTTTGATGGGGGAGGGGGGGGATTGAAGCTTCTTCTTCTGGGCATGCTCTCTGTACTGTAGTGGGTGGGTGGTTGTTGTCTTGATTCATGCTTGCAAAAACACACTTGTAGTTCTCTACATTTAGAAGAAACATAGACCTGTAGGGTGATTGCAAATCTTTGATTTCTTCAATGGGAATAACAGGCTGAAATCCAACAGCTTTGGGAAAACAAGAAACTCAACAACTTTTTTCGAAAGAGTGTCTTTCCTTGTCTCAAGTTTACCCTACATAGCAATGTTTATTTCAGAGACTGATTCGTCAGAAAACAACAGTTTGTAACCGACTCTTTTCGAGTAGCCTTGTTTATACTGAAGTTGTTTAACTTTGGAAAATGGAACATTAGCATATTTATAAATCTTGGAGGGCTGCTGAAAATCCAATATTTTGTCCATTTTATGGACAAATTTTGTTCATTTGATGTTGTAACTGACAAGAGGTTAATCATCCGGTCAGTTACGACAATTTCCGCCTTCACAAAAGTGAAAAACATGCACTTACCATAAAGTTGAATTTTTTATTTACTCAAGCCAGGAGGCATCGTAAAACAAAACAAACTACACCATTTGAAAGCAGGTAAAAAATAACTGTGATAGGGTTCGTAGCTCAATTTCGACTAGAGGCGTTTAGTTACGACATTCTTGTTTTCACAGGGCGAGTTTCCCTAAAGACATCCGTTTGGCTAAAGACATTAAGCACATCTTCAACTATGTCTTTTCAATTAGGAGTATAATCTTGAGTGAGGTAATTTCACAAGCCATAATCCATAGACTCATCGTTGCTTGTAGATGATATAGCATATGGTTTAAGATCCAAATGTTCCGATCAAGGTTCAATCCGATTTGTATCGGCACTGCTTATGCTCCATTTTTTGGCAAGTGAATATTTTTTCAATGTTTGTTGTTCGATGGGGCCAGGAGGCATCGTAAAACAAAACAAACTACACCATTTGAAAGCAGGTAAAAAATAACTGTGATAGGGTTCGTAGCTCAATTTCGACTAGAGGCGTTTAGTTACGACATTCTTGTTTTCACAGGGCGACTTTCCCTAAAGACATCCGTTTGGCTACAGACATTAAGCACATCTTCAACTATGTCTTTTCAATTAGGAGTATAATCTTGAGTGAGATAATTTCACAAGCCATAGTCCATAGACTCATCGGTGCTTGTAGATGATATAACATAAGGTTTAAGATCCAAATGTTCCGATCAAGGTTCAATCCGATTTGTATCGGCACTGCTTATGCTCCATTTTTTGGCAAGTGAATATTTTTTCAATGTTTGTTGTTCGATGGGGTTTCTTTAGTTCAATGACTTAAAAGTGCAACTTTCAAGCCGTTTGTAAAAAAAAATGTGTGACCTAGTCCTCTATTTAGTTTTGGAGGTCTTGTACTCCTTAACTCAATTTTTGAATTCCCCTTAGTGTAAGCATTCGAAGGTTTGAGATTCAGACAGATGAGACACAAAATATTCTATGTCAAATATTTCGGTTTACAATCACTCTTCCCCTCTTGATATAACATGGAGTACCCGTGACTGCAGAAATGATTACTACATTTTTTAGCTGGCTAGATCACAAAGATCTATCATGCAAACCTTTTTCATATTACAAGACTTGCCCGTAGCAATGGATAAAGAGCATGATTTAGTGCCCATGTCTATGGAACTAATTGGGTCATGGTGTCTCTGGGAGGTTTTTAAAAGACTTGATCAATAGTATATTTAAAAAATTTTATCCAGGAATTTTCAACTGATGCCACGGGGGCTCCAGGAGCCTAACAACAAAAGAGACAAAGGTCACAGACAGGAGGTCGGTTGCTCTTTAATAATTTTGGGGCTCTAAATAGGCAGTATTATTTTCAGTCAAATGTGTTCACTACCAGGTTTTTCATGCAAACTTTTTTTAAACCATGAACAATCAAACTTCATAAAAAAAGTAATAATACCGGGAAAATCAGTAAAGGAGACCCCTTAACTGCTTCAGTACTGTACCGAAAAAATCTTTTTTTTGGTACATTTTGGCTTTACTTATTCCTTTCTGACTCTGATATCTGTTCATATTTTATTTTATCAAGGATTTCCTATTGTGCCTGCAAGTTTGAACCTGGTGTTCTGATAGTAAAAATTAATATCTTTCTGCACAATTCTAGTACAGATTTATCAAAGCGTTAGAAACGCTGCTTGTTTCATAGCATCGATAGCATCGCCACCTATCTTAGCTGAGAATAATTGCAATTTACTACAATAGAAACTTTTTTTGTTAAAATCACAAATAAGATTATTGGAAGAATAGTAATGTACCGGGCAATTGAGTCAAAAATTGAAGGGAAGGTTGAAAAAGTTGAGGCTGCAGTTGATAGAGAAAAGGTTGGTTAGCTCAGTAATGAAGCCAAACAACACTCATGAGAAAATCACTGTTGTTACTCGAAAATTTATTCCATTTGGGAGTATTTATTGTTTGTAATATTGATACCATTGACAAAAATATTTTTACTGATAAAAAACTGGGCCCTTTACCATCAGGTTCCTTTTTACCAGGCTCTATCTTATAGGGGTTAAGCTCATAACTTGCAATCAGCAGTGCCAATTATGGGGGGATTAGCCTGTTTTAGATTTTGGAAGACAACTTTTGGTATAAGCCTAGGACATAAGCTCAAAAAAAAATAGGCAAAATTCTACTTTAGCTACTTTTGGCTATCTTGGAAAGGGGTTAGGTTAGGAAAATGAAACTTTCAGGGACAGGTCTACAGGATAAAGTATATCCTGGGAAGATATTTTGAAGTACCTATCTCCACTCTGGTAAAATTCTACGTTAGTTACTTTTGGCTATCTTGGAAAGGGGTTGGGTTAGGAAAATGAAACTTTCAGGGATGGATGTACATGCTAAGGTATGCCCCGGGAAGGTACTTTGAATTACTTACCTCCACTCCTCCTCCCCCTCTATATAATGGTAAATTACTGCACATTACTAGTTGTTTTAACTCATATTTTATCCTGTATTACTATCATAATTATAAATCAATGCTTACCTTACACAACTTAAGCTTTTAACCTTGTTCATTAATATATATTCCAAAATCCTATTTAAATCCTAAACCATTTAATTTCCTATCCTTGCTGACTATTGTTATGGTATAATAAAACCAGGTTTGTTGTGATGTCACAACTTTGCTTATCAGAAACCCTTACCCTTGAGGGTAGCAAGCACATGCCAAACACCTCTGTGTTGATAAGACCATTTAAACTTTATTAATTAGGGAAAGGATTTGACAAGAGAGACCAGTAAAAATAACCTAATCATTTTTAGAGGACAAATTATGTCATGGGAAGATGACATAATCAAAAATTTTCCCAAACTCAAAATTTTCCGAAATTCTACTTCAGAAGCTTTTTAAATATTTCTAAAGCACTAATAGATAGAGCGCCACAAATATCAGAATCGACTTTAGAGGACAATTTATGTCATGGGAAGATGTTTTTGAAATCCCCCCAAACTCAAAATTTTCCAAAATTCTACTTTAGAAGCTTTTTAAATATTTCTAAAGCACTAATAGACAGAGCGCTACAAATTTCAGAATCGACTTCAGAGGACATGTTATATCACAGGAAGAGGTTTTTAAAATCCCCCTTCCCCCCTAACTCAAAATTTTCCAAAATTTTATTTTAGAAGCTTTTTAAATATTTCTAAAGCACTAATAGATAGAGTGCTAAAAACAGCAGAATCAACTTCAGAGGACACGTTATATCACGGGAAGAGGTTTTTAAAGTCCCCTTCCCCCCAAACTCAAAATTTTACTTTAGAAGCTTTTTAAATATTTCTAAAGCACTAATAGATAGAGCGCTACAAATATCAGAATCGACTTCAGAGGACAAATTATGTCATGGGAAGATGTTTTTGAAATCCCCCTTCTCCCCAAACTCAAAATTTTCCAAAATTCTACTTTAGAAGCTTTTTAAATATTTCTAAAGCACTAATAGATAGAGCGCTACAAATATCAGAATCGACTTCAGAGGACAAATTATGTTACGTGAAGATGTTTTTGAAATCCCTCTTCCGCCCAAACTCAAAATTTTTCAAAATTCTAATTTAGAAGCTTTTTAAATATTTCTAAAGAAGTAATATATAGAGAGCTAAAAACATCAGAATCGACTTGAGAGGACACATTATATCATGGGACGAGGTTTTTAAAATCCCCCTTCCCCCCAAACTCAAAATTTTCCAAAATTTTACTTTAGAAGCTTTTTTAAATATTTCTAAAGCACTAATAGATAGAGCGCTAAAAGTTTCAGAAGCGTAGTCAGATGGCTCGTTATGTCTTATTATGAGGTTTTTAAAATTTCCCTCCCCCGTTACCTAAAAAATGTCCAAAATTTTATTTTAAAGTCATGTTTTTATTTTAGAGTGATAAAAGGTTAATATTTCAACAAAAATCAGACTCGCCTTATAAGGAAACGTTATATCACCGGAAGAGGTTTTTAAAATCGCCCTTCCCCCCAAACTCAAAATTTTCCAAAATTTTACTTTAGAAGCTTTTTAAGTATTTCTAAAGCACTAATAGATAGAGCGATACAAATATCAGAATCGACTTCAGAGGACAAATTATGTTATGGGAAGATGTTTTTGAAATCCTCCTTCCCCCCAAACTCAAAATTTTCTGAAATTCTACTTTAGAAGCTTTTTATATATTTCTAAAGCACTAATGGATAGAGCGCTACAAATATCAGAATCGACTTCAGAGGACAAATTATGTTATGGGAAAATGTTTTTGAATCCAACTTCCCCCCAAACTCAAAATTTTCCAAAATTTTACTTTAGAAGCTTTTTTAAATATTTCTAAAGCACTAATAGATAGAGCGCTACAAATTTCAGAATCGACTTCAGAGGACACGTTATATCACGGGGAGAGGTTTTTAAAATCCCCCTTCCCCCCAAACTCAAAATTTTCCAAAATTCTATTTTAGAAGCTTTTTAAATATTTCTAAAGCACTAATAGATAGAGTGCTAAAAACATCAGAATCGACTTCATAGGACACGTTATATCACCGGAAGAGGTTTTTGAAATCCCCCTTCCCCCCAAACTCAAAATTTTCCAAAATTTTACTTTAGAAGCTTTTTAAATATTTCTAAAGCACTAATAGATAGAGCGCTACAAATATCAGAATCGACTTCAGAGGACAATTATGTTATGGGAAGATGTTTTTGAAATCCCCCTTCCCCCCCAACTCAAAATTTTCTAAAATCCTACTTTAGGAGCTTTTGAAATATCTCTAAAGCTCTAAGACATAGAGTGCTAAAAACATTAGAATTGACTTCAGAGGACACGTTATTTCACGGGAAGAGGTTTTTAAAATCCCCCTTCCCCCTAAACGCAAAATTTTACGAAATTTTACTTTATTATCGTTTTTGAATATATCTAAAGAAATTCTACATAGAGCTCTATTAGTTTCAGAATCGACTTCAGAGTGCTTGCTTTATCACAGGAAGAGGTTTTTATAATCCCCCTTTCCCCCAAACTCAAAACTTTACAAAACTTTATTTTAGAAGCTTTTTTAATATTTCTAAGGTTCTAAAACAGAGAGTGAAAAAAATTATAGACTCAAATCTAGAGGACACGTTATATCCCGTATAGATTTTATTAAAATCACACGCCCCCGCAAAATCACAAATTGAAAACATTTTATTTTAAAGGCTTTTTAATTTTTTAAAATGAACTATGATATAGTGCGGTAAAAACTTCAGAATCGACTTTAGAGGACAATTTATGTCTTGGGAAGATGTTTTTTGAATCCCCCTTCCCCCAAAATTAAAAATTTTCAAAAATTATAATTTAGGAGCTTTTCAAATATTTCAAAGGCGATAAGAAATAGATTGACAAGATAATCATAATCTACTTTAGATGACACGTTTTATCACGGGGAGGCTTCAAAAATCCCCCTTCCCCCCAAACTCAAAATTTTCCAAAATTTTACTTTAGAAGCTTTTTTAAATATTTCTAAATACCTAATACATAGATGGCTACAAATATCATAATCGACTTCAGAGGACACTTTATCTCACTGTAAGAGGTTTTTTAAATCCCCCTTCCTCCCAAACTCATAATTTTCCAAAATTTTATTTTAGAAGCTTTTTAAATATTTCTAAAGCACTAATAGATAGAGTGCTAAAAACATCAGAATCGACTTCAGAGGACACGTTATATCACGGGAAGATGTTTTTGAAATCCCCCTTCCCCCCTAACTCAAAAATTTACAAAATTTTTCTTTAGAAGCTTTTTTAAATATTTCTAAAGAACTAATAGATAGAGAGCTAAAAATTTCAGAATCGACTTCAGAGGACACGTTATATCACGGGAAGAGGTTTTTAAAATCCCCCTTCCCCCTAACTCAAAATTTTCCAAAATTTTATTTTAGAAGCTTTTTAAATATTTCTAAAGCACTAATAGATAGAGGGCTACAAATATCAGAATCGACTTTAGAGGACAATTTATGTCATGGGAAGATGTTTTTAAAATCCCCCTTCCCCCCAAACTCAAAATTTTCCAAAATTCTACTTCAGAAGCTTTTTAAATATTTCTAAAGCACTAATAGATAGAGTGCTACAAATATCAGAATCGACTTCAGAGGACAAATTATGTTATGGGAAGATGATTTTTAAATCCCCCTTACCATTCATCCCATTCCCCCTTCATACTCTAAAATCTGGTTGATAATTTGAAATTTGAAAAGCCTTATTTTCCACGGGGGTATTTTTATTTGGGGGGAGGGGGATTTTAAAATCCTCTTCCCGTGATATAAAGTGTTCTCTGAAGTCGATTCTGATGTTTTTAGCACTCTATGTCTTAGCGCTTTAGAAATATTTAAAAAGCTACTAAAGTAGAATTTTAGAAAATTTTGATTTTGGGGGGAAGGGGGATTTCAAAAACATCTTCCCATAACATAATTTATCCTCTACAGTCTATTCTGATGTTTGTAGTACTCTATGTCTTAGCGCTTTAGAAATATTTAAAAAAGCTTCTAAAGGAAAATTTTGAGTTTGGGGCAAAGGGGGATTTCAAACACATCTTCCTATGACATAACTTGTCCTCTTAAGTCGATTCTGATGTTTGTAGCGCTTTGTGTCTTACCTAGACCCAAGCACCACGCCGGCGCATCAACCAAACGCTGCCAACGAGAGGCTCGGTTGACTGCCACTGAAGTGTCACAACATTGCTGGCATGCCACCGGAAGAGGAAGTAGTGTTTGGTTGACTTTGAATTACTTTTGCAGCAATTCTTTATTGCTTCAACCGCAAAGTCGAAGCTTTTCTTTTCTCGTGTGGTTCAAGTATTTCGATTTTCCTGATTAGAAATCAAGCTGGGCTTGCACAATTCCCAAATTTTCGGGGATTTCCTCAAAAATCTATGTGCCACCGCAAAAAAAATTTGGTTCCCCAAATCCCCAAAAATCATCCAATCATGTTGCCACCCCTAGTGATTTATCACTAGTGACTATCCCTGCCAAATATTACTTTGTATACCATAATTCTTCACTACTCTCTTGTACGTTAATTTTCGTCTCTTGTGTTATTTTGCATATAAACCAGACAGATATAATTGCAATACATACGGTTCTTCATATTCTGACAAAAGTATCATCTTTATGAGATTAAGTAATAAAAACAAATTTTTTTTAACTGAAAGTAAGGAGCAACATTAAAACTTAAAACGAACAGCAATTATTCAGTATATGAAAGGGACTGTCCCCTCCTCCATGCCTTGCTCTTTCTGTTACTTTAGCATAGAGCTAAGGGTTGAGGAGGGGCCAGCCCCTTTTATATACGGAATAATTATTGTTCATTGTAAGTTTTAACGTTGCTCCTAACTTTCGGTTAATAAAACTTGTTTTTTATTTAATTTCTGAACGATTTTCAACTAATGCTGGTTTGATTTTGGCTCACAGTGCATGAAAAATTAAAACACAATTGGCTTATTAGTTTTGGCAGATTTATTCCGGATATGAAGGGTCGCCCTCTCCTCAATTCCTTGCTCTTTACACTAAAGCTGTTAGCACTTTTAAAAAATCTTCCTATTCTAATTAAACAGCCCCTTTGTTTCAATTTTAGTAAACAGTAAAACTTTAGCGTAAAGAATAAGTTATTGAGGAGGAGCAATCCCTTCATATATGACATAATTTCTGTTTTTTTTTTTGAATAATGCGGCTAAATCTGGCTCACCCTCTATGAAGTATACCCCTCCCCCTCACGGAACTCCCCCGTGGAAATTTCATCCAACGTAAAGTGCACCTCCCCCCGTCGAAGTCCCTTCAGACAGTTCTTTCCTTGCTGAAAATCTCCCCTCCCTATAAGATTACTTGTTGACAGTTCACCCTGAAATACTCTCCCTAACATTTTATCATTGGAATAAGATTTTAATTTCTATATTGCTTTCTCGATTATTCCAGAAATACCTCCTTCCATGGAAATTATTTCTCAAAAAATAAAATTCACAGAAAAAAGCCTCCAGAACATCTCCAAATAAAAAAATTGGCAAAGAGAATGTAAAACAACTTAAAAGAATTGCATATCGTAATTCTCTCAATACCCCACAGTATAATATTTCACCCAAGCCGTTCACTCACAGAAATTTCTCTCACAAAGGACCAGTTTTCCCTGGAAAATCGACCCTGCGCACAACTTCCCCCCTGGCTAATGTGGATCAAAGAACTGCTAAACGTTTAGTAGCGAGCCTATAACTAAAGGAAGTCAAGGCTAGTGTTTCAATAAAATCAACATAAACTTTATGAGTACGTAGACCTATAAAAATAAAAACATCTTCTCGTAACATAAATTGTCCTCTAAAAACAATTTGGATATTTTTTACTGGTCTAGGCTATCTCTTGTCAAATCCTTTCCCTAATTAATACAGTTTAAATGGCTTGGCTTATCAACACACTCTCCAACCCCATGGCATTTGCATGCTATGATAAGCAAACTTGTGACATCACAAACAGGTTTCCTAAGCAGGTCAGTTATATATTAAACAAGTTTAAATAGATGAATGTTAAAGGGACTTTAGTAGCTTTTTAAATATTTCTAAAGCACTAATAGATAGAGCGCTACAAATATCAGAATTGACTTTAGAGAACAATTTATGTCACGGGAAGATGTTTTTGAAATCCCCCTCCCCCCAAACTCAAGATTTTTCAAAATTCTACTTTAGAAGCTTTTTAAATATTTGTAAAGCGCTAAGACATAGAGCGCTACAAACATAACAATCAACTTTAGAGACCAAATTATATTATGGGAAGAAGTTTTTGAAATCCCCCTTCGCCCCAAACTCAAAATTTTGTAAAGTTCTCGCCTTCTTTTCCACGGGGGGGGGGGGTATTTTCCCCGGGGGGTAAAGTATTTGGACAGTTTGAAGTCAGAAAATAATTATTTCTAGGTAATAGGGCCACTAAAAAATTACAGAAGAATAGCGAGGTATCTGGAAATGTTGTTAACTAAAAAAAAAAGAACATCCTTGTATAAAGTAAATGAAATCTTTCATTTAATTCTTTTTTTTTTGAACAAACATCAGTGCCGACTCGAAAGCATTACGGTTTCTGCCAATGTTAAATTTCTGCTGCCTGGGACTAAACAAGCCGAATGATTCAACTTTCTATTGTTGAGGCAATCTTGGAGTCGTATTATAAACATAGCTTGTTGTTGAAAATCAGGAATTGTGATAACTGTGTCCAGATTTGCGTAAAATATAGAAATTCGTTTTGTTGCCAGAAGTATAGGCTTATACCTATCTGAAGTAGCCGAAAATATTCTGATGTAAAATGTAATTTTTCAAAATCATTCTTTGACAAAGCATGGATGGCTTGGTCACATCTTTCTCTACAAAAGCATTTCTGTTTTTTGATGATTTGTGTTTAAATAATGACTCCAAGGAAGGCTTTCATGATAAAAAATGTTATTTGTTGTAAAAAAAACCTTTGTGGATTGGAGCCAGTTCTACAGAGAGGTTTGTATGTACATATGTCATTCAAACTCCGCTCCTTTGGGAGGAGAAGGAGTCATTGTTGAGATAGATGAAGCCAAATTTGGGAAGCGTAAATATAATCGTGGTCGGATTGTCGCGGATGCTTTGGCGTTTGGTGGAATAGAGCGAGGAACTGGTAATTCATTCATGATTTCTGTGCCGGATAGAAGTAGTGCCACGTTGTTGGGAATTATCCAAAACCGAATCCTGCCGGGGACAACAATTATCAGTGACTGTTGGAGGGCCTACGATTGCCTGGCTAGCCAGGGCTATTAGCATTTACCCGTCAACCACAGCATAATTTTTGTTGACGCTGCAACAGGCGCTCACACACAAAACATCGAAAGACACTGGCTTGAAGTTAGAGAAAATATACCCAAATATGGCAGAAGAGAAGAACATATGGAAGGATATCTAGCAGAGCACTATTTCAAAAAAAAATATTCGATGTCCTTGAGAATGCACCATTTCATGAAACATATATCGGAGCTTTATAACGCCAACTAATTTGTTTTTTATGGGTATTATTTACTAGTTAATTTTTAAAACGTTGTAACAGAAAATACGGCAATTTACGATATCGTAATATATCATGTCCGTGATATATCATGTCCTCTGAAGTCGATTCTGAAATTTGTAGTGCTCTATCTATTAGTGTTTTAGAAATATTTAAAAAGCTTCTAAAATAAAATTTTGGAAAATTTTGAGTTAGGGGGGAAGGGGGATTTAAAAAGCATCTTCCTGTGATATAAAGTGTCCTCTGAAGTGGATTCTGATAGTTGTCGTGCTCAATCTATTAGTGCTTTGGAAATATTTAAAAGGCTTCTAAAGTAGAATTTTGGAAAATTTTGAGTTTGGGGGGAAGGGGGGTTTTAAAAGCTTCTTCCCGTGACATAACATGTCCTCTTGAATAGGTTCTGAAATTTGTAGTGCTCGAACTATTTGTGCTTTAGAAATATTTAAAAAAGCTTCTAAAGTAAAAATTTGGAAATTTTTGTGTGTGGGGGGACGGAGGATTTTAAAATCTCTTCCTTTGATATAACGTGTACTCTGAAGACAATTCTGATATTTTTAGCACTCTATCTATTAGTACTTTATAAATATTTAAAAAGCTTCTAAAGTAGAATTTTGGAAAATTTTGAGTTTGGGGGGAGGGGTGATTTCAAAAACATCTTCCCGTAACATAAATTGTCCTCTGAAGTCGATTAAAATCTTTTTAGCACTCTATCTATTTTTTCTTTAGAAATGTGTAAAAAGCGTCTACAGTAAACATTTTTGGAAATTTTGATCTTGGGGGGAAGGGGGGTTTTAAAAAGCTCTTCCGGTGAAAGTAATTGCCCTATTAAGTTGATTCTATGTTTTTTATCACCCTATCTTTTATTTCTTTAGAAATATTTAAAAATGTTCTGCAGTAAAACTTTCGAAATTTTTTAGGGTGGTGGGAAGGGGAATTTCAAAAACATCTTCCCATGACACAAAGTGTCATCTAAAGTCAATTCTGATGGTTGTAGCAGTCTATGTCTTAGCACTTTCGAAATATGTTAAAAAGTATCTAAAGTAGAATTTTGGAAAACTTTGAGTTTGGGGGGAAGGAGGATTTTAAAAAAATCTTCCCATGACATGAATTGTCCTCTAAAGTCGATTATGATGTTTGTAGCGTTCTATGTCTTAGCGCTTTAGAAATATTTAAAAAAGCTTCTGAAGTAGAATTTTGGAAAATTATTAGTTTGAGGGGAAGGGGGATTTCAAAAAGATCTTCCCATGACATAAATTGTCCTCTAAAGTCGATTCTGATGTTTGTAGCTCTCTATGTCTTAGCTCTTTAGAAATATTTAAAAAAGTTTCTAAAGAAACAATTTTGGAAAATTTTGAGTTTGGGGGGAAAGGGGGATTTCAAAAACATCTTCCCGTCACATAAATTGTCCTCTGAAGTTGAGTCTGATATTTGTAGCGCTCTATCTATTAGTGCTTTAGAAATAGCTAAAAAGCTTCTAAAGTCAAAATTTTGGAAAATTTTGAGGTTGGGGAGAAGGGGGGTTTTTAAAACCTCTTCCCGTGATATAACGTGTCCTCTGAAGTCGATTCTAAGGTTTTTAGCACTCTATCTATAAGTGCTTTAGAAATATTTAAAAAGCTTCTAAAGTAAAACTTTCGAAAATTTTGAGTGTGGGGGGAAGGGGGATTTCAAAAACATCTTCCCATGACACAAATTTGTTTTCCAAAGTCGATTCTGATGTTTTTAGCGTTCTATGTCTTAGCGCTTTAGAAATATTTAAAAAAACATCTAAAGTAGAATTTTGGAAAATTTTGAGTTTGGGGGGAAGGGGGATTTCAAAAACATCTTCCCATGACATGAATTGCCCTCTAAAGTTGATTCTGATGTTTGTAGCATTCTATGTCTTAGCGCTTTAGAAATATTTAAAAAAGCTTCTAAAGTAGAATTTTGGAAAATTTTGAGTTTGGGGGGAAGGGGGATTTCAAAAACATCTTCCCATAACATAATTTGTCCTCTGAAGTTGATTCTGATGTTTGTAATGCTCTATGTCTTAGCGCTTTAGAAATATTTAAACAAGTTTCTAACTTAGCCTAAGAATTTTTAAAAATTTTGAGTTTGGGGGGACGGGGGATTTCAAAAACGTCTTCCCATTACATAAAGTGTATTCTAAAGTAGATTCTGATGTTTTTAAATCTCTCTGTCTTAGCAATTTATACATATTTAAACAATTTTCTAAAGTATCAATTTTGGAAAATTTTGAGTTTGGGGGGAAGGGGGATTTCAAAAAGATCTTCCCGTGACATAAATTGTCCTCTTAAGTCGATTCTGATGTTTGTAGCGCTCTATGTATTAGCGCTTTAGAAATATTTAAAAAAGTTTCTACAGTAGCCTAACAATTTTGGAAAATTTTGAGTTTGGGGGGAAGGGGGATTTCAAAAACATCTTCCCATGACATAAATTGTCATCTAAAGTAGATTCTGATGTTTGTAAAGCTCTATGTCTTAGCGCTTTAGAAGTATTTAAACAAGTTTCTAAAGTAACAATTTTGGAAAATTTTGAGTCTGGGGGGAAGGGGGATTTCAAAAAATCTTCCCATGACATAAATTGTCCTCTAAAGTCGATTCTGATGTTTGTAACGCTCTATGTATTATCACTTTATCAATATTTAAAAAATTTTATAAATTAACAATTTTTGAAAATTTTGAGTTTGGGGGGAAGGGGGATTTCAAAAACAACTTCCCATGACATAAATTGTCTTCTAAAGTTGATTCTGATGTTTGTAACGCTCTATGTCTTAGCGCTTTAGAAATATTTAAACAAGTTTCTAAAGTAACAATTTTGGAAAATTTTGACTTTGGGGGGAAGGGGGATTTCAAAAACATCTTCCCATGACATAAATTGTCTTCTAAAGTTGATTCTGATGTTTGTAACGCTCTATTTCTTAGCGCTTTATAAATATTTAAACAAGTTTCTAAAGTAACAATTTTGGAAAATTTTGAGTTTGGGGGGAAGGGGGATTTCAGAAACATCTTCCCATAACATAATTTGTCCTCTGAAGTCGATTCTGGTTTTTGTAGCACTCTATCTATTAGTGCTTTAGAAATATCTTAAAAGCTTCTAAAGTTAAATTTTGTAAAATTTTGAGTTTGGGAGTAAGGGGGATTTAAATAACCTCTTCCCATAACATGACGTCTCATCTCAAGTCAATTCTGATGTTTTTAGCACTATGTCTATTAGTGATTTAGAAATATTTTAAAAGCTTCTAAAGTAGAATTTTGGAAAATTTTGAGTTTGGGGGGAATGGGGATTTTAAAAAAAACTTCCCATGACATAATTTTTCCTCTGAAGTCGATTCTGATGTTTTTAGCACTCTATCTATTAGTTCTTTAGAAATATTTTAAAAGCTTCTAAAGTAGAATTTTGGAAAATTTTGAGTTTGGGGGGAAGGGGGATTTTAAAAACATCTTCCCATGACATAATTTGTCCTCTAAAAACGATTAGGTTATTTTTACTGGTCTCTCTTGTCAAATCCTTTCCCTAATTAATACATTTTAAATGGTCTTATCAACACAGAGGTGTTTGGCATGTGCCTGCTACCCTCAAGGGTAAGGGTTTCTGATACGCAAAGTTGTGACATCACAACAAACCTGGTTTTATTATACCATAACAATAGTCAGCAAGGATAGGAAATTAAATGGTTTAGGATTTAAATAGGATTTTGGAATATATTTTAATGAACAAGGTTAAAAGCTGAAGTTGTATAAGGTAAGCATTGATTTATAATTATGATAGTAATATAGGATGAAATATGAGTTAAAACAACTAGTAATGTGCAGTAATTTACCATTACATAGAGGGGGGAGGAGTGGAGGTAAGTACTTCAAAGTATCTTCCCGGGACATACCTTAGCATGTGCATCCATCCCTGGAAGTTTCATTTTCCTAACCCAACCCCTTTCCAAGATAGCCAAAAGTAACTAAAGTAGAAATACCTTCCTGGGACATACCTTTGCATGTAGATCCATACCTGAAAGTTTCATTTACCTAACCCAACCCCTTTTCAAGATAGCCAAAAGTAACTAAAGTAGAATTTTACCCTCCACTCCTTCTCCCTCTAGAGGGTCCTGAAATTTGATGACCTTTAAAAATCTATTTGTTATAAAAGTGAAACCTTGCAAAATAGATCTTCTGTTTAAATGAAGTACAACAAAATTGTTTTCAGCTTCACATTTATAACGCTTTAAGGATGTGCAAATACATTTCCTAAATTTTGAAAAAAAACCATTGATATGGCTTAAAATTCCACTCAAACAACAGGAAATGCATTTCCAGAACTAAAGCCAAGAGAAAAAGAAACTGATAACTGAAAATTGAGGTAAATTTTTGTTTTGTCAAAATTTCAATACCTGTCATGTAGGCAAATTTCAGGACCCTCTAGAGAGAGAATGAGTCAAGATAGGAACTTCAAAATACTTTCCAGGGACATACTTTAGCCTGTAGAAACATCCATGGAAGTTTCATTTTCCTAACCTATTTCCTTTCCAAAATAGCCAAAAGTGGCTAAAGTAGAATCTTACCAAAAAATATTTTAAGGAAACAAATCTTATTTCATAATATGCAGAATAATCATAGGGTATCTAGATAAGCCCCTTCACATAAAGAAACATGTTAAGAAAACAATTCTTGCTTCACTACATGCAGAATAATCATAGTTAACTCATTTTGCATGGGGAGAACCTTAATCTTCAGTTTGTTCATTATTTTACACTTTCTATCAAATTTTGAAAAAGAATACATTCAATAAGCATCTTTTAAGTTTTCAAATATGTGCTCAAACAAATGGTTTCAGCCATGATTTCAAAAACTTAATGGTTATTCCATGTATGCTTTTTTTCAAATTTTTTTTTAGAAAGACTGTAAAAACAATGAAAGGAGTGAAGTTAAAGGTCTTCACCCTTGCAAAATGTGTTAACTATGATTATTTTGCATATTATGAAGTAAAAATTGTTTCCTTAACATGTTTTCTTGTGTGAAGGGGCTTATCTAGGGCTTACAACAATCACAGTTTACACATTTTGCATGGGGAGAACCTTTGTTGGTAAAAATTTAGAATTGTGACTTCTGATAAGGGGACATGTTAAGAAAACAATTCTTATTTTAAAATATGTATAATGATCCTAGTTAAAATATTATCCAAGAGGAGAACCTTTATCATCAAGTCTTTCCTCTTTTTCCTTCTTTTTCCAACATAAAAAAAAATCAGTTTTCTTCATGCTAAAACTCAATGTGTAAATCTTTTGAAATTGCCACTATAAAATGCCAAATAAATTGTTGTTACAGATAGCATTCATCCTGGTCATTGTTAATTCTGTTTTTTTAATGATAGATAAAGCAGTGGCGAAAATACAAAATATTGCTATAAATATACATATACATACAGAGTATATACACCCACCCCCCTAAGGTGCAAATATACAACCAAAATTGCATTCTGATTCTAAATATAATCTTCATTTACATGACAAATAAATTTTGCCCCACCCCCCTGATAGTTCATTTGGTTATATTTAGGTTTGGAATGCAATTTTTGTCATCTATGACAACACTTTCTATAAAAATTTTATATGCCCCCAGGGTATAGACATAGACATAGACATAGACATAGGTTTATTAAGATCGAACAGCGTAGCCATGGCTAATTTATGTCGTCTTTACAACAATATGAGAAAAAAAAAAAAAAAAAAAATACAAAGAACACTATAAAAACACTAACACGTGAATTCAAATAAAACTAAGTCTTGTTGTATGCTTCAACGAAAAAGGGGACAAACGTGTTTTTGTAGCGGTTGGTCCTGCAGACAAGGGGTTGTAGCTTCGACTGGGATCTGGTTCTTTGGTTAACAGGAGCATCAGGTGGGAGGATCAGTCTGTGATGGGGCGAAGATAGCAGTGACTTGCCGAGGGACATGATCAGTGATAATCGTCTGTCGCTGAGAGATTCAAGGTTCAGTTCTTGCAAGAGTTTGTTGTAGTCGTCACTTCTGTTACCAACGATTATGTTAACAGCTCGTTTCTGCAAAGATTCAAGGTCATCGCAAAGGTAGTGGATGCTCTGGACAAAAGGTCCCCAGACAGCGACGGCATATTCGAGTAGAGGTCTCACATACGTAATATAGGCATTTTTTAGGCTTTGAGTGTCGCAGCCAAACCTGCGCATCAGGACTAGGGTCTGAAGTGATGCATTGCCAGCCTTAATAACCTTCTCCACGTGTTCGGTGAATGTGCAGTCCATCGATAATGTGACTCCGAGGATTTTTGCAGATGGGACAATAGGGAAAGGGACTTGTGGTAATTCCAGATCACGTTTTAAGGGGCAAAACCTGAGGATCATTGATTTATCTGCATTCAGTGTCAACTTGTAACGTTCACAGTCCTCAGAGAAGGATGCCAGAAGGGTCTCGCTGAACTGACGTTCGATTACACCTTCTCTCACGAGGTATTTGAGGACAAATGATAAATCGTCGATGAATTTGAGTCGCTCTTCGAAATTCTGAAGGAGGAAGTTGATGAGGGAGATAAATATGAAACCAGCAAGTCTTGTACCCTGAGGGGCTCCACAGGTAAGTTTAGACCAGTATGAGATCAAGTCACCTTCAAACAATGGAAATACACACTGCATTCTGTCCTGAAGGAAGCTCATCACTAATGCAAGAGACCGCTTCTGTGCGCCCATTGCTCGCATATTTTTTGCTGCCGTAAGATGAGAAATCAGGTCAAATGCCTTCCTGAAATCGGCGAGAGCTAGGTCGATGAAGGTACTGCCCTTGTCAAGCCACTTAAAGATAATGTCAACTAGGCGCACGAGGTATATCGAGGTATTGCAACCTTTAAGGCCGCCATACTGGTAACGGTCTATGTTTTCCCGCGTTTGCTTGAGCAATTCACGCAGGATGAATGACTCGGTGACTTTTGCAAAGGTAGATGTGATTGATATCGGTCGTAACTCGTTGCAAGATTTGGGTGTTTTAGTCTTCGGTATAACACGCACAAATGCGCGTTTCCAGCACGACGGGAAAGTTGACTGGGCGAAACATTCGCTGATGATGTGTCCAAGTGGCTTGGCAAGGAAAAGAGAGAACTCTCGTATTAACCTTATAGGTAGCTCTTCAGGAAAAGAGCTACTGGATGGACACAACTTGTTCAGCTCATTGAAAACTTGATACTCAACTATTTCGATTTCACCTTCGTCAGGGCATATTGACAGTAGATTCTCTATTTCAGTGTTAGTTGGGGCAGGAAAGGATGTACAAATGTCAGTAAAGTAATTGTTGACGTCATTTGCACTCACGAGTGACCCATCATCGTTCAGAATACGGATACTGGATGATACTGTTTTTCCAGCAATCTGCCTCACTAGACGGTGCCATTTACGGGGATCCTTTTTTATTTCAGTGTCCAAAAGGGATTTTCCGAAGGACTTTCTTGCCTCGCGACAAAGGCTAACGATTTTGTTTCTTAATAATCGTAACGACGTTGCGTCACCACTTGACTGCCTTACAGAGGTTTTTTCACGAATCAGCTGTTTTATTTTTGGAGTGATCCAGGGCTTGTCAGATTCGCTCACGACAAATTGCTTTTCCAGGAAAACTTCTAAGTATTTCTCATAGAGTAGGGACTGAAATATTTCTGCTTTCCTGTTGACATCGCTTTAGTTGTATACTTCGCTGAAGCAGTGAGTACCGACCCACATTCCGTACGTATTAATAGCAGACTTCGTGATAGGTCTCCGGAGTACTTTTATTTTCTTAAGCTTCCTGATTTCACTTTTTGCCTTCATCAACAGAGTGTGATGGTCCGATTTGCCCAATGGCCCGTTCGAAGACACGTCTTTGTAATATGGAGCAAGGTTTGTAAGAATAAGGTCAAGGGTACTCCCGGTCACATGGGTGGGTATCTTGACCACTTGTGACATACCCAGCGTATTAGCAAGCCATTGTTTCTTTGTTTGGTTGAAGTCACCAGCTATTATGAAGCCCGGGTGGCTATACCGCTGACGTAATGTGTCTAACGTAGACTGAAGGTAGGATACCAACAGCCGTCTGTTCTTGGCGCTTTCAGGATAGTAGATACTTGCAATAATGATGCAAGAGACATCTCGTGGTAAATGTTTTGGCTTGCATAATGCCCAGATCGCTTCATGGTTAGGGTCATTGAAGTTATCTAAATATTTGCAGGGGATATCATACGCGTACATACAGGGCAACACCTCCGCCAATCCTGTCTGTTCTAGTGTTCAAGAAAACCTTGTAACCAGCCATCCTTCCACTTGTTTCGTCGAACTGCCATGTTTCGGTAATTGCGGCGATATGGATATTATTCTGACGTAGAATGACATCTAACTCATCTACTTTATTCGTTAGTGAGCGGACATTGCTCAGAAGGAAGTTGGGAAGTTGGTGTTTACAAGAGAGAACCTGCGGCGATAATACTGGAGGACAATCAGACCCGAAATCATTGGTAGGATCATTGTTGTCAGGGATCAGCCGGGGCGGTAGGCTCACGCGCGGGATTGAGACTAAACACCTCTCACGCTTAGGCTTTTGGCTGGCCAATCGTCCGTAGGTGACTAACACGTCAATCTTAAATTTCTTTCTGCCACCTCTGCGTCCTCTTCTTCTTCGCTTGCGAACGAAGGGAATGTCATCTATATTTTTATAAATTCTTAGTGTGACGAGTGTGGCTATGACAGATGGCGCCAAAACAGCAAAAGAAATGAAAGTACCTTTTTTGCATTGATCAATCCAGTTTTCAGCAGCAGCCTCAGTCACAAAGAATAGCACTATTAATACAGTTTTTATTAATACCACTTTCATCGCAAAGGGAGGAGTATTTCAAGGCACTGAACAAGTTAAACTAGGATAGAATGACTTGCAGCCTCAACGGCGCGAGAGCCATCTATCACTTCCTGGGTATAAATTACAACCCTTGCCCTGAAGGCTCTGAGGGGGCTGTCATCCTAAAAGACCTAATTTTCAGAAGTTTTAACTACATTGAACAAAATGAATATCTTAAAATTTTGATTGGATGTGTTTGGGGAAATGGTGGGTGTGAGAGGGGGGGGGGGTTATTTGTCCTCGAATTACTTTCGACTATTAAAAAGGGCACTAGTCCTTTCAATTTTCAATCAAATCAGCCCTTTTTGAAGTTTTACAACAACTCTTTCTATAAAACCTCATATGCCCCCATGGTATAACTTACAACCCTTGCCCTGAGGGCTGTGGGGGGTTGTCATTCTCAAAGGCATAATTTCCAAGCTTTCAACTATGTTGAACAAAATGGCTTTCTAAAAATTTTGATTGCATGTGTTTGGGGAAAAGGTGGGCGTGAGAGGGGGATTAGTTGCCCTCCAGTCACTTTCGACAATTAAAAAGGGCACTGACTTTTTGATTTTCCAATCAAATGTGCCCTTTTTCAAGTTTCTACGACAACGCTTTCAATAAAAACCTTATATGCCCCCAGGGTATAAATTACAACCCTTGTCCAGAGGGCTTTGGGGGAGGGTTATCATCCTCAAAGACCTAATTTCCAAAAATTTCAACTACATTGAACAAAATGGCTATCTCAAAATTTTGATTGGATGTTTTTGGATAAATGGTGGGCTTGGAAGGGGTGTTAGTTGCCTTCCAATCACTTTTGACTATTAAAAAGGGCACTAGTCATTTCAATTTCCAATTGAATGAGCCCCTTTTGAAGTTTCTATGACAATTCTTTCTATTAAATCCTTTTATGCCCCCGGGGTATAACTTATAACACTTGCCCTGAGGGCTGTGGGGGGTTGTCATCCTCAAGGACCTAATTTCCAGAACTTTCAACTACGTTGAAAAAAATGGCCATCTCAAAACTTAGATTGAATGTGTTTGGGGAAAAGATGGGCTTGAGAGGGGGGTTAGTTGCCCTCAAATCATTTTTGACTTAAAAAGGACACTAGCCATTTCAATTTCCAATTGAATGAGCCGTTTTTGAAGTTTCTATGATAACACTTTCTATAAAAATCTAATAGGCCCCCCTGGGAATAACTTTCAACCCTTGCTCTGAGGGCTGAGGGGGAGTGTCCTCCTCAAAAACATAATTTCTATCTGGAAATCAACTATGCTGAACAAATTAGTTATCTCAGAATTGCAATTGGATGTGTTTGGGGAAATGGTGGGCCTGAAAGGGGTGTTACTTGCCTTCCAATCACTTTCGACTATTAAAAAGGGTACTAGCCCTTTGAATATTCAATCAAATGAGTCCTTTTTTAAGTTTCTATGATAAAGCTTTCTATAAAAACCTTATATATGCCCCCAGCACATAACTTATAACCCGTGCCCCGAGGGCTGTGGGGAGAGTGTCCTCCTCAAAAACATAACTTCTATCTGGAAATCAACTACGTAGAACAAAATGGCTATCTCAAAAATTTTGATTGGATGTGTTTGGGGAAATGGTGGGCTCGGAAGGGATGTTAGTTGTCTTCCAATCACTTTTGACCCTTAAAACGGGCATTAGAACTCTTAATTTCCAATCGAATGAGCCCCTGTTGAAGTTTATACGATGACTCCTTCCATATGAAGTGCCTCTGGGAAAGGAAATAATAATAACACCAATCCAAGTTTTTACAACAACTCCTTCCATCTGCAAGAAAACACGAGTTATACTTTGCTCTTCATCTAGTTAACAACATAACCTAGACTATGCTAATTTCTGCTTTTAAGTATGATTTCTTTGAATAAAATCTTTCATGCATCTGAACAAAACAAATTATTTTTGCTGAAAATATGGTATGCAATTATTTCATTGTTGGATACAAATTTAATTCTTCCCCCTATCTTTAGCTAAAACAAGCTGCAATTTCTAGTTAATTTTGAGTTGTTTGCAATGGTGGTTGCACAATATAATCTGCAAATGTGAAAAGAAACACATAATAAATGAGTCACTCATGCTTCACTAAGGCCTGTTTTTACTAAGGAAGGATAATTCCAATTCATTCTTCACTTTGTACATTTTATTAAAGAATGACATTATTTTAGTCAATTAAAAAGGAATTGTGAAACATCCTTGTTTTATTAAGGAATCGTAAGGAATGATTCTATGTCCAACAAAATTAAGGGATGATAAGAACCTTCTGATAACAAGTTTTTGTCATTCCTTAATAAGTACTTCAAAATTATTCAAGTGGTGTATTTTTCCAATTTTACCTTCTGTCTGCTATTATTAGGTGCACCTATTCAGTAGGCTACAGTATAGCTGAATTACAAGAGCTTTCATCTAATTCACTTTCTTTGGTTTCACTTTTTTTTAATGGCTAGAAACAATTAATTTGTCTGGTTGTATCTAGATACTTTTTTTTCAGATGTGTCCTTTTCTGTTAAGAGTCTTCTGCAGTACTGGTAGTCACAATTCTCTTGATGACTATAGAGGTTCAAATGTGCCCCTTCACAATGAGTATCAAATGTATACCTGGTAATGAGTACTTTTGTTTACATTAATCTTCTAGCTTATAGTAATAATAATAATTGTTTACTAGAAACAACTAATTGTTTCTACAACTTCATTAAAACTTTAATGAAGGAAAAAATGGAACCTGTAAGGTTTTTCGAGTCACAAGGTTCTGGACCTTGATTAGGCTAAATGAAACCTATGCAATCGTGGAGTGGCTAAAAACCGATTCTCTCTTAGTATTACCCCCATTGCTGTAACCTCAAAGTCAGAATTCCAATAAGCAAAAAATGAAGTCAATGATGCATTGAAAATCAATTAGATATAGCAGTTTTTTTTTCTATGAATTTTATCTACTCATTTTCTGAAGCAAAAAGCTATTATCAAAATGCACCTAAATAAACTTTTAGTATTACCGCCCAAATCTCACATTTTCTTTTTTTGTCATGTGACTGCAGATAAAACTGTAGCTGGAATCTTGGGGGTAGCTAGGGTGCAAGTGTGATCAGTGCCTCCTTAAAAAATTCATTGCTCACAGAAAAATATTTGAATGTGAGTTTTGACAGAAGAGGGTAAATTCCGGTTTTCTGCACAGTTATAATCTTGAGCACCATGTTTTCATTATTTCCAGCAGGAAGGGGATATCATCTTTGGCAGGAATTCCCTCATCCCAAAGGTACCCCAATCTTGGGAATGAACTCATCTTTGTGTGCACAAATTTCCGTAAATTAATCTTAGTTTCGCCTTTTCATAGAGGATCCCAGAATATTCCTTTATTTTCAGCTGAGAATTAAGTTCTATTTCATTTTTGAAGGAATGACGCTACACTCAAAGAGATAACAACGTTGATCCAGGATGTCAATGAAGACTGCCGTAAGAGAGGGACTGTTTTTGAGTTTGCAGTTGTCCCTCCTGGTGCCCGGCGACCAAATTTCCGAACTATTGGGACTACTATTGCTGGACAGCAAACTCCAGATGATAACAAAACTCTTTTTGCTTCCAGGTATTTGTCAAGATTTCTTTTCTTTTTTAGCACTTTCTCTCTGAATTTGCAATAAAAACAGAAATAATACTGTAAACAAAATTTTGTGGAGTGACAGAAAAACTTATTCTATTCGAGTTGATTTATCATTTCAACTCTTCAATGTTGTGTCAATATTATATTTTTCTGTATTTTTGTATAAATTGTAATGTTTTATAAGTGGCACCATTCTTTCTTTTAATTGATAACCTTGATGCAAAATTTCATAGAAATTTCAAGGTGGTATACTGGTCACCTAAACATATGCTATGAAGCATGATATACACATTCATCTTTATTTGTCTTTCTTTTCGGTTTATGCATCATTATTTTTGAAGCCCCTTTTATAGTTTGTGGCTGTGACCAAAGAATATTTTTCCTTATAAAATATTCTCACTATTTGCTGTGAAATGTACGATTTTATTTAAAATACATAAAAATAGCTGACAATGATGGTGACAAATACGTGAACTAACCCGCTTTTAGTAGTAATCTAGTCTGGAGTCAATTTTATTTGCTTTGTATTATATGTATGTTCTTGCTCTTATTCCTCTTTGGTCGATCTCTTATTACCATTACCTTCTTAAAATTAAGCTTATCAGAGGCAACGCTATAGCAGTGCCTATAGTAAAGGCCATAAGGCTTCAATGTTTTATTATTATTTTTTTTCCCCAGAGGTACTTCACCTAGAAGGGGTGGTCGTTTAAACTTCGGAGGGGGTCATTCGATTGGAAATCGGAAGTTCTAGTGCCCTTTATAAGAGTAAAAAATAATTTAAGGGCAACTAGTCCCCCCCCCCTACGCCCTTTTTTCCCAAATGCATCCGATTTAAATTTTGAGATGCCATTTTGTTAAAAATAGTTCAGAGGTCAGATAACAAAAACTCTGGGGTCAACACTACCCCCAGAGTCCTGGGGCAAGCGATGTAAGTTATTCCCTGGGCATATATTCTTTTTATTGAAGGTATGGTCGTATAAACTTCAGAAAGAGCTCATTCGATTGAAAATCAGAAGTCCTTATATGCCTCCGGAGCTTAACTTAAAACCTTTTCCCCAAGGCTCTGAGGGCTTGTGTTGACCCCAAAGTTTTTGTTATCTGATCTTTGGACTATTTCGAACCAAATGACTATCTCTAAATTTCCATCGGATGCATTTGGGGAGAAGGGGGCGTGGGGGGATAGATACCCTCCGATCACTTTTGACTCTTAAAAACGGAACTAAAACTTTCAATTTCCGATCAAATGAACCCCCTCTGAAGCTTATACGACCACCCCTTATTTAAGACCCTTCAATGCCCCCCGGGACATAAATCAGAAAACTTGCCCTCGGGCTCTAGGGGGGTTGGGTTGACCCCCGACTTTTTTATTTGATCTTTGAACTATTTTGAACAAAAAGGCTATCTCAAAATTTTGGTCAGTTGAATTTGGGGAAAAATGGCTTGGGAGGAGCTAGTTGCCCTAGGATCACATTTAACTCTTAAAAAGTGCGCTGTCTTGGAATAGTCTTGGAAAGAACTAGTAAAATTGAACTGAATATTTGATATATAATAATATTAATTGCTGAAAGTTCATCAGCTCAAGGTTTCATTTCACTGCAATTTCATTTTATTTTCAATGTTGTAATAAGCACAAAGGAAAATATTTGCAATATAATTCTTTTTCAGTAGAGCCCCAATGACGCAATAGGCTTTATAATTTTACAGTAATGGAAGGGGACAGTAGCCAAACTCTTGTTTGTAGTGATTTTTGTTCGATTTAAGCTAGATCTGTATATTAAATATAAGTTTTACTCGTCTTAATATTTATTTATTCATTTATATTAGTACCTGTTGTATGTTTGTTTGCTATGATTGTTTATTTAACTTATGTTCGATTTGGGTTTTATTTATTCATTTGCAGTAAAAGCTGTTTTCTTCGTTTAAAGCTAGATTTGCATATTCAGTTTAAGTTTTACTCGTTTTAAGGTTTATTTATTCATTTATATTTGTACCTGTTGTATGTTTGTTTGCTATGATTGTTTATTTAGTTTCTGTTCATTTTGGCTTTGATTTATTATTTAATAGTGATTTGTGGTCGTGTTGAGTTTGAATTAGTATATATTTTTATTTACTCTGATCTTAAGTTTAATATGGCCTTTACTTTTAATTGAAAAACTTAGTTTTCGGAAAGTTTTTTTTTTAACTGCTCATGTACCCTGGCGATAGTCTTGTAGATGATGGCTGATTTTTGCTCACAATTTTTTGTCTCTATAATATCAGCGTTATTCTTAAACTAGATTTATCTTGTTCTTTACACTATTCTTTTAAAAAGGCATCAAGTGATTGTGCCAATAAAAAATTTAAATGATAATGACATTTGCACAAGAAATTAAATGCATATCGCGTGGTCAATACAATCAATCAATCAATCTATTAAAATTAAAAAAAAAACTATTACAAACGTAAAGAACTCGCAATGCACTGGTTGCTTCAAATTTCTCTCTTTTTTATATTTTTAATTGTTTTGATGCGGCCATCTCTCTTCCATAAGTCCCTTTGAAGTACAATTAATTGCAAGAGATATATCCTACAGTATTGATTAGAACTAATTTGGTCTATTTAATATTTATTTTGACCAGCTAACGTATTCTCTAATTCCAAATGGATCTTAATTAATTTTTTCGTTTGAATCGCATCATCTTTTTGGCCTTTACGTAATTATGGAGCTTTATTCGTCTTTTTTTGCTTTTGGTTCTTTGTGTCGTTTTTTCTCTCTAAAATTTCTATCTTTTAGATTTGTGATTGTTAGGATATGGCAGACTGTCCTCCGAGAGTCTGTTTAAAATGCAACCATTCGCAAGGTAATATTTTTATGGTATTGATAGTAACCAGTTTCTTATTCGACTTTGATCTGTTTGATACCTTTTAATCTTCATTTTGGCCAGTCAGTAGCCTATATGCTTTTATTTTTATTCTTTTTTTCGAATCTCATCATCTTTTCCACCAAAGTATATCGTGCCTTTAATATTGGGTTTTTATTCGTCATTTTTTGGGTTTTACTTTGAGGTGCTTTGTTGTTTTTTCTGATGATTTCTGTTCTTTTCTTCTCAGGTTGAATTTTTTTCTTTTTTTTCACTGGCGTTATTTTCTAACTTGTTCAGGGGAACCTAAGCACGCTTTGGAGCGTTATTTGTTCCTACTTTAACCTTTTGTGTCTTCTCTGTTTTAGATTTTTGATTGGTGACTATTTGGATGTGGCAATCACTCCTCCAGGAAGACTGATTCCTCGTAGACGACCTTTTGGAGCCCGTGAAGACTATAGAAATAGATATTAGAATCATTTGTCATTGAACGAATGCGTTTGATATGTTTACATACCTTTATAATGAGTTCTTTTTGTACAATATACCTTTTACTTACCCATTAATATATCAAAGTTAGCCCTGTTCCTACGAATGGGCTTATATCTTCCATGCTAACAAGAAAACCTAATTCGATTTCAGGTGCTGAGAAATTTTCTATGTGAGCTTGAAGAATTATTTAATAGGTGGGAGGGGGCTGTGAAAAAATTTTAGGAGATAGTATAAGATTTTTATTTCGTACTGGTGAATATTTCAAATGTTTTATTTAAAAAAAATTCAACTTGCAAATATCCTTTTTTACATTCATAAAGTATCAAAAATTGCTCTTTTTTACGTTATTTACTTCTGGTCAAATGTTTAAAGCCTCAAAAACACTAGTTGGTTTTGGAAAAATACACCAAATTTCACGTTTGGGATTTCACTGAAAAATAACAAGATTGTTGGCATTGCTGCTATCTTTAGTGCCGCTGTGTGAAATCAATGGTTAACCAGTAAGTTGAAAGCTATGAAAGAAAAAAAACATTATGAAGCAATTTCATCCAGTGAAGAAATTTTCACTTTAAAACCTACCTCCCTTCTCCATCGTGTGGGTGCCAATGAACTTATCGTAAAAAACGGTATTTATGCCAGAGACAGAACAAAGACTGCAAATCCTAGATACGACGCAATGGGCCAAACACACATTGCTACTGCTATTAATTACAGCTCACTGCAGTAACACACCGCCAAGACAGCTACATACGCTGCTCTTCCGTCCCAATCTATTCAAAGCATCCCTCTTTGCACCCTTCCGAGAACTTCCAATTTCCCTTAAATCTTTCCTTACGACATCTTACAACCCTATTCGGGAACGACTGGCTTTTCGTTTGACCTTATGGGGTTGGCCGACAGGGACGATCTTCGGCAACCTGCCTTCTCTCATCTGAAAAACGTGTCCTAGCCATCTTAACTTTCTCTCATTGTAGCCCTAGAAAACGGGTTTGAATTACATTTTTGTAAATCTGAAGTCAGACGAGTACCCAAAACAAACCGTAGACAATGTTTCTGGAAAACATTTAGCATATTCACGTCCGTATTTTTGACCGCCGACGCTTTGGAGCCATAATTGACCTTCCAATATCCTAATTTGGTTTTGCAGACTTATCTTCCTATCCTTCCAAACTTTTTCATCTGTCACAGAACACCCAGGGCCTCTGCTATTTTAATTTTAACATTTTGGCTGCACTCGCCGTCTTTACCAAGTGAAGCTGTCCACTTGATTGATTTTCTCATTATTAAGAATCACCTTCACTTTTCCCAATTTTAGTAATTAAGTCTTCTTATGATTAATTTCCTATCCTAGTCTTGCACTCTTAAATCTCAAAACTTCATTCATTTTGTCATCATTTTCATCTAGGACGCTCAAGCCATCAATATAATTTATGTCTAGGAGAATTTTACTTCTCCGTTTGATTCCCGTTCTCCCATACCCTTTGCTGTTCGTCTTAGAACAAAGTTCGTCAAAATTATCTATACAGATGGGAATAGAACGCAACCTTGCTTAACTCCCGATTCAATAAGAAACCAGCTAATAACCTAATGTCCTATCTTAACCGCAGTAAGGTTGTTCTCATATATAGGACTAATCACTTTAATGTATTTATTTAGTATACCAAACAAGGACAGAACTTCCGCTAAAGCTGTCCTATTGGCTGAATCAAACGCTTGCTCATGATCTGTAAACTAAGGACTAAAGGTGTCTGATGACTCAGGCACTTTCCGATTATAAATCTAAAAGTTAAAATTTGGTCGACGCATCCTCTCCCCTTCCTAAAATCACACTGTTATCCTCTCCAAACCTTATCTACAGCATCTCTAAATGTAAAAAGTATCTTTATGCTGTTAGGATGCTGCAGCATCCAAGGGAGATGGCGCTGTTAATGCTGATGCGCGCCACTCCCAGCTTTACCTTTTTTTGCGCATTCTCTCTGACGATTTTCTGTGAAATAGTGCAAGTAATCGAAGAATTAGTGCTCTTATTTTCATCAAGTGCATTAATCATGAATATTCGATGCGAAAAAGCCACATTGTACAAGGCCAACCCATTTTGCTCGGTTGCAGCGTCGTCTATCTTTGTTAAACTCGAAGGCCACCTCCTCAAAATCCCAGATGGCATTGCCTGCTTACACCAAAGTCTAGACCACTATAGAGAAATATAAACAGTACGGTCATCCTAACAAATATCTGTCACATACAGTCTCGGCGCGCATAAAAACTCCTCCCATTTCCTTTGTTTAAGCTATCCATTGTATATTTCTCAGTTCCTCGATCAACTTAGGAAAATGATGCGGACCTTATTTATGTTTGCGAAAGCGGAAACAAAGGGGGTGAGCCGGTGAAGTGGTCCGCCACTGTTCTTTCTCACAGGTATGACTCATGACTTGACTGAGTGGTCGATCCAAGATTTCTAATAGGGAGGTTTGGATAAAATTTTAGCAAATACCGAAATTTCTCACTGCCAGATATCTGTATATATTTAGTGTCATTATGTAAGATTGAATAATAAATGAACCTGAACCTGAACCTAACTTCTTATCAACGCTGCAACGGGGAAATAGCCAGAATTTCATAAATAGTGGGAGAGGGATCCACAAAGTGGGGGGACTATTTGAAATTTGTAACATGCAAAATATTTTACCACAAAGGGTCAACCTAATAGTTTTAGCACTGATTATCTATTAGGTTTCACAATAATCTGTGGTTTTATATAGTAATGTTGCGCCATGGAGCGTCAAAATTTTTTTCATCTTGGTAAGGAAAAATATTCCGTTGAATTTTTCCTCTTTTATGCTCTTTTGGGGCTGTAAAAACGTCCTTCGCAATTTGATGTAGGACCTTTGTTTTTCTTCTAATAACTAGTGGAATAGTGCCCTATCCAATAAAATACCAAACGTCTGTTAAGAACTGTTTTTCCTAGAATTTTTAGTGAGTTTTCAGGAAATTGAAGGACATGTGAAAAATGGCACTTGTATTATAAGAAGACTATAACGTAATTATTGTTGTTATTATTGTTGTAGATATTCTACCACGAAATTGCAAATTACCTAAAACTCCTCATCAAAAAGTGTTTTTATGACTCATTAAGTTAACCCTCGCGATTCTATTCATTATCTTTCCAGATTCGGGTTACGTGCAAGTTTGGTATAAAATATGGAATGTTTCAGAATTGTGTTAAGATTATTTAAAATTATTGAATCATTCTAGTTGCCAAGTTTATTGTCAGTTGCTAATCAAACTTTGCTTTTTGCGAGGCATGTTGGGAGCGTGAGGGAGGGGGTATGGCCCCTCATCTCTTTTTTTAGCAAAGAGGTAAAATTTTTTAAAAGACTAGTATTTGATTATCTGCTTAATGAGCTCCTCAGTACTACAGACAATAAAAATCAAACCAATATCAATAAGCTTATGTGGAAAAAGGAAGCGATTAAATTTAGTTTAGCTGCAACTCAGCATTCATGCTGACCACAATTACATTTTGAGAAAAATTGAAATAACTATGGAATCGAAATATCAATGCGAAGCGCCAAATTTCCTAATCAAAAGTCATTACGTTATGGCATTGTTCAAATAAAACTTTCTTTTACCTTGATTATACTTATAAATTAATCCTTTGTTTTCTTTCCATTCTCAGAGCAATGTTATCTTTACCTTTTTGCATTATTACAGCCATACCAATTATTTTCCTATTTCTTTTTTTTATCTCTTCCATGTATTGCATTCTTCCTTATCCCCTAGAGGTTTGATTTGTCTTATTTCTTTTCCCGTTTTCCACATCGTGAATACCGATGCCACGCGCGCGCCTAACCATGAAAAAAATCTAAGGTTGGTTATGTTTCTCTTGGTTTATATGTTCTTCGGAGGAGCAGCATCCCGGTCCGACTTTGTCTAATGGTTGACATAGGAGACAATCGTACTCTTTATATTTCTTTACATTGGTCTAGACGTAGATCTTCAGCAATTGTCTTCAGCAACGCTGGAAGTCAATTTTTTCAACCTGTTTTATACAAGTGTCACTAATCATTGAATCACTGAATCACTTTTGTTATGGAGGAATTTAATTAAAGTTTTGCTAAAATCGCTAGGTACTTCCCCTTTTAAAAAAAAAATTATATTCATAGTCTTCGGTAATTTATATCTAACTTCTCAACCACCATATTTAAAAAACTCATTTACCGCACTATCAGCACCTGGGACTTCATTCTTTTTTAATCCTTCTAGTATTGTCTCTAATTCTTCTTCACAAAATAAATCTTTATTCGCATCCAAAGTGTCACAAACTTTTTTATTCTTTTCTATACCTTTTCATGTATCTTTGGTATGTATTTATGTATTTTTGGTTTGCGGAAAAGTTCCAGAGCAAAAATTTAGCCGGAAAAGGAATGACAAAGGTCTAAATAATTTGGCACTGCAGGACTTCGAGACGACATTAGGTATACTGTCAGGACCTGTGGATTCGGTCATATCAAAACACAGCGAAATGCGCAAGAATTTAAGAGTGGAATAATTCACAAGATCAAATGTTGTATTGGTTCGATCAGGAAAATAGATACTTCTTTACCGTCAACATCTAGATTCGAGAATTCCATAAACACCTTCGTAAGAACTTTGTTCTTTGCCTGTAAATCTTGCACGACAGTTTTGTCTTGGATTTTAAGGGAGAAAATTGCAGAGCTCCTACACGATGGTAAAGCATCTTTCGCAGTTCTTCAACATGGCAGTAAATTTCACCCCATCCTGAACCTGAGATTGCCGACAAGTGCAAACTGCGTTTTTACGTGATTTGAAGAAACCAAGTCGGTTCTTTTCGCTCTTTGAGAGAAGTCGTCGCCCGTGTGCCTTTTATTTTGCTTGGATAGGCTTTTCGTGGTGAGCGTTGAACCAAGGTTTGTCCTTTCTAGACACTTGGATCCGCTTCGATGGAATATAGCTTATAATAGTGTCGATTATAGTCTGCTGATACTTTTATACATCTTTCTCATTGCCTTTGCGATAAAGGCCGCGATCTTTTAAAACGGCTGCTCAATTTGTTTTTGTTCCGGTTTGAAAAAGGGCTTGCTTTTAGAGAAAGTAACACAAGAATTGGCACCCCCTCTAGTGGGAATTTTTGTGCATTGCTTTTCTCATGAAATTCAGGATGAATTTATTTGTTTGTGTTCTGTTCAAGTGACAAAAAAAAATCCTTGAAGAGAGAGAAAAGCAACGTACTTCACTAATTGTTAATGAGAGCCCTGACACAGCGCATGTTAAACAGACTGCCTTTTTTGTAATATATCTAAATTATTCTGCTCAAGAAAGCCACCCATATGGATTTGATAGGAGGCTGTTGTGCTTCACTCGATATTCACAAAAAAAGTGGACAAACTGTTGCTGAGCTTATTTTAAGTAACCCGAAACAGCATGAAGCTCCCTTGGAAATTTATAAAGGCTAAGGTCATAACAATGGAAGACAAATGAAAAATACTTATAATGGAGCCCAGACCATCTTTCTCTCGGTCAATAGCAAAGCTGTTTACTCCGCTTGCAATTGCCATTCCTTTAACCTGAATGGAGAACAAGCTACTGATAGTCGTCGAGATACAATGACTTTTTTTGGAAGCGTTTTGAAATTATGCAATATTTTTGGCTCTAACCCCCACAGATGGGAAATTCTCAAATATATAACTCCAAGCTCTCTTCATTCAATATCCCAAACTCCCAAGCCAGAGTAGATAGTGTCAAACCAAATGGGGCATGTCTGTCAGAGATTGTAAAGGCTCTTGATCAACATAGTTAGCAAAATTTAACTGCAGGAACAAAATTTAACTGTCGAGACATAGATAGGCTTTCAAAACATTTCACTACCCTCTTCCATTCATTTAATTGGTTTAAGACTTTGAAGTAAATAGATATTGTAAACAGAGTGCCATGCCACAGTGTCATGAAGGAACGTTTATTATTGCATCAAAAACCTGGGTTCTTTAATAGAAGATTTGAAGAATCTTTGCTTTGAAGGAGGGTGTCAAATGTATAGTGAACCTCAGGTAGTGGCCGAAAATATTGGTTGATTCCAACAAATTCAAGAGGTACAGAAAAGAAGAAAGATATGAAAGAGATCAGAGCTGATGAAGATTGTGAGGGTAATGCTGAAAAGAGTGTGATTGTGAAACTTTTCCAGCGTGACATTTCCGATGCAATTCTCTCATAAAAGATATGACCGTTCGATTTTGTGAATTATAGGTCTCTCAAGGAATTAAAAATGATCTTATTGGAAAACATTAGCAGATCTTGTTCAGAAGTATCCAAGACAGTCAGAAATTGGGCTCATCGATGAGTTTATTAACCTAAACGCAACATATTCAGCGAACTGGTGACTAAAGCCTACCATTGTTTGAGCTCCTAGACAAAATAAAACTTTGAATCTGGAAAATTTGTTCCCGAACATTGTAGCCCTCCGAATATTTGTAACAATCCCTACTAAAGTTGCTAGTGTAGATGACTCATTTTCTAAGCACAGGCGAGTAGCAAGCTACACTATTTCGGTTCAAAATACATGCAAGCCCACCCGACGGCCCTCCGAAAGTAGTTCGTGCCACCGATACGAAAGTGACATGATTAGAACTTCTTTTTAGCAGGTTTGTATTAGCCGACGATAATAAGTGTTCTTGCAAACAGACAATTTCATAATTACATGCAAGTTGGTTAATAACATGCTATTTTATTCTTGTACCATTTATGTTATACGAGACAGTAGAAGGGGACTGCGTCATTTTCTGGCACTGCTCGAAACGTGAGACTTGAGCACTGGCATTTCAAACTAAAGGATGTATGATCACCGTTGCAGTTCGCACATTTGGGGCTATTTTGGCAAGGTGTTTCCTTAGAGGCAATATTATTTCCGGAACAACTAGCACATTTATCAACAGGACTGGTACTGTCCTTCATCATGTGATCTGGTGATCGGCATTTGAAGCAACAACGGTGTACACTGATGAAATTGTACACAGGGAATATTTCGTAACCTATTTTCAGGCCGTTCTTGATGGCATTGCTTTTTGCGAATGTACCCGAAAACTCTAGCTTGATTGTTTGAGAAAAGCCGAAACGAGTGGCTTCAGTCACACCAGGGTATGAATTTAGTACAGCATTGTCAAAACTCTCAGGGATACCTCTAGCAATCCCAAGGTGACGCTTAATTACAGTTTTGGTCGTTGCACCCGATGCGGCTGCACTAATCGAATTCCAGAAATCTGAAATAACATATTGTTCAATGTTGACATGCAACTTGTCACCTCTTGGTGTACCGTGAGTAAAACACGATGTATTTAAAATACCAAAATAAAGTTCCTTCTTTCTAAAGATAATTCCGACTCCCTATAATTAAGTTAAACCTAGTTTCAAAAATGAAAAGTCCTTAATCAGCAAAGAAAAAAACTGCAGTTAGTCTCAGACAAAGAACGGTGCTATCTAAGCTTTGGATTTCGCTAAGACAGTGAGCAATAAAAAAGGTGCTACGCACAATATTTCTAAGGAAGTTTAAATGATAAGAACCGTGTGAACGTTTGAATCATCAGAAATATTTAAAACAATCTATTGGACGAAGGGTTCGCATCCTTGTTCCACTCGAGCCAATTGTGAACCAGTTCTCACAGCGCAGAAAAAAAACTACATTTGATAGGGGGAAAAAGTGCTTTTCGAAGAGATTCGTAAATCAGATTCAGGACCATTTAGAGCAGAATTATATTGACATCCAGGCATTGCGATTCAAGTTATTATGCAGTCACTGTAGAGACTTGGTTATTATTGCCGTCATTTGAAGTGATCCATTGTTGTGCACCCAAATATGTAAGTTTCAATAAATCTATTGCTTTTTTTACCTGTGTTTATTTCATTTTATATGTCTGTAGCCAGCCTGATAACAGGTAATTAGGTCGCAAATCTCCAAGGACGTTCCCAGGGAATCTGATCTCCAGATCGCTCGAAGAAAAGAGGTCACATTTATATGGCTACACATGTTATTTTCCCTCAATAATTGAGGATGGCGCGGTTATAAATTTACTTCACTCCCCATCGTTTTGGCGCAGGGCTCGATGGCACAATCTTTGGCGCTATAAGCGGCGCTATCGGAGAACTTATAAGGTGTAAGTTCGCAGTTTTAAAGTACGATATTAGATTTGACGCGGTCAATATTTATTACCGCAATCAAGCCCAGTCCTTTCTTTTACAGCCACATTTTTATAGCCACAAAAATCTTCATCGCTACAAATGGCGCAGCCGGCAATTGGAAGAAAACTTGCGAACTAATTACGCTATAAACTTTGTAATTTGAATTTAATTATTAGAGAGATACAGAGATATAAGTAAAGTGATTAGGCCTATAACCGCTAAGCTACGACAGGAAACCCTTTAAAATATCTCATAGGAGATAATAGCCTCCCCCAAAATAGGTTAAGTGAAAAAAAAAAATGTCGGACGACCTTAAAGATTTATTAATGGTGCAGAAGTTGGTCGCGAAAAATATAGAAATAGCAAATCTATCCCGGAGTACAATGGTCAATCAGATATCGACGAATTCAATATCCAATTGACCCAGTTTGTACAACTAACAAAAACAGAGCTAGAAGCGTTAGTCGACATGCTCCTACTACGATTAAAAGGCCAGGCCTTAACCTTTCTAAAACAGATTGAACATACCATAGGCAATAACGCCAACTTGCCAATAAATACAGTTGATAAATTGTTAAAAGCATTTAAAGATAGATTTATCGAAACCAGTTCAATAAATAAATTAAAACACGGAACGGTGAGCTTTGACTATTCACAAAATATAAGAGAATATCTTGATAATATACGCATTTCGGCTGAGGCAAAATATGGAAGTGGTTCTGGGCAACTGTATGAAACAGTCATACTAAATGCCTTTTTGCAAGGGCTACCCCCAAAACTATATAGAGTGGTAATATCAAAAAATATTCAGACGTTGGATCTCGCAGTTCAGGAGGTAGAGCGATTGATCGAAGTCGATACGATGGTCGCAAATCATAGTAAAGCAAAAATAAATAGCCTAGGCGATTCAAATGCGAACATAAACTTCAAGGGCGATCAGACGTCCCCCAATTTCTTTTCAAGGGTTAACTCCCCAGTGCCACAAAGAAATAAAACGCAAGAACCCGCTGGGCAGAAAACAGTACGTTTTCAGCCTGTCAAACAATCCAATTACGAAAATAACCCTACAATAATAAGGTGCTGTATTTGTAATCGTATTGGGCATATCGCGAGAGATTGCCGTTATGTCCCCAATCGCATACCAAGAATTGCTGTCGGTAATACGCAAAAATCCGGCAACCATTTGTTCGGAAGAACAAATTTTAGCGCCGGTGGTGCACTAGGCTATAACCAGGGAAGATTGCGCCAATCTGTGCCTTACAACGCGTACCAACAAAATTTTTATACCCCTCCTCCCAATAGACAAATTAATTACCGATCTGAAAACCCAAATACTCGCCAAAGCCAATATAATGCGAGAATGCTATATAGAAATCACGAAAATTTGACGACGAGAAATGAATATTTTGCAAGCCGACGGCAGTGGCAGTCAGTGCCAGCAAGCGGCACTGACGCAGGACATCCATGTTACCATAATAATACATGGCGAAGGCAGACAGACGTAAATCAATTAGATATGCCTACGGAAAACCATACGTCTGAATATCTATTACAGGCACCGACACATGAAATAAATCCTTAGGGAAACGTTTCAGGCCCCTCAGAAATATAAATTGGACCCAGAGGGTGCCCAGAATATTTAATAGGTCCAAAACAATGGTAGTGGCGTCTTGTAGTGATAATAATAACAAGTTACCTATATTTAATGATTTTTGTGTAGAAAACGTTTACTTTAAAGCTTTGATTGACTCTGGTGCAACGATTAGTATCATAACCTCATGCGTATTTAATATGTTGCCTCTGCATATTAGGCAACAGAGGAACCCTAATCCCAATTTAACTATTGTGACAGGGCATAAATTGGATGCAAGAGGTTCAATTTGCCTAAACGTAAAAAGGGACAATAGGATCTTTACGACAAATTTTATAATATGCGATAACTTTCCGTATGAAGCAATTATAGGCACAAATTTTTTAAGGTCCAACAGGGTACTATTAGACGTAGCAAACGAGAGGCTTGTCTACCCGGCTAAGGTAGGGGAAGAAATTTCTACCTTAAGAAATCGTAACAGAGGATACGAAGACAACCTAACAGTAAACAAAATTTCTGACGGTATAATGTCGCAATCTTTTGAACCTTATGTGTCGCAAGGAGGAAAAGAAATAATCAGAAACTTGTTCAATTATTCTGAAAGAAATTGCAGACAGAAGGTAAATTTAATAGATAAGGGTAATGAATCTGCGAAAATTAAAATAGGAGATATGCGGCAGTACAGGTCAAACGAAATTAATAAAATAGCAGAATTATGGAAAAACATAGTGAAATCCAACGTGACGCCGAAGGATGCCGCAATAGCGCGTCATAGCACCAGTATGAATCTAATAAACAATGAAAATAAAGAGAAATATTACGGATTCGCTATAAGGAAAACAAAAATACCTCCCAAAACGATGCAATAAATTCAAATATCACAGATGATTGAGCCAGTGGTTAGCAAATCCGAAATATGGTTAGCGACCCCATCTGAAATTCCCGAAAATCTGCTATGCGAGGAACAGATTATATCTTATGACAAAGGAGAAGGTTTTATTTGGGTAACTAATAACCACGAAAATGATACAATTACAATAAAAAAGGGGACGTGTTTAGTTCAAATTCAAGTTTTATCAGAGAATGATTTAAATAGATGGTAAAGCTCTAAAAAAATTACAGTTAATAGTAACAAAAACTCTAATAACGAACCCCCTCAGACTAACCCGTAACCTTTAAACAAATTTGATGCTGATCGTAATAAAAACAAGGACTTCAAGAAAAAAATTTGCAAATTGTTATGAAAATTTAAGGTTTTCTTTTCGGAATCTGAAGATGACATCGGGCTGATACCATTTTATGAACATTCAATTTTAACGACTGGAAATCCAGGAACAAAACAGCCATATCGTGTGCCGTATAAGCAAAAAGAGTGGTTAAAAAATAAAATCCATGAATTAGAAAAAAATGAAATTATACACCCCAGTATAAGTCCGTATAGTGCACCAGTGATCTTAGTACCAAAAAAGAATGGTGATCTTAGACTTGTAGTAAATTATAGAGCCCTCAACAAACAAGAAGTTAGCGACAAATTTCCTCTACCAAGAATAGATGAAATTCTTGACTCAATTTCAAACAAAAACAAAATTTTTACTTCTTTGGACCTTACCCAAGGCTACCACCAAGTGAAAATAGCCGAAAAAGATGTCCATAAAACTGCATTTTCAGCATCTGAATGTGGTTCATATGAATACTTAAGGGTACCATTTGTACTTAAAACAAGTTCAAGCGTGCTATGTAGACCCCTATTACACCTGTTAAGAGGATTAAAGAATATCATTCATTTTGTCGACGATGTCATATACGTGGGACAAAATGCTGAAAAATACTTAGCAACGTTAGCTAAGGTGTTCGAGAAATTCGGACAGGGCAATTTAAAATGCCGGCCTGAGAAAGTAAATTTATTTCAAAATAAAATTAAATTTTTAGGAGTAGTAGTGACACAAGGAGAGATATCCCCAGACCCTGATAAAATAAAATGTGTTGAAAACCTCAAACATCCTAGAACCATGACAGAATTAAGGGGAATTTTAGGTCTTACTGGCTACTTTAGAAAATTCGTACGCAATTACGCCCAAATTGCGAAACCCCTCACGGAATTAACTAAAGGGAACTCCCAAAATGTTACCTGGTCCCAGGAAGCTCAAACGTCCCTACACTGTCTCAAAAAGGCACTCACTTCTGAACCAATATTATCACTCCCTGATTTCGAAAATAGAGAATTTGTGGTAACAACCGATGCTAGTTCAAAAGGCATTGGGGATTTTCTTTTGCAAATAATTCCCATAGGAAACCCCGATCCTTTACAAGGACCTTTTAATAAAAAAAAAATAGAAAATGTGATATTCTATTCGAGTCAAACCTTATCAAAAGCCGAAAGTAGTTATTCCGCCACAAACTTAGAATTATTATCTATAATCCACCACTTGGACAAATTTAAACACTATTTAATTGGTAGAAAATTTATACTATGATCAGACCATAAAAGCTTGCAGTACCTGCGTACATTTAAAAACCCCACGGGAATTCTAGCTAGATGGATTATGAAAATCCAAGACCTAGATTACGAATTTGAACATTTAAAAGGTAAACAAGACTCAGCTTGTGCCTTTTTGAGTAGATAAGCAGAAAATATTCCGTCGGAAGCTGAGGAAAATGAAGGTAACGCTATCAATGCTAAGAGCAAACACAAATGTAAGAAAAACAAAGTCAAAGACACAGTAAAAGAACATAAGGTTAACTATTGTCCCCTGTCTTTAGGAAATATAAAAAGAAAGCAAAAAAGGACGAAATGTGTTCAGCGCTTATTAATTATCTTGTGAATGACGATGCGTTACCGGACAAATTCAAAACTCTTAAAAAAAGATAGATAATTTTTACTATGATCTTGATGAAGAAATACTGTGTAGAATCGTGACTGCTGCGACAAAAAGAAATCAAACTTCAATAATACCTGTATTACCACAAAACTTAATAGCACCTGCATTTGAAAGTTTTCATTCAGATATAGGTGGACATTTAGGAGTAACGAAAACATTCCATAAATTAAAACAATATTTTTACGTGCCATCGGCAATGACAAAACTTAAAGAATTTGTAAGTACATGCGAAGCGTGTAACTTAAGAAAAATCCCCCCAGCTTATCCTAATCCTCCAATGGGAAGGGTCCCGGTAGCAAAGTACCCCTTCGATATTATCTCATTTGACTTATAAGAAACGAGCGGAGCTTTGCCTGTTTCTAGCAGAGGCCATGCTTGTATTCTTTCAGTTATAGACCATTTTTCCGGATTTACTTTTGCAAAAGCATTAAAAAATCAAGGTGCTTACGCCACTAGTAAGGCGTTGGCGAAATTATTTTCAAAATTTGGCATTCCTAATAAAATTTTGAGTGACAACGGAAGCAATTTTGTTTCAAAAGTAACAAATGATTTAATGAGTTTTCTTAATATAGAGAAAATGGTGACAGCTTCGTACCACCCACAAGCTAATGGTAAAATAGGAAACAGGCATAAAATATTTTCGAACGTATTAAGTATTTATACGAAAGACAATAGGAGCGACTAGAATCAATTCTTACCTTATTTAACAAACGTAATCAATACTGCTTATTCAGAAACAACCCAAGACAATCCATTTTATTTACTTTTTGGTCGATTTTAGAATCCCATATAATGAAATTATTGAATCTCGGCAGTGTTATAATAGCTCGGAAGATTACAAACAAGAATTCATAAATAGGATGAGGAAAACTTACAAAATAGTTAGGCAAGAGTTGGAAAAATGTAAAATAAACCAAGAGCTAAGAAACCAACCCACAGTCAAGGGGAGTATAGATTTCAAAGTAGGAGACTGCGTCTACCTAAGGAACGAAGCAAAAACGGAAGGAAAAAAACTTTCCAAAAATATTCTGGACCGTACATAATAGTAAAAAAGTACTATAACGACTATACTTTTCAAATGGAGAACCCCGATAGCGGAAGAACTTACAAGGCAAATGTTAGCAGAATAAAAAGAGCTAAATTTCTGGAAAGGTGGGTATCACATCCCTCCTCTACTGATTCGTCAGATTCAGAAAATGAGCCCCCTAGATCAAGATTGGCAGAGCTAAAACCCTTGAATTTTAAACAAGATTATTCTGAAGATGACAGTGATGAGGAAAACTTTGAAGAATTTTTAGCAATGAAAAATCTAGTTGTTCCCAAGAAAAAATCCCTAATACCAGGGTTTTTCCCTGAAGTAAAAACGCCAAAAGATCCAAAAAGTTATTCATCGGCGAGCGCAGGAGAACTAGATTATACAATATCTCCAAAAACCCAATTTTTCCTCGATAGAATTTCGACCCCTTGTCCCCCCAAAAGATTTCAAGACGAGATGGGTTCCCCTTCAACACCGCTAGAAAGGTCCCTGTCACTGCAGGAAGAATTGAACAGATCTGTAAAAACTCCCGATGTTACCGTGAACAAGAATTGTCCCGAAGATTCAACTAAAATAAATCTGCCAGAAGCTATGGATTTAATAAATTTTCTCATAAAAACGAGTCAAAGTACATTGCCCGAGAATAAAACTCCCAAGGATGACCAGCAAGGTCAATTTCATGATATAACTGTGTCCAAGGTCAAACCTAAACAGTGGACTTCATGGAGGGAAACCCTAGTGAGAAAAATGCCCCACCCCCCTGAGGACATGGCATTCAAACAGTGGAGGAACCCCGCAAAAACTCTTGATTCCTCCCAAAGCTCTCAAGAATCTTTCAAATCTCCCGAGTTGAAAACTCAAGACGAGGACTTAGGGAATAAACCTTCTACTTCCAGGGAAGTAGAAATTTAGAAGGAATGGCAGGTGATACCTCAAAAAGTGCCACCTCTAAAAGTTCTAATCCGGATTCGTCGGAAACTAGTTCCGAAGAGTCTGACGGCGAAGCAGACCATATAGTAGTTAAAGAAATAGGGAAATCAAGACCGACTTCAGCAGCCGCACACGCGAAACAAACGAAATTAAAAGGGCAAGAATTTTTGAAAAAACAATACAAAAAGTTCGAACATTTCGCTAGAAAAACCGAAAAAGAAGAAACCGCAAGAAACAGAGGAGAAAATAATGACACAGTCAGGCAGAACGGTTAAACAACCTGACAGTTTGAAATATCCCTAATTAATGTAAAGAAAAATTTCAAATCCCTTATAAAAATCAACTTGTGATCCACCATAATAAATTTAACAGTGTGCAAGTAAAGTTAACCAAGTCAATATTAATGAAAAAAAAATAATACGAGTGATGTCAAAACATTGGTGATCAGAGAGAAAGGCCCAAAGTAGGAAGCTCGTGGTCGACTGAGAACGACAAGTGGTGTTGGACCACGTTTTGTGGGAAGCCTGGGGAGGAACTCAAAGCCCATGCAGCTTTTAATTTGTTGTGGGCGTGCTCACCCTCGGATTTTCTATGAACATCGACCCATGTCCTAACAAAGATTGATGTAAAAAAGAACAAAAAAAAACTACCAGTACAGAAGCGTCTAATTATATGAAATATTTTGTCTTAGCGCAGATTATAATTATTTTAGGCCTACACAAAAAATAGGATACCAGTGTAATTATGTGCTGCACGCTTACTTATTCATGTGTTGCTTACTCGAAAAATATAATGCAAAATTAAATTGTATAGCGATTATTAGCTACGCTTTAAAGTTATATCTCAACCTGTTATAGAGGTATATCACGACCAGAATTAAGCTCAGAAGTCCTAACTTTACTTTCCTAACCTATTTGATCATGAAATATTTATTATGTTCTACGTCTACAAATCAGTTTTCTTTGGCCAATGCCAAAAAATGCCGGCATAATAAGAAATAACCTAAGTAAAAATTAAAGTGCCTTTGAAAAAAATATAATAATAAGAAAGCGGTAAACAAACGAATTTTGCAAAAAATGGGTAAAATTAATGATAAATAAATTCTAAAAACAAAAAATAAGATGATGCTTAAGAATATCATCATAACCCTCGTTGTTCACGCAGTGGCCCAAGACATTGTAAAACATGAAGTAATATTCAAACAGGAAAATTCATTGCTAGCTAGCCATGACTCATGGAAGACCCTTATGAAATTGGACCCCTAACCCTTCGAGACCTTGTTTCAACAAGTAACAAGACTAGAAGGAAATACGAATGAACTCAAAGAATCGACCAATTTCTGGTGGAACATACTATTGACCGTATGTTTCGTATTCGCGACTTCCCTGACCATAAGAACCCTATTGACTTGTAATTACGGGAAAATCCTGAGACTAAGAAGGCGAAAACCAAGAGAAGAACACGGGGAAACAGCTGAAATGCAGGGGTTAAACCCGGAGCCCCATGAGAACGTCTAAGTCATTAAACAGGGAAGACATTTGAAAACGAGTGGGTATAGAGGTTTCCACTCGTCCATGATATGTATTGTTCCCTCACTGTAGTGTCGCTTACGTAAAACCCTGCGGTTACGATACTGTAACATGCGTTTCTTAAACAGCACGGACGTGCCTGAACAATGCAGGCATGAAATATGTTGTAAAATTAGACCTCAAAATTAATCATGTAGCATAAACTCTGTTTAAATGATTATTTTAAATCTAATGTAAAATTAGCTAAGTGTTGAAAGAAGTTGAAATAAAGTGTTTGTAGTAGTGTATATTAGAAAGCATAATAAGAGACCACACTTAAAGTTAAAGAATTAATCTTTTATATAGCCGTTAGGCTATAACAACTTAGAAGAAACTTCTATGTATTGAATTTCCCAATGGGAACTTTACACATATATTTCAACCAACATGATAAAAATTTCGTTATGTGTACTAATATTAGTGTATTTATTTAACTCTGTCTAAAAGATTAAAATTCATGTACCCAATCGATACGTGACTTATTTGTACTATGAGTATTTACCTTAAAGAACGTGTGATTCTGCCTCGTTATTTTTATTACAGAAAGTGGATTGACATATTGGATATCGAGCATTACAATTAGTTGTACAGCGCAGATACAACCTAATAGCATCTATTTTCATCATACCTCAACCAACGAAGAGTACTCACCATACACTCCAGGCAATTTTCATCCCAGCTTCGTCTACGAAAAAAACAGTTACCTTTGATCATTGTTTCGTCGACCACAAACCATATTACGTATTAGATAACATTATATTTGAATCGCAGTATCCAGTGCTTTATCGAACTATATAATCACATAAATTATGAGAACCCCATCGACCATTACAAGATATAAGTACACAAATGTCGCCTTTGATAATCATTATGGATCCATATACCATATGACCGTATAGTCACGATATTTGATGACCCCAAAAACTATTTATGTTTCAGAGACTTACGCGTCAAATCCCTTTCAACCATCACTCGAAATCCATCCTATCCACTCTGTGTGGAAAATTCATATCTCTGTTATCCCATAAATGTTACGAGATAATTTCTGAACAATGGACCTGGAAACCAAAATTAACCTCAGTGACCAACCCCTCAGTGACAATATACCCCTCCCACAAGTTAAAGACAATATGTTGAAGGAGTCACTATAGTTTTATGTCGACCTGTTCCAAACCCAAACTTCAATTCCCCCATGATTGACCTAGGAATTACCGCAAAGGTTAATAGACGCAAGCCATGAGCTAACAATTTTATAAGAGACACAAATGAACAATTTTGTGCGAGAATACATTCTCTCTGTGCCTCAAAATATCCCAAAAATGATATGCTGAGAAGAAAATAAACGCACTCCCAGTGTTCGACCCCTTAATGATAAGGCACCCTATGAACTATCAAAAAGCAGGTGAGAATGAACCCTGATAACATATCCCACACCTGTAGTTGGAAGCATCATTTCCCAGTTGACAATTAGAGAAAGCTCATCCGGTGAACACAATCTGGCTTGAACTGTCCCATGAAGAAACCATAAGGTAAGTGCTTTAAAAAATATTTCAAAGATAGAAAGAGTGAATAACAATAATTTGCAACATAAGGATTGAGTGCGATAAACACACAAAGATGATGGAATCGATGTGAATTTTAATAATTTACTCCTTAATACTCTTAATAACTTGAAAATCCCAATATTCCTTTATTAACAATGCATACCAAATATCACCAGTGAAAGTGTTCTAATAGTGCCAGTGAATAAGGTAAACCCAATATTGTGTATTTTAAATCATTTTTGTATGTATTATTAGATGTCCAGATAGAGTTATGTGTAGTTTTGTCGAGCTATTTATTTAATGTAGCATAGATAGAAAGTAGTGTGCCATATTAACAGCAAAATAAAAAAAAATTGTAAAAAGTGAATTAAAAAAAAATGTGAAGGTAGAATAGCCCCAACCTTGTTGCAAATGTAAAAGTAATAAAAAAAACTAAAGAAAAAAAAACTTTAGTATAGTAGCTAGCCTAGGACCATGAATAATCTTAGTCCGGTAGATGAATTTTAGATAGGGACGTAGAATAAAATAAGAAAAGTAATAGAGAAAATTTTTAGCACTCCTGATCAAGCCATAACATAAATATAAAATAATTATGTAGAAGAAATAGTTAATAAATTGCGAACATTTTAAAAGCCCAAAGGCAAGCGAGTACTAATGACGGGACGTCATTAATTGATGGGAAGGGTAATATGTACCGTGAGTAAATCACGATGTATTTAAAATACCAAAATAAAGTTCCTTTTTTCTAAAGATAATTCCGACTTCCTATAATTAAGTTAAACCTAGTTTCAAAAATGAAAAGTCCTTAATCAGCAAAGAAGAAACTGCAGTTAGCCTCAGACAAAGAACGGCGCTATCCAAGCTTTGGATTTCGCTAAGACAGTGAGCAATAAGAAAGGTTCTACGCACAATATTTCTAAGGAAGTTTAAATGATAAGAACCGTGCGAATGTTTGAATCATCAGAAATATTTAAAACAATCTATTGGACGAAGGGTTCGCATCCTTGGGCCACTCGAGCCAATTGTGAGCCAGTTCTCACAGCGCAGAAAAATAACTACATTTGATAGGGGGTAAAAGTGCTTTTTGGAAGTATTCGTAAATTAGATTCAGGACCATTTAGAGCAGAATTATATTGACATCCAGGCATTGCGATTCAAGTTATTATGCAGTCATTGTAGAGACTTGGTTATTATTGCCGTCATTTGAAGTGATCCATTGTTGTGCACCCAAATATGTAAGTTTCAATAAATCTATTGCTTTTTTACCTGTGTTTATTTCATTTTATATGTCTGTAGCCAGCCTGATATCAGGTAATTAGGTCGCAAATCTCCAAGGACGTTCCCAGAGAATCTGATCTCCAGATAGCTCAAAGAAAAGAGGTCACATTTATGTGGCTACACATGTTATTTTCTCTCAATAATTGAGGGTGGCGCGGTTATAAATTTACTTCACTCCCCATTGTTGTGGCGCAGGGCTCGATGGCACAATCCTTAGCGCTATAAGCGGCGCTATCGAAGAACTTATAAGGTGTAAGTTCGCAGTTTTAAAGTACGATATTAGATTTGACGCGGTCAATATTTATTACCGCAATTAAGCCCAGTCCTTTCTTTTACAGCCACATTTTTATAGACACACGAATAAAACCTTCATCGCTACATTGGGCGGACACTGGAAACTGACTCGTGACCTGACAATTGGTCTAAGAATTCCTTTCGACTTTTGGGGTTGCAAACTGTTGGGGGAAGGTTTGAAACAATCACTATAGCATGGCTACTCAATAGTGAAGAAGCAGCCCCAGGCTGGGGTAGTGGTGGCAAATTGGTTGAATAAGACTGGAACTGATTTGATATAGTTTTTAGATGCAGGTTTAGTTCATTGTCTTTCTAGAGCAAAGCTGAGTAAGCCGAAGCCGGGATAACTGACACTTCCGATACAAATACCTGTTAAAATTCAAACTAAAAACAGACCAGAAATTGCCGCTAAAGAATAAATGAAACCCAAAACGAACAGAAATTAAATAAACAATCATAGCAAAAAACAATTAATAATATAAATGAATAAATAAATGTTTAAGCGAGTAATGCTTAAATGGAATATGCAAATCAAGCTTAAAAGGAAAAAAAATATTTTGCTACTGAAGTGTTAATAAAACCCAAACCCATGAAACACAGAACTGAAATAAACAATCAATGCAAACTAGCATACAATAGATACAAATGTAAATGAATAAATAAATCTTAAAACGAGTGAATCTGAAATTGAATATGCAAATCAATCTTGAAACAAACAAACCTTACTACAAACAAGAGTTTGAGTATCGCCTCCTTGTCTCACTGTAAAAGTCTAAAACCTACTGCGTCGTGGCGCGTTACTGAAAACTATATGTGTCTTGAACAGTCTTGGCAAGTGTAAACAAAATTAAATTGAATATTTGATATATAATGATATTATTTGTTTAAAGATCCATCAGTTCAAGATCTCATTTCACTATTATTTTATTTTCATTTTCAACGCTGTAATAACTGGAAAAGAAAATATTTGTAATATAATTCGTTTTCAGTGAAGCGCCAATGACGCAGTACGCTTTAGGTTTTTACAGTTAAGGAATTGGACAATTTTAGGGGTCTTTAAATATTTTAGAGAGAACTAATAAATTAAACTGAATATTCGATGTATAATGATATTAATTGATGAAAGCTCATCAGTTCAAAATTTTACTGTAATTTTTTCTCTTTCCCTTCCTGCTCCTTTCCCCAGGGGAAGCCACCCCATCATAAATAATAAAAAAAAACATACTTTAGTTATTTATATTTTAATCTTGAACTTTTTATTTATCATAATGTACATTATTTATCACACTCTAATTTAACTTTTCTTTTGTAATGCCAATAAATGATTTTTTACTCTTTTTTCAAATGATGCTAGAAGCTCCTACCTCTCAGCTCTTACGGGACCAGATTCCATATCTTTGTGCATCTTATATTTGGAGCAAAATCTAATCTTACAGTCGGGGTGAAGGGTATGTGCAGATTTGATGACGATCGAGTAGGCAAATTATGATGGTCCGAGATAGGCCGGAATAATGTTTTAAATGAAAATGGTAGATCACCAGCTAGAAACTTAAACACAAAGGTCAAGCATGACAGTTGATGCAGTGACTCTAGTGACAAGTACTCTTCATTTTTTCCAATGAAAATTAGCATTCTCTAAGAATAGAATTCAGTTTTCGCAGATGAGATTTGAAAGTTGACTGCCAGATCATTGCACAGTCCAGATCATTATACAGTACTGTAAATGGGGCTTTAAGAGGGCGTTGTACAGAGGGACAAGTGTTTTCTGTGGCAAGCTGTGCTTCAGTGTTTTTATTTTTCGAAGATTACAGGATAGCTTCGGCTCTACTCCTTGGATGTGATACAGGAACGACAGGTTCTCATCAAGGAGGATTCCCAAGTATTTTGTGAAGCACTTTTCTTGCCGACTAATCAGACCTCTGGAAGTTTGGATACCATATATCTCCGGATGGACACCTCTAACCCGGGAAAAAAATAAAACGCAAGACTTATCAACGTCAATGACCATTCTTTTAGCATCGATCCAGAGATATGTCTCCTCCAGGACATCCCTCAGCTTATACATAAGCATTGTCTTATTCTTCTCACAACAGCCAAGCATCGAATCATCGGCAAAGGCCACGAGCTCATCGTCATCATCTTCGGACTGAAAATAATCTCCATCGTGGCATAAGTTACAGCAGCGAATATTAGTGCGTGCGGGGTTCAGCACTCACGTTAATCTGGATCAGGAATAGTAGCGTGCCTAATATTGAGCCCTAAGGGACACCACAGTTGACGAGTACATCGTTCCTTGGATCTTCTCCCATATAAATCCTGCGGTCCCTAAGGTAAGATCTGAACCAATCCAGAGCTTCGCCTCGTATTCCTACGTGTTCCAGTTTCTCGAGGAGAGTTGTGTGGCACATACTATCAAAAGATTTTCTAATATCAAGCAGAACCACTGCAGGTAGTAGGCCAGAGTCCAGAGCATTGTTTATCCATAAAGTTGAACTTTTAGTGCATCTTGGGTGGAGTGTCCTGGTCTGAACTCAAATTGGCAATTATTAAGAAGCCCTTTCTTGTCCAGAAACATGAGTAGCTGCTGCTGCATAGGTTTTTCAAAAACTTTTGAAAATACTGAAAGAATAGAAATATGTCTGTAATTAGCCGGGTCAAGTCGAGAACCTCCTTTGTGATGTGGAATTATCCTAGCTTTCTTTAGTAATTCTGGGAAGGTACCCTTTTGCAACGACAAATTTATTAAGTAAGTAAGGGTCTCAATGATTTACGGAGCAACTGCTTTTAAAACTTTTGTGTGTACTCTGTCGAACCCAGAAGCTGAAATGCCTTGCAGATTTCGTATGGTTAACAGGATTTCAGATGGAAAGACAAGTACGAGTGCCATTGACTTGAAGCATGCCGGACCAAAGTAATCTTTAAAATTCTTGCTGGGCTTTCCAACAGAATCTGCTATTTTTTGCCAAGCTCTGCAAAAAATGTCCCCAATGCATTTGAAACGTTTTCAGGTCCCGTTATAGTTTCCCCATTAACCTATAATTACAATGGAAGCTCAGGGGGGTGGGGGGCTGCAGGGGCGCAGTATGGAGTTTACAACCTTCCATATTTTACGAGAGTTCTTTCCACTTATCTATTTTCTCATTAAGATAATCTCTCTTGACTTTTCGTAGAATTGATCGAAGACATTTATTATAATTCCCATATTTGTCAAGCGTCGCTATGGCACGGCTCATTTATGTGATCAGTCCATAGTTTATTTTTCTTATTAATAGACTGGAGTAGTCCGTGACTAATCCAAGGGCTGATAGGTTGATTTTTCTGTTCAGTAATTTTTGTACGCTTTTCGCAGCAACAGTCCATATATGAACTCATAAAAATACTATGGAATTTCCTGAATCCTCTATTAATATCATCTGTGCTCGTAACACTTTCCCAAGAAGTGCTCTCTATATTTTGTTTAAGGGCTTCTTATCGTTCAAATTCCAAGTTGTAAAACCCTGCTTAATCAAACCATTAGGCTAAGGGTTTTGATGCTGTATGTTGAAAATCGTAAGCAGAGGGAAGTGATCAGAGGTGTCAGATAGCAGAACTGAGGCCGATATTGGGTGCAGCGTCGAAGAAATGTTGTCAGTCAATGAGTTTGAAGTGGTAGTTACTCGAATAGGTATCGTCGTCGAGGGGTACATATTCGAGGCCGACATTGTACTAAGCAGATCTGCCGAACCAGAGGACAGAGGAAGAGTTAGATTAATGCTGAAGTCTCCCATTAAGATAGCTTCGTTCCCTTGTTTCTCCAGAATAACAGTTATTTGGCTCAAATTCCCCAGGAATGCAGAGGCGGATCCTGCCGGTGGACGGTACACCTCTCCAACTGTTATTTTCTTCTGTGAAGGTAAGGATATTTCAAGGAAAAGTGATTCATAAATGCCTTCGACGTTCTAGGTTAATTCTTCACTAATACACACTGAGTAGTCTTGCCGTGTGTAAATAGCTAAGCCTCCCCTACTCATATTCGATCTGTGCAAAAATGGGAAGTGTATCCAGGTATTTCTTAAAGGGTATCTGTTTGTCCTGTTAGAAAAGTTTCGCAAAGTCCGATTACGTCTGGCTGCAACTGTTGGCAGAAAAACAAGTAGATCAGAAAACAAAGAGGATACTCCTCGACAGTTCAGTTGTAATACAGTAATCTGAGACTAAGAGCATCCCCTACTTAAATTACATAATTCTTGATATGGGCATCTAGGAAATTTACTCTTATCAAATAACGGAGAATCTGATTTATTATTAATTTCAAAATAAAATTTTTTTTCCAAATCAAATTTTTTCTTCTTCTAGCTCTGTTAATCTAGCATTACTTTGGCTAGTTGATGAGGAAGCGTCCCTGGGGGGGGGGGGGGGTAGAGAAGAAAAATCATTACTCACCAATATTCTGAGGAGATGCAATGGCTGTACCTTTGAAAAGAGCCGCAGACCACTTTGAAGTTTGCGCAAACCCGAACTTTTCTTATAGCATTGAAAAAGAAAAACAGAGCAAGAACACACAAAAAGGAAAAGCATCTCAACTGGAAAAAATAAAACAAAGGAACACAAAAAAATAAAACAACAAGAACATTTCAAGATTATTCAAGCAGCAAATTACTTATAACACTGTCGTGCAGTTATAATACCTAATGATTTATATTTTTTTTAATCAAATTTACCAATATCTAAAACTTACCAATATTCTCATGTAATTAATACTTACACTAGTACTATAACTGCCCATGATAACATACAAAATATAAATAGTAAAAAAAAACGCTTTAGATCGCTCATAAGCACTTTAGGTCTTCTATAGCGCTTTAGGTCCCTTCTAGAAGTGACTTAAAGCGTTATGCGCTAAAGTGCTTATGAGTGGTCTAAAGCGTTTAAAAGCGTAATAAAGATTCTAGAAGTAACCTAAAACCAAAAGTTGTTTTACGAAACGCTCAAATGAAAATTTTCATTTATGAGTGATCTAAAGCAATAAATTAAAATTTTGGTTTATAAGTGATCTAAAGCGTTTAAAAAAAATAAAGGGTTTAGATGTGAACTAAGCGTTATTAAAGACTAAAGCGCTTACGGGCGATGTAAAGCGTTTATAAGTGATATAAAGGGTATAGAAGTGACCTAAAGCATTATAAAGACCCAAAGTACTTTATGAGCGATTGAAATCTTTTATAAGTGATTTAATCGGTTCAGAAGTGACCTAAAGCGTTATAAAAGACGAAAAGTGCATATGTGCTAAAGGGTTTAGAAGTGATCTAAAGCGTTATAAAAGGCTCAAAATTCCTGTGAGCGATCTAAAACAATTTAGAAGTGACCCAGAGCGTTATAAATATCCTAAAGTGCTTATGAGTTATATAAAGCGTTTATAAGTGATATAAAGCGTAATAAAAGACCTAAAGTGCTTATGAGTGGTCTTAAGCGTTTAATAGTGTAATAAAGGGTTCAAAGGTAACCTAAAACTGAAAGTGCTTATGAGCTGTCTAAAGCGTTTACAAGTGTCATAAAGCGTTATAAAAGACCTAACGATCTTATGAGTGGTCTAATCTGTTTATAAGTGTTATAAATGGTTTAGAAGTGACCTAAAGCGTTATAAAATACCGAAAGTGTACGAAAGTGTTTTATAAGCAATATAAAACATTATAAAAGTGACCTAAAGCGTTTAATAGACCTAAAGTCTTATATCACTTATAAACGCTTTAAATATTTCATAAGCAAATTAGGTCATAATAATTTTTTAGGTCACTTCTAATAAACCTAAAGGTCACATAAACAATTTAGATCACTCCTCAGTACTTTACGTCTTTTATAGCGCTTTAGGTTGCTTCTAAACCCTTTATATCACTTATAAACGCGTTGATCGCTCATAAGCCCTTTAGACTTTTTATAAGGCTTTATGTCACTTCTAAACCCTTCATATTACTGATAAACACATTAGATCGCTCATAATCATTTAATAATTGCGTCAATTCTAAACTCCTTTACATCACTTATAATAAAGTGTTTAGAAGTAGCCTTAAGTATAAAGTGATTTAAAGCGTAATAATTCGTCAATTATAAACTCTCATAGTCGTTTTAAATCTTTCAAAAGCACTTTAGGCGTCTTATAATTCTTTATATCCATTCTGAACCCTTAATATTAGTCACAATCACTTTAGAATGCTCATTAGTAATTTAGCTCTTTTATAACGCTTTAGGTCATTTATAAAATCATCTCTTAAAAAATCGCTTTAGGTCGCTCATAAGCACTTTAGGTCTTTTATAACGCTTTGGGTCATTTCTCAACTTTTTATATCACTTATAAACGCTTTTGATTGCTCCTAAACATTTTGGTCTTTAATAATGCTCAAGGTCACTTCTAAACCCTTTATTCTACTTATAAACGCTTTAGATCACTCATAAGCACCTTTGGTCTTTAATAGCGCTTTAGGACACTTCTAAACCCTTTATATTACTTATAAACGCTTTAGAGCACTCATAAGCTTTTTATAACCGTCTAGGTCACTTAAAAACCCTTTATATCACTTATAAACGTTTTAGATAGCTAAACACTTATTTCGCTTTAGGCTATTTCTAAGTACCTTATATCACTTATAAACGCTTTAGATCGCTCAGTGGACTTTAGGTCATATATAACGCTTTAATTCAGGGTCTAAACCCTTTATGTTACTCTTAAACGCTTTAGACCACTAATTAGAACTTATAATGTGTCTTATAACGCTTGAGATTACTACATAACCCTTTATATTACTCATAAACACTTCAGATCACTCATAAGCACTTACGGTCTTTTGTAACGCTTTAGGTTACTTATAATCTCTTTGTATCGCTTATAAGCTCTTTGAATCAATCACAGGCACTTTATGTCTGTTACAATTCTTTAAGACATAACGCTTTAGGTTACTTTTATTACTCTCTAGGTTACTTCTAAAAGTTTTTAGCTTATATCACTTAAAAGCTTTTTAGAGCACTCATAAGATCTTTAGGTCGTTTATAACGCTTTAGTTCACTTCTAAACCCTTTATGTCACTTATAAACGCTTTAGATCGCTCATAAGCACTTTGTCTTTTTGTTAATTCTAACCTTTATACAACTTATAAACGCTTTAAATAACTCATAAGCATTTTACGTCTTTGATAACGCTTTAGGTTACTTTTAAACCCTTTTTATCACTTATAAGCTTTTTACATCACTCATAAGCTCTTTGAGTGACGTTTTTATTGTTATAACGTTTTTTTTTTATCAAAAATAGACTATAGTATTTAAAAGATACAAAATCATTTTCTAATACATATTTTAAAATTGTTCTTTTCTTTCTTATATCCTTCGGTATTTGGTCCTCCTTTCTGCGTTTCCTCTCCTTTTTCATTTTCTCAATAATAAGTGATGATACATTACGTAACGGATAGAATCAAACCGGTTATCGTTTCCTTTTCGTACTCCTGAAAGAAAATCAATCCTTTTTCTTTCTTCTTTTTTTATCTAAGACTCCTTGCTTATTTGTAATCTAATTTTACCTATTTCTTTATTATTCCTTCACTTTAATACTTATCTGTCTTAATTTTACTCGACGTTCCATAGCTTTCCACTTTTATGATTCCTTACATACACAACTTCTTCTCTCCTAGTACATTTCATCTACGTTTTCCTAAAAACTTTTTTTTTCTTCATTCATAATTCTTAAGGCCACTTCTAAAACATTTATTATAAGTGATGTAAAGGAGTTTAGAATTAACGAAATTATTAAGTTATTATGAGCGATCTAAAGCGTTTGAGTGATATGAAGGGTTTAGAAGTGACAAACAGACCTATAAAAAGTCTAATCACTTATAAAACTTAATCACTTATAAAAGACCTAAAGTGCTTATGAGCGACCTAAAGCGATTTTCTAGAGATGATTTTAGAAATGACCTAAAGCGTTATAAAAGACTTAAATTGCTAATGAGCAATCTAAAGTGATTGTGACTAATATTAAGTGTTCAGAATGGACACAAGGAATTATAAGACGCCTAAAGTGTTTTTGAAAGATTTAAAACGACTATGAGAGTTTATAATTGACGAATTATTACGCTTTAAATCCCTTTATGCTTAAGGCTACTTCTAAACACTTTACTATAAGTGATGTAAAGGAGTTTAGAATTGACGCAATTATTAAATGTATATGAGCGATCTAATGTGTTTATCAGTAATATGAAGGGTTTAGAAGTGACATAAAGCCTTATAAAAAGTCTAAAGGGCTTATGAGCGATCAACGCGTTTATAAGTGATATAAAGGGTTTAGAAGCAACCTAAAGCGCTATAAAAGACGTAAAAAGCTTAAGAATGATCTAAATTGTTTATGTCACCTTTGGGTTTATTAGAAGTGACCTAAAGAATTATAAATGACCTCATGTGCTTATGAGATATTTGAAGCTTTATAAGTGTTATAAGACTTTAGGTCTTTTAAACGCTTTAGATCGCTTATAAGTACTTTAGGTCTTTTATAACACTGTAGGTCACTTCCAATCCTTTTATATCATTTATAAACGCTTTAGATCACTTATAAGGACTTCGGCACTTTAGATCGCTCGTAAACACGCTAGGTCTTTTATAACGCATTAGGTCACTTTTATACCGTTTTAGATTGCTCATAAAAACTTTAGGTATTTCATAACGGTTTAGGTCACTTCAAAACCCTTTATACCACTTATAAAGGCTTGAGATCACTCGTAAGCATTTAGATTGCTTTAGGTTACTTCTAAATTCTTTTTATCACTTATAAACGCTTTAGATCGCTCATCAGCGCTTTAGGTCATTTATAACGCTTTATGTCACTTCTAATCCCTTATATCACTCTTAAACAGATTAGATCACTAAAAAGAACTTATAAGGTGTCTTATAACTCTTTAGGTCACTATTTAATCCTTTGTATCACTCATAAACGCTTTAGTTCACTCATAAGCTCTTACGGTAAGTGACCTCAACGTTTATAAAAAGCTTACGAGCAATCTAAGGCTTTTATAAGGCTTTTGTGCTTATGAGCGATCCAAAGCATTTATAAGTGATATAAAGGTTTTAGAATTGAACTAAATCGTTATAAAAGACCTAAAAAGCTTATGAGTGATCTAAAGCGATTATTAGTGATATTAAGGTTTCAGAAGTTACCTAAAAAATTGTAAGAGACCTAATGGGCTTATGAGTGATTTTGAAGCGTTTATAAGTGATATAAAGGGTTTAGTTATATAGGATTTAATTATGAAATACCTAAGGTTCTTATGAGTGATCTAAAGTGATTTAAAGCGTTTATAAGTGATAGAAAGGGTTTTTAAATGACCTAGACGGTTATAAAATACCTAAGAAGCTTACGAGCAATCTAAAGCGGTTATAAGTAATATAAAGGGCTTAGAAGTGACTTAAGCACTTTAAAAGACGAAGAGTGCTTATAAGTTATCTGAAGCGTTTATGAGTGGAATAAAGGTTTTAGAAGCAACCTAAAGCGCTATAAAAGACCTAAAAACCTTCTGAGCGGTCAAAAGCGCTTATAAATGTAAAAAGGATTTAGAAATGAAAGGATTTAGTTTTGAATTATGAAATAACTCATAAGCACATTATAAGACTTTAGTTCACTTCTAAACCCTTTATGGCACTTATAAATGCTTTAGGTCGCTCATAAGCATTTAGTGTTTTTATCAATTCTGAATGCTTTATATCTTTTATAACCGCTTTAAATAGCTCAAAAGCACTTTGGGTCTTTTATAATTCTATAGGTCACTCCTAATACATGTTTTAGGTCACATAAATGCATTAGATTTCTTATAAACATTTTAGGTCCTTTAGAGCGATTTAGACAATTATTAAAACCTTTTTACACTTATAAGCGCTTTAGACCGCTCATAAGCACTTCAGTTCTTTTATAGCGCTATAGATAGCTTCTAAACCCTTCATATCAATTATAAACGTTTTAACCACTAATAAGCACTTGAGGTTTTTCATCATGCTTTAGGCCACTTCTAAAGCCTTTATACCACTGATAAAGACTTCACAGGGCTCATAATCACTTAATAATTCGTCAATTATAAACTCTTATAATCGTTTTAAATCTTTCAAAAGCACTTTAGGCGTCTTATAATTCTTTATGTCCACTCTGAACCTTTAATATCAGTCGCAATCACTTTAGATTGCTCATTAGCACTTTAGGTCTTTTATAACGCTTTAGTTCATTTCTAAAATCATCTCTTAAAAAATCGCTTTAGGTCGCTCATAAGCACTTTAGGTCTTTTATAACGCTTTGGGTCATTTCTCAACTTTTTATATCACTTATAAACGCTTTTGATTGCTCCTAATCATTTTGGTCTTTAATAAAGCTTAAGGTCACTTCTTATTCTACTTATAAACACTATTCTACTTATAAGATCACTCACAAGCACTTTTGGTCTTTAATAGCTCTTTAGGATACTTCTAAACCCTTTATATTACTTATAAACACTTTACATCGCTCGTAAGCTTTTTATAACCGTTTCGGTCACTTACCGTAAGGTATTTTATAACCGTTTAGGTCACTTAAAAACCCTTTTTATCACTTATAAACGCTTTAAATCTCTTATATTAGTCATAAAACTTTAGGTATTTTGTAACGGTTTAGGTCATTTCAAAACCCGTTATATCACTTATAAACGCTTTAGATTGCTCACCAGACTTTATGTCATATATAACGCTTTAAGTCAGGGTCTAAACCCTTTATGTCACTCTTAAGCGCTTTAGACCGCTAATTAGAACTTATAATGTGTCTTATAACGCTTTAGGTTATGTCCAGGCCTTAGATGGGCTGACTTAAAAATGAGACTGCAATAAGTATTATATTTGGAATATGGATGGTCACAGGGTTGGTGGGAGGGTTGGGGGTTAATCGGTGACTATATAGTAATTATGAGGTAACCAAAAAAAAAAAGAAAAGCATAGTAGAAACAAACAATGAAAAAAATTTATGTTCTGAGGGGGTATTTTCCGCACGGGAAAAAATTTATGTTCCGAGGGGGTATTTTCCGCACGGGGGTGGGTATTTTCCGAGGTTATTTTTCGGGTGGGATATTTTCCGTGGGGAGTATTTTCAGCAGGGGAGCATTTTCTGTGGGGTATATTTTTGTGAGGAGGGGAGGGGTATTTTCTGTTTTTACGTGGGAGTATTTTTGGGGAGGGGGGGGGGGGTAAACACCTAAGACCTTAGAAGCAGCATGAAAAACCAATAATGTGTCAATTGTCGTCAAAATTCCCTTTTTAATTTAAGTTTAAATATACTTGTTTAGTTTAGTTCTTGTTTGTATTAAGTTTGATTACTACCCCGTACTTATAGGTTGAATTTGTCTATTTAGTTTACTTATCTAGAAACTGCAAACAATATTTGCTTTTGTTTTTAAATATTATTAATGAATTTCTGAGATTAATGACTTAATAGAAAATTGCTACTGGTATTCCCAGTTCACATATGTTCACTATTTTTCTTTTTTTTAAAACAATTTTGAAGTTTTTGCTGCAATATCAGCAATAAGTGTTTTCAGCTATGGGTTTCAATGCCGGGCTCTGGATCTAAAACCTATTATGTAAAAGGCTTGATTTACTACACAGATACAAGCCCTACTTGAGCCTGAAAATGAAGCTAAAACCAATTTTGGCTCCCAAATTTTCGCAACGAAATTCCATTTTGTTTTTCCCCAGCAAAAATCCCCAAATCTTGAAGACTTGTCCCCGAAAACTCCCCGAATTTTTAAGACTTGTCCCCGAATTTTAATTTTCGAGAGTGGAAGCCCTGTTTGCAACGTCGACTCCTTTATATCGGATATGTTATGGAAATTGAGAGTTCTTTCGGGTTGGCCAATAGTATTGTTTCTTCAACAACTTTACTATTTATAAAACCCTCCAAAAATTGTTTGGCATTATGTATTTCTCAGAAGGTTTCTTCAAATTTTGTATAAGCTACGCTATAATGATATTATTTTTGTGATACTCAATATAGTATTTTTTTTTATTTATTCTTTTATTATATAGCATAAATAATGCGAAATATTCACAGTTAGAAATTTAATTTGTTGTCTATGTTTTGTAAATTTTTGGTCACAAAAATATTTTATTAAGATGATGAAGAAAGAGTAAGTACAGGACTTCCAAAGAAAGAATCAATAAATTAATGTGCTAATTAAGGGGTTGACTACTCTTAGTTGAAATTCATAAGTTCTTGTGTTTCAGTTTTTTTTTTTGGAAAATTAAACGGGACTCAACAGAATATAATATTTTAAGATTAAGGCTATTTTATAAAATCGTAAAAAAAAAATATGTTAATTTCGGAATTACGAGTAAAGTTGTCCGGTTTGAGTTTCAAAAGCTTTGTCGTGGAAATTAAAGAACAAATATTACTAAAATAATAATTTGGGGCGGAAGAGGGGGGAGGGGAGAGTATATAAGATATAGACTAGAAAAAGTATGGGTACATATGCATTATCTGGTACATGATGCTGTATACTGTATAGGGAATGCTAAAGGAAACAAGTCAAACGGGTATTTGCAATAGATAAATGGATTGCAAATCGTGGTTTCTCATTGTGTTTACAATATTTAAACTATTCTTTTTTGGGGTTTAGGGGGAAAAGTTACCTAGGTTAGGTTACGTATTTAATATATGCTATGCTTTATATAATAATTATCCAGTTGCTTTCATCGAATTAAGTCCATTAGTAACAGTAACCCAAGTGGTCTGTTGCGACAATTGTAGTTTAATATTTGTGGTGTTTTTTTCTTATCTGTTTTTAGTTTTTTTTTTTTTTAATCTTTGTTTCCTCTACGCTGAAAACACCTCGTTTTTATACAGGCAAAATATCCGTGTTTTTTTTGTCTTTTTGTTACTGGCCGAAGTCTCTTTCTTTCATTGAATTTTTTTCTCTTTGTTTCTTTGGTAGAAGAAAGATCAAGAATGCGGGTATGTAATTATTTTTTTCCAAAGAGTTTCCAAGAAAAACTTTTAAAGTTTTTCTTGTCTATATAACACCAAGACAAGAAAAACACGTTCTCAATTTTCTTACACTTCATAATCCTTATCCTTTTCCATTCTTTTTCCACACGATTTTTAACGTCATAATCTTCCTTCTGCTTTTCTTTTCACTTCCATGTGTAATATAAAAAAGTGATACTATGTACACTATTGTCCTTGTATAGGCCTCATCATCTACTTTTAGGTAGATAGCTTTCTCTAAATTAATTTCATCTTTTTTACCTGTAATAGTTACCAATAAATTCTTCAGTCCTGCTACATGTGTTTCTTGTTTTTCACATTCTAACATTACGTGATATTGCGTTTCTAGTTTTTTTCTCGCATAGCTTACTAAGTCCATTACTACAACTCATATTAATCTATACTTTCGACTCTTCTGTGGGTAACAAATTATGCATAAAGAAAAACATATGTTCTTTAACTTTCTGCGGCAACATGCAACTTTCTAGCAGTATGAAACTTTTGTCCACCTCTTTTGTCATTTTGAGATACGGTTAATCAGTCAGGTACCCAGCACAATCCTAAAACAAAATCTCTGAAAAATATAGAGAAAATCTTCCTCCATATTTGAGATTACCCACGCTTCGGAATCATACTTAACTACTGTCGTTACTGTTTCTTCCAATATTCTAATCTTGGTTCGCAGACTTATCTTACTGTTCTTCCAAACTTTTGTTTAACTACAAAAAACACCCTGGGCTCTGGCTATTCTAGTTATAACTTCTTCAATACACCCACCGTCTTTATTAATACTAAAATAAGAAAACTAGTTTTTCAATTGAAAGTAAGGAGCAACATTAAGACTTGCAAAAACAAAAAAATTATTGTGTATACGAGAGGCGCTGTCCTCTAAGCTCTTCTTCAAATTAAATGGGTCTTGTTTACAGGAGTCGTTCCTAAAGAATAGATACAAAAAGTCACAATTTAGCGTAAAAAGCTAGGTATTGAGGAGGGCAGTCCACCTCACATATGGAACAATTTATTTTTGTTTCAAGTTTCAATATTGCTCCTCACGTTCAGTTGAAAAAATTTGCTTTTTTAAATTTCTTAGCGATTTTGAAATAATACTGGAAAATGCATCTCCAGCCTTCATGGACTCCCTTCTCCCATTGATAGAAAATGAATCAATGGAATTTTTGTTCTTTGTAAATTCTCCCTGGGAAATGACATCCTCTCTGAAAATTGCCTCCGGAGAATTTCTTGCGAACAATCCCACCTTTTTTAATTCATCT